>NW_005871258.1:790947-836088 GCF_000147115.1 Myotis lucifugus
CCCATACCTTGTCCTATGCATTTCTTCCCTCTGGCTATTCCCTCCTTTTACAACAAACAGGTGATCTAGTAAGTAATGTTTCTCTGAGTTCTGTGAGCGGCTCTAGCTAACTGAACCCAGGGAGGAGGTCGTGGGAACCTCCAATCTGTAGCCTGTCAGTCATAAGCACAGGTAACAACCTGGTCTTGTGATGGGCATCTAAAGGTGGTGGTGGGGGCAGGCTTGTAGAACTGAGCCCTTAACCTAGGATCTGATGCTATCTATCTTTGGGGAGATAGTGACAGAATTAGGTTGAATTGTAGGACACCCCACTGGTGTTGGCGCATTGCTTGTTGTTGGCGTGGGGGAACCCTCCACACATCCACACACACATTGAAAATGGTCTCAGAACAGAAGAAGGGGTATTATTATTATTATTATTATTATCCCATTTTGCAGACGAGGAAACTGAGGCACAGAAGTAATTAACTCACCCAGGGTCGTCTATATTGATCTGGGATACAAACACAAATAAATCTGATCCCAAAGCCCATCTCTATTCCATTTTCTTTCTTTCTTTAAATATTTTTTTATTGATATTAGAGAGGAAGGGAGAGGAAGGGAGAGAGAGATAGAAACATCAATGAGGAGAATCATTGATTGGCTGCCTCCTGCATGCCCCCACTAGGGGGTCAAGCCCGCAACCTGGGCATATGCCCTTGACCGGGATAGAACCTAGGACCCTTCGGTCTGCAGGCTGACACTCTATCCACTGAGCCAAACCAGCCAGGGCTCTATTCCATTTTCTATGCTGTCCACTGAGAACAAAGCAGAGGGTCCTAGCAGCCCACATGCCTGACAGAAAGACAAGCTGCAAAAGGCACACTGTATGGGATGCTGGGCCAATGAAAAGCAGGTTCCATCAGGGAGCAGGCTCTTTGGGGATGACTTGAGGGCACTGAGACGCTTCATCAGGCTCTTCCAGCCCTTCCTGCCTGAGGATACATGGAGTGCCATTCTGTAGCTGAAGGTTATTTGTGGTTTCGGGTTTGTCAAATCAGCTCTTAACAGCTGTCACTTTCTCTGATACATACATCCATGTATACATCTCTCTCTCTATTCATATAAATGTATACATAAATGGCTTTTCTCACATGATTTGATGGCAGAGAAGGGAGAAGATCTCACAGGCTCTGGGCTGTGAGAGAGGATGGAGAACTCTGAGAACCATGGGCCTCACCTACCTTTTCATTCTACCCAGGTTGGCCGTAAAGGTTTGTGTGCAGAGTACATGGAAGGAGGCCGGACTCTCCGGTTAGACCCAATCATCTCCTTCTCTCCAAGGCTGATCTGACGGGAAAGCAGCTGTCCTTCGTCTGCTGCCTCTACTCTACTTGGCTAATCCAATGCTGGGAACGATACACCTGGATCAGGGAAGTTCACTTACTCACAGACGCCCTGTGTTGAGACGGACAATAGCCAGCTGTTCCCAGTCTCTGCAGAGCAATAATCTGGGCAAACGGTTGGTTCCTTCTTCTGCTCCTTCAACCATCTGGCCCCTCCCCTCGCTCCCCCCTGCTTCCAGAGCAGGCCCCTTGACAAGGCCGTCCACAGCCATGTGACACGGCATTGAATTTATTCACTTTTGGGTGCAGGGCTGGGTTTCCTGAAATGTGTTTCCCCACCAGGTATTTTGCTGAAGTTCAGTGGCCCTAGTGAGAGGCAGAGATACCCGAACGGCAACCAACTGTCAGAGCTCCATTTCCTGTGCTCTTTCCAACCACAGATGTGTGCTGTTTCATTTTAAAAAATCACGATACTTACTCAGGTGAAGAGAGTCCCCCAGGCAGTTCCAGTCCAGGTCGGGGGGAGTTGGCCTCCTAAGCCTCTCTCCCACCCTCCCCCAGAGGCATCCATTGCAAGGGGAGACCCCAATTTCTTTAATTAGGATGGGAAACAGATGGGGGTAGTCTGAGGGGGCGCCTGGCACCAGTTAATGGTTGACTCCTTCATCATAGGGCCCAAATCCCAAGGGCCTCCAGCGCCCCCCGGGGGTCGGGGACAGCTGTTGGAAACATGCCCTGGGAACAAGGCAGGTGCGAGGCGTGGCCTTGGGCAGGGGGTGGGGACAGAACAGAAGGAAGGGCTTGTTTGCTCCCCACAATCCACTCTCTGTTTAAAGACCGTTGATGAGGTTCAAAGTTTCTCTCAACTTGGTTTCTCATTTCCTGGGCTGGGTCACCATCATGATCAGGGTAATATATTAAGTTATCCGCGATTCTTTACACGTTAAGAATCATCAAGGCACAGCTTCCCAGATCATGTTTTAAAAGGGAGATAGGAGAGATAGCTACACCGGGTGAGGCTGGCTGGGACCTCCTGGGGGGCAGAGTTGGACAGAAGGACACTCACAAGGACACCAGACGTGACAGAAGGGTGGGACACAGGCGGGGTGTCAGTTTGCTTGGGCCGCTGCAACAAACACCACAGACGAGGCCGTTGCAGCAACAGAAATTCATTTTCTCACTGTACTGGAGGCTAGACGTCCCAGATGAAGGTGTCAGCAGGTTTGCTTTCTTCTGAGGCCTCTCTCCTTGCCTTGCAGATGGTTGTCCTGTTGGTGAAGTCTGTTCCCTAATTTCTTCGTGTAAGGACATTGGTCATGTTGGATTAGGGCCACTTTAATGATCCCATTTTAACCTCATTACCTCTCTAAGGGCCCTGTCTCCAAATACAGTATAAGTCTAGGTTATGGAGGGTTAGGACTTCAACATATGAACTTTGGGGGGGGCGGGGGGCGACACTTCAATACATAACAGATGACAACGAAGACAAAGTCCAAACACAGCCTCCTTCTCTGGCTTGTGGAGAACATTGGGGTCACATGTCCCTGCAGGAATTCCCTGGAATATGGGCTCATCCCTCCCTCCAAAAGGATGTCCTAGGCCTGGGGCGCCCGCAGAGCAGGGGCGGTCGCTGTGGGCTCAGGGACCGGCCCACCCAGGAGCCCAGGAGCCTGGACAGGCTTCAGCTTTGTCTGAGCAGGAGACCCAAGAGGGAGCAGGCCCTCTCCCTGCTTCTCGGTTATGAAACGTGCTTAGTGGAGGCTGAAACTCCATGCTAATTTAACAGTTATTAATAATGGATAACACCATCCCACAAGGATTATTTGCATAGTGCTTGGAGGCTGGAAAGTTAGTGATAATAACATATTAGCATTAAGATAAAACTGGGTTAAGAGTTTTCCTGCCTCTGTTTTAAGTGTTTCTGTATATAAAATATTCATTTTTAAGTTATAAACTAATCATCAAAAATATCCCCTGTAGGCTCCCATGTGTAAAAATCTAATGTGATAATGTAAATCAAGAAATAGCAATAAACAAATTATAAAAAATAATCATTGGGGACACAATGACAAAATTAGTAGAGTAACAGGTCAACATAAAGAGTATGAACAGGACGGGAAGGCGCAGGGGCTGCGTCTGTTACGTGACGTGCAGGTTCAGCCTTTATCTGCCCACCGGCAGCTGTGGTTTGGCAGATGCTGGGTTCATCTCCTCACAGCCACGGAGCTGTGCTCCTCACGTGGTCCTCAAAATGACCCCGTGAATGCCAGAGGTAAAGAGGTGACATGCAAATGGGTTCCGTTCTTGGGACGGCCCAGCGTCTCCAGTCTGGTTGCTCGTTCTTTGTTCCCAGTCTCTAAACACTGGTGTCCCTCAGGGTTTGTCTAGCGCTTCTACTCTTCTCTGTCCACACCCCTTTCCGAGGTGGTTTTACCACTCTCATAGCCTTAAAAAAGGTTGGTGCTGAGCGGACAACTCCAAATTTACATCTTCGGCCAGATTCCCCTCCGAGCTCCAGACTCACCGAACGCTCTAACTCCTCGACATCTCCACTTTGAGGTGCTCATCCCCTCCCTTCACTGCTCCCCCTTCCATCTCAGTCAATGGAAACACAGCTCTGCACTTGCTCAAGGAAAAAATCCCAGGAGAAGTCCTTGATTCCTCCCTTCCCTTCACTCCCCATATCCAACTCCTCAGAGAGTTCTTTTAGTTCTACCCTCAAAATACATCTGGAGTCTGTCTACTTCATCCATTTTCTCCCTCACCACCCCGGTCCAGTCACCATCATCTGCAGGTGAATTTGTAAAGCAGCCTCCCAGGGGTCTCCCCGCTGACACCATGCCCACTCAACCAGCAGCCGGAGTGATTTAGAAGCAAAATTAGATCATGCATGCCACTCCCACCCCTGGTCTGCATCGAACCTTCAGCAGGTTTCTGCTGTGCTTAGAATAACACCCAAGCTTCTTACTGCACCCAAGGCCATGATGGAGCAGGCTCCCCTCACCTCGCCAGCCCATCTTGAGCAATCGCCCCTCTCTCAAGACCTTCTGGCTGGACTGGCCTCTCATGGTCTTCTAGGACTTTCCTCCACCAGTGAAACCTCAGGGTCAGTGGCCTCAGCATCCCCCAAAGGCCGTTAGAACTCTCAAGACCCACCGAGACCTACTGAAATGGAGCAGGATTTCCACAGGCCCTCGAAGGAAGGGTCTCCCGGCTGCCCGGCGGTGGGGCTGAAGCCTCCAATCCCTCTGGATGGCTCATTTCTCGGGCAGCCATTCCCGTCCTCCAGACGTCACCTGGAGGGCGAGCCCTGGTGGAGCGGAAAGAGGCTTATTGTGAATAAGAAAAGATGCCCTGCTCACCCCCAACAAGAAATCGGCAAATATATGTATGTGTGTGTGTGTGTGTGTGTGTGTGTGTGTGTGTGTGTGTGTGTATAGTAGCCCTGTGCACAAATCCGTGCACCAGTAGGTCGCTGCCGCCCCCCCAGCTCTCTGCCCACTGCCCCACCCTCCTGTAGCTCCCCCTGTCCCCCTCCCCCCCTCATAGCTTGCTGCCCTGCCCCCTCCTGTAGCTCTCCACAGCCAGCTTGTACCTCGCTGGCCCACCCTCCTGCTGATCCGTGATCTGGTAGTGAAGTGCTTGGTCATTTCTTCTCAGCGTGTAACGGCTAATTAGCATATTCCTCTCTTATTATATAGGATCTTTCTTATTCCATCACAGTAGCCCGGGACACGTGGTAAGAGCAGCTCTGTACATAGGAAGGTGGAGAAGCCGGCCAGGCAGGTGGAGCCCAGTGCCAAGGTCGGGGATGGAGACATGATGCTGGGAAGTATTAGCATGTGGATGACAGGAATGTCACAAATTAAAAACTTCAGTGATTTTTCCTGGGTTTTAGAATAAACTCTAAACCCCTGCATACTCTCTCCCCCTGGGCTCCCTCCTCCCTCAACTCCCTCCTCCTCATGGTTCGGTCGCAGTGCAGACATCACAGGCATGGCATCCCTGCCTCCCCTGCCCTTCCCTTGGCCTGCCCCTGCCCTGTCTCTCATAGGCCATCACCGGGTGTTACTGTGCAGGAGGCCCGCACTGTCTTTGCCTGGGACCTGACTCATTCTCTCCTCTGTGTATCCCCAGCACATATCCGGTGACTGGCTCCTGGAGGACGGTCAGTCAATATTTGTCAAAAGGAGGTGGGGTGGGATGAGCTTTCTGAGACCCATGAGCCAGCCCCAGAGAGCGCGGATCCCAGCGGTGCTGGTGCCTGGTCACTGGCATGGGCCAACCCCTCCCAGATGCTGCGAGTGTGGACAGGGTGGCAGGAGCACGGCCAGGGATGCCAGGCTCGCAGGGGTGCCCCTCCAGTGTCGGCCTCCCCTTTTCTGGCCACATTTCAGTCCAGTCTCGAAAGCCTGGCCGCTCCACAGACTTTCCCCAGACCCGCCTGGGTAAATACACAGCCGCTGCTGCCTGTCCCTCCTGCTCCCAGACGCATCTTCTCGGAGTGCAAGCTCTAATTCATTATTTCTGCACTGAACCTCCACTCACAGCCCAGTTACATGCGGCAAGGTGCTGATCTGCCCCTTTACGCGCGTGGCAGCTTCTGGAGTGTCACTGCTCTGGCAAGAAGCCAATGTTGCCGGTTGGGATCACCGGTGGCATGAGGCTCCCTGGGGTAAGTCAAGGATCCCTCAGGGAGGCTGCAGCGGTTGTGGACCCGTCAGGTTCCAGGAGCCAGGGACCACCTGTGCAACCAAACAGGAAATGCCTGCCCCGTTCTTCATTAACTGGATCCTTCGCTCAGAGTCAGGGTGTCTCCGAGCACCTCGGGATGAGAATGACCTTGGAAAGCAGGAAGAGGACCAGGAACCCCGCCGGCCCTCCTGCCCCAGCCAGGCCCGCACGGGGCAGTCACCTGGAAGTGGCTGGAGGAAGCAATCAGGCCGTCTCCTTGGCATGGGCGGGGGCGCACCGTCCTCAGAGCTGGCTGAGAACCGGAGCCAATGCTGAGGTACACAGCCTTGCTCCTGCCTCTGGTTCAAAGTGGGAGACAAGGTAACAGTCTCCCCAGCTTCCTCCTGCCCCCACAGCCCCGTCCCATACCCGATCCCTGGCGGCTTCCCCCTCAGTGAACGCACTTTCTTATCCACCATCCTGTTTCTGAAGGGGGGGAATCACAGCAGGTGAATCACCAGCCTAGACAACCACGTCCCAGTGTCACTGCAGACTAAGATGTGCGAGGACAGCCGAGACAGTTACTGTCCTTGAAATGTGACGTTCGAAATCACGGTTAGGTGGTGTATTAGTCAGGGTTCTCCAGAGCACAGAACCAATAGGAATCATATAAAGAGATTTATTACAAGGTATGGCTCACGGGACAGGACGCTGAATGTTCAATGATCTGGTATGTGCAGGCGGGAGGCGCAGGAGGCCGGTGGAGTTGGAAGGCTGCAGAGCTGAGGGCGCTGGTGCAGAGTCCAGTCCGCGTCTGCAGGCCTGAGAACCAGGGGACTGGCAGCGAGAGGAGACCTCTGTTCCGGCTGGGCCTCGGCAGAGTGAGCGAGCAAGCCCAGCCTCCCTCTGCCTCCTCGTTCTATTTGGGCCTTCAACAGATTGGATGATGCCCACACTGGGGAGGGCCATCTGCTTCACGTAGTCTACCTGTTTAACTGCTAATCCCTTCTCAAAACACCCTCACAGACACACCCAGAGATAAAGTTCAGCCAGCTCTCTAGGCACCTGGTGGTCCAGGAAAGGAGACACATAGAATCAACCATCATGGTTGTCATGGGGGTGTTCCCCTCCAAGTGTCTGAAACAAGGTTAGACAGCGTCCGCTTTGTACCATCACAAAATGCAAACGAAAGGGCACCTACACGCTTTGGCGTTTTTAAAACCAAGTCCACCCGGGCGTGTCCCTGTGTGGCCCCGGGAGCTGCTTCTCAGGCCACGGCCCAGCGCTGTCCTAAAAGTGCCAGCTGAGTGGTTCCAATTTGCAGGTGATAGTTAAGTGGTGCATTACAGAGAAAAGGGAAAATGCTTTTTGATTCATTCTCGGCAACATGTTTATGCTTTCCGTGCAGAGGCCATAAGCAAATATTGTGGAAACGCATTTGCGAACCTCCCAAGGCCTTGGTCGTGGCAGATATCAAAGGCCCCCAGCGCAGAACCACACGGTCAGAAATGCAGTCAGAAAGCTGTAGTCAGGGCTTTCCAGGAGAAATGTGAACTGCAAATCAACTGGCCTCAGACAACGCATTTATTTAATTTGTCCTTTGGATGTAGAAGGGAGCCAGTTAATTTAAAGATGCTTTCATTGGTGCTGGCTGCTCTCGATGGTTCTTGGTTGAGAACGCTAAGTTCCTGGAACCAATGACTCACATCTTACATTTCTGTGCATGGTGTTCAGCCCCTTGAACCAAGCCTTTTCCATTTCAGAAGCTCAAGGGATTAACCCTTCAGCACCTCCGAGGGGACTCGACCTGGATTGAGGTGCTAAAAGGACTTTTCTTCCCAGGGAGAACCCTTCAAGCTGACAGGCCTGGCTCAGAAAATACCCACCCAGTCATCAAGTGCTACCGAGGCTCCAAGAGCATTTCTGGGGCTTTTGCTGGGAACACCAAGCCCGGGCCCCTGTGAGCCAGTGTGTGAACTCAAGCCCCCCCCCCCCCCCGCCCCTGTTCCCCCCCATCCCGCTCGCCCCCCCCTCCCCCGGGTGATACATTCATTCCTTACTTAGTGCAGCTTAGGCGGTTGACCTCACTCTTAGCCTTCCAGGCTGATAAAATGATCAATAATATCAAGACACAGGGAGGGCGGAGAAAACAGTTCTACTTAACGGATTAATAATATTCTTTCAAATATCCCTAATATGAAGAACTGGGGCCTATAACCTCTTTGGAGAAGGGTACATTCAGGTTAAAATCCTGATTTGGAGACTTTTACAAACTAGTAAATCTCTTGTAAAAATGGTTATTACTTGTATTCAAACAATGGAAAAATGTAAGCAATTGTTGGATATGAAACTAAAATTTTCCATGTTGAATGAATTACTTGGTTTGGATTTTTGACAAAGGCAAATCTACCTTGTGCATTTCCACTAGTGGGGAAATGTACCCACGGCTTCATGTTTTCTAGGTTGCCAGCTAGACATACATTTACCTTGCCTCCTGCCCATCATTACTCCATTTTATACACTTACTAGAGGCCCGGTGCATGAAATTTGTGAACTCGGGGGGCGGGGGGGCTCAGCCCGGCCTGCACCCTCTCGCAGTCTGGGAGCCCTCAGGGAATGTCCAACTGCTGTGGAGGTAGGAGAGGCTCCTGCCACCGCTGCTGTGCTTGCCAGCCATGAGCCCAGCTTCTGGCTGAGCAGTGCTCCCCCTGTGGGAGCGCACTGACCAGCAGTGGGCAGCTCCTGCATTGAGCATCTGCCCCTGGTGGTGAGTGCGTGTCATAGTGACCAGTCATTCTTCCGTTCAGTCATTTTGCATATTAGCCTTTTATTGTATAGTATAAAATAGACTAATTCCACAAGAGCTGAGAACAGAAGGGGAACCAGCAGCAGAGCGGGTAGCGATAGAATCCGGAAGGTGAGAAGTGGATGTGATGACACTGCTGAGTCTGCACAGCAAAGTGATCCGCAGCTCAGAAGATGCAGAAGAGAAAGCTGCCTGGAATCAGAACGCTTGCCTGGCTTCCCCACAGCTCCTAGCTCAGAATCCACAGGCACAAAACACCAGTGGCAAGAGAGGCCGAAATTAGGCTGGTTCAACAAAGGCATCTGAAGAACTGTGTCCCCTTGGGCAGTTACCTCACAGCGCCAACTCCAAATAGGACCCCCGCTAAATAAACCAGGATGGCTGCCCTCTAAAGAAATGGCCTGGTAAGGGCAGGGGGGTGGGCAGGTTGGGTTAGGCCCCAGTGTCAATGTTTGTGCCCCATCCCAGAGGAAAGTCCTCTGTATTTGGGCTTTGTGGGATGGGAAGGAGTGGTTAGCTACCTGTTTCCTGCCTATGCACTTTATTTTTTTTTAAATATATTTTTATTAATTTCAGAGAGGAAGGGAGGAGAGAGAAACATCAATGATGAGAGAGAATCATTGATCAGCTGCCTCCTGCATGCTCCCTATTGGGGATTGAGCCAGCAACCTGGGCATGTGCCCTGTCCAGGAATTGAACCATGACCTTTGGGCTCATAGGTCAATGCTCAACCACTGAGCCGTGCCGGCCGGGCCTGCCTAAGCACCTTAAAATTGAGCCTATCAGATGATCTTCCCATCCATGGACTTGGTCTTCCTATCCTGGAATGGGACTGGTGGGAGAAAAGGGCTACTGAACCCACAGCACACGCCCCGAATCAACCAGCCCGGCTTTTGTCCATAAATACAAATGGACGACCAAGATAGCCCCGAGGAAAAGCAGCAGCTTCAAAGAGAAGAACGGAGACAAGTAACCCAAGGATGGTTCCCAGGGGAAGGAGAGAGAGTAGCAGAAAGGGAAGGCTCGGAGCTCTGTGTGAGGGTTCACTTCCATGAAGTAGGAACAGGTTCACCCAAATAAGAAGCACAGAACAAGAATTCTTGAAGATGAATGACAGGACTTCCAGGATAAGACAGCAAACTAAAACGCGGTATGATTTTGCGGATTTGGTGGGGAATAAGAAGGAAACAATCCAAGTGGCTTTGATGCGTAGGATGCTCTCTGTGGAGAGATGCGTTCAGTACCAGAGGCTTGTATTTATTTTTCCAATCACATGACTTGGTTCTGTGTGATAATATTTACACAATTAAAACACTGTAAATACCATGTCTTAGTTTGCAGCTTTTAGGATCAACTTCTGGCAGAGCACCAAAGACCTAGTTCGCTTACAAAATGGAATGTAAACACGAGAACGCGGGTATTGGAGAATAACAGTGGGACTGGCAGCAGTCGGCTAGGACGGCGACACTGCCGGGTGGGGGGACAGTAAGACCCTCACATCACGGCGGGAGGGGCAGGAGGAACGGTCCTGTTAATGGAAAAGGAAACAGCAAAGTTATAAGGTAAACAAAAGAAAAACTGTAAATAAGATGTTTATAAAAGACAATCTTGGGGAGTAGTGGAGGGAAGAGGTAATGTGAGACAGGCAGTTTTTCATATTTCATTGGGGGGGACCCAGTAGATGCCAGGTAAAATTAATACACCAAACAAGCATAGTATCTAGAACGATGGGTATGGGAACCCCCAATACAGAAACTGTTCCGTGTGGTTACTCCGGAGAGCGGGACTGCCTCTGGGGGGGCAAGGCTTTGATTTTTCATTTCCTATTATTCTACAGCTCAGAAGTCAGCAAGTTATGGCCCACAGGCTGGCTGCCTGTTTTTGTAAATCAAAGTTTTACTGGAACACAATCACACTCATTTGAACAAAACACATGCCTCAGCTCTATGCTATCTACAGTAAACCCACTTCAAGTATAAAGGGGTACTTGGGTCTAAAGTAAAAGGATGGAGAAAGATATACCGTGCAAACATTAACCGAGAGAAAGGTGGAGCAGCTATATTAATTTTAAAGTAAACTCCAGAACAAGGGAGATTATCGGGGACCAAGAGGGACAGTCCATAAGAGGCCAAATCCCCAAGAAGACGTAATTCTGCATGTTGGCACCTAACAACAGAGCTGCAGAGTATCCACGGCCAAAACTAACAGACCTGAAAGGAGGCGTGGACAAGAGGCGGAGAGTTCAGCACCCTCTTTCAGTAAATGACGGAACAAGTGGGCACCGAACTGTAAGGACACAAAGGACTCAAACAACACCGTCAACCAACTTGACTTAAGTAGCACTTCCCAAGTGCCCATGGGACACTGACCGAGGACAATCACCATGCTCCGTGCCACTGAGTGCCAAGGCCAAGGCCACACTCCAGGTCCCACATAGTTTTTGTCTGAGACACCAGAGAAGAGCAGGGTCGGCTGACTTGAAAAAGGCTCCACAGGCATTTCGGATTCTTTTCCCTTCTGCCTCCTTTCCATCTGCCCCTGCCCTGCCACCCCCAGGAAAACCTCTGGGCTGGACTTGGGCCAGCAGGGAATGAAGGAAGGTGAGGTGTATGTGACTGAAATGATGTTTTCTTATAGACTGTTCCTGTGTGGAAACATCTGTGTTGCTAAATACCTTATTTATGCATCCGTTCAGCAGACGTTAACTGAGCATCTACTGTGCACCAGGTATACCACTGTGCTGGAGACTGGTGAGGGCATCCAGGCACCAGGGAAAGGCAGTGCTGCCAGGGCTGATGGGTGAGTTGCAAGTGGAGCCTGCAGCCTTCTCCGCATGGAACCAAAGGCATGTCCTGACCGCCCCTGAGCGGTTCAGAGGCTGAAGTTATCAGAAGCAGGGAGAGAGCACTAAAAACTGGGGCTTGTTCTCTTTTCCTCAATAAACAACAACCGGCCAGAAGTATCAAAGCTTTTGCTCAGGAAAAGAAGCTGTCCTTTCCTGTGTCTCAGCACAAGGCTCCGAGTCAGGGGCGCCCAAGAGGCCGCCTCTCCGGCCAGAATCAGAGAGGCAGCCCCACCCTGCGTAGGCCACACCAGACTTGTGCCTCGCTCGCTCTGGCTGCCGTCACAGAGCACCGCAGACGGGGTGGCTTACACAACAGAAACCTATTTTCTCGTAACCCTGGAGGACAGAAGCTCAAGATCAAGGTGTCGGCACAGCCGGCTCCTCCGAGGCCCCTCTCCTTGGCGTGCGGAGAGACGTCTTGTCCTTCTGTCCCCACATGGTCTTCCCTGCGTGTCTGTGCGCTCCTCTCCTGTTAGGACCCCATCCTAAGATTACCACCCACCTCGGTGACCTCATCTCACCTAATCACCCCGTCAAGGCCCGCTCTCAAAATACAGTCACACGCTGAGATCCTGGGGTTGGGACTTCAACAGGTGAATGTGGGGGACACCAGCCCGTCAGCGCTTGCAGCCCAGCACCCAGGGGACAGGACCCCAAGGAGAAGAGAGCTGCGGAACCTGCTGCGCCCCGTGGGCGGCCTCGGGGATGCACGGAACCGTGGCCTGGAAGGGCAGGAGCTCCCGGAACGTCCAAGGTGCCCAGGTGACCCAGGACCTGGCTGCAGCCACTGCCAGGACAGCCGGCTCCCAACTTGGCCACCGTTGATTCAGTGCCTCGCCCACATGCGTTACCAATGTGTCCTGGGCTGCAGCATCTCAGCAGCACCAGAGGACAGTGCTCCCGGGGCAGGGCGGTGTGAGGCCGGGGCTCTGGGGGGCTGCCCGCCATTAGGGTGGTGGTGGCGGCCGCCCTCAGCCTCCTGCTAGGCCTGGGGAGCCTGGGCAGTGCACCCAGGGGACAGGCCTGATCCTTCCAGAGGACCTGACAGATGAAGTGCGGGGTGGGCAGCAGTGAAAACCATCTGATCACTTCTCTCCTCGCCCTCCCTCGGGAAGGAAGATGGAGAGCCCGAGTTTAAAGGCTTCGGCGTTTGCAAGATTGGGTTTATTTTGTCTAAAGGACTCCCTCGTGAATTGCCCCTCACTTCCTCTGTCCCGGTAGCAATTTTGCATTTTCCTACATTGAACACCAGAATTCCTTTTCCTGTGGGAAAATCCTTCAGGGCAACTTGTTCTTTAGTGGCGAGAGGGCTGAGTGTTGACTTTGCTTTTCTGTACGTGCCGTAGCCGAGGTGCCGGTGTGGGGGCCTCCGGTGCTCGCAGGGGGGGTGCACACGCAAACTGGAGCGCGCCCAACACCCAGCCCCAGTGCTGCTGTCGCTAATAATCTGGGCATCACAGCACAGCTCTCCCCTGCGCCCACGCTCATGGTCATCTCCCCAAGGAGCTGGCAGGAAGGAAGCTAGACAAGGCAGGGAAAGCAAAAGCCAGCCGCTGCTCAGCACCTGCGCTACTTCCCCAAACCAGCAGCGCGCGATTCCTGCTATTTGATCCTAATAAATCTATTCACTGCAGACTATTTTCACCTCCCAGGGAATAAATCACTATTCCCTCTGCCAGGGAGTTCAGCAGGACCGCCAGAAGATTCAGGGGCGGGGGCAGGGGTGGGGAAGCAGATCGGCTCCCCGCCTCCCCATCCTCCCCCAGCCCCCCTGATGTACAACCATGGAGGGGGCTGGGCAGGCCCATCTGCTGACTGGCTGCTTCTGCCTGGCTTCCTTCTGGTAATAAAGAGCTTTCAAAGCACTCTGAACAACCACAGTCCGCATAAAAGCCCATTTGGATCATTTTCTGGATGGTTACTTCTCGGTTATAATTAGTATTAAGAGCCACATAATGTAATTACATTATAAAGTGAAAGTGAAAGGCCCCGCTTTGTAGATGTAGAGTGGCTCCGTCTGGGCTGGCCACCCACCCTCACAGCTTGCTCACCTGGAGGTCAGGGAGCTCACTGCTGGCCAGCATCCCGCCCCGTGCTGGGCAACTCTAACAGGTAAACCTGTCTCTGTCCTCCTCTGGAACGTCCCCTTCTGGTCCTGGTTTGTTCCCTGCGGAGTTATGCAGAGTAAGTCAATTCTCTCCTCTTCCTTCAGGCGCCTGCAGGAACCTCTCCTGTCTCCCCTTGGCCTCTCTGAGCTGAACATGCCCTTTCTCTGAAATCTCTTCCTTGTCTTCTTGGCTGCCTCCCTGGCCCCTTCTAGACACAACTTTGTATATGGGATGCCCATCACTTCTGCTCTCAGCCCGTCAGCCAGAACTCGGTGGCTGGGTCCCACGTATACAGGGGTGTGGGTTGGCTGGGAGTGGGTGCAGCTGGAGATGTAGTCTCTGGCTGGACTTCTGCTTCCAGATTATGCGAGGCGATGACAGGTCTTTGGTGTGTCCCCCCTAGCTATCTCTGCGCCACAACCTCAGACAGATTGTAGCCTGGGAGGTGTTAAATACATTTCTCTCAGACTGTGCATATGGTTATGCTCTTAACCCCAACTAAAATATTAATGTGAAAACAGGTAAGGCCTTTTCACTTTATGACCCAGAAAAAGAACATAAAACTGCCCTATGAGATACTTGTTGCTAAGTAACAAATGACTCCAAAACTTAGTGGCTTAAAACAATAACAAACATTCGTTACCTAACATTTTCAGTGGGTCAGGATTTCGGAGCAGCCTGGCTGGGCAGTCTGGCCTGGGATCTCTCGTGAGGTCACAGTCAGTATGTCAGCTGGGCTGCACTCATCTGAAGGCTTGACTGGGGCTGGACGAGCCAATTCTAAGGGGCTCACTCACATGGCTGGCAAGTTGGTGCTGGCGATTGACAGGAGATGTATTAGTGTGCTCCCACTGTCATAACAAAGTACCACAGACTAGGGGCTTAACCAACAGAGATGTGTTGTCTCACAGTTCTGGAGGCTGAAAGTCTGAGATCAAGATATTGACAGGGTTGATTTCTTGAGGCCTCTGTCCTTGGCTGCTATATGGCTGTGTTTTCCTCATGTTGTCACATGGTCTTCCCTTTGTGTGTATCTGTGCCAAATTCCTTCTCATAAGAACCCCAGTCATATTGGATTAGGGTCCATCCTAATGATCTCATTTAACTTAATTTCCTCTCGAAAGGTCCTGTCTCCAAATACAGTCACATTCTGAAACACTGGGTTAGGCCCACATATAATTTGTATATGGGGTGGGGGGCGGGGGGAGACAACTTAGGCCAGAGCAGAAGGTCTCCGTTCTTCCCACCTGGGCCTCTGCACAGGCTGCTATAGCTTCTCAAGCCCTGGCGACTGACTTCTCTCCGAGAGGACAGCCCTAAAGAGTGCAGGGTGAGGGCAGCAACGCCTTCATCACCTCACTTCAGAAGTCACACAGGTCAGCTCTGCTACCTGCCGGAGTTAGACGTGAGCACTGAGTCTGTCTCACAACCAGGGAAGGCAAATTAGGCTCCCCTTTTTAAAGCGAGGACTGTCCGATCATTTGTGGCACATGTAAAGCCACTGCAGGCTGCCACAGAAATATGCCCCTATCGCCTCTCTTAGGATCCAGTACAAAGATCACTGCCTTTCCCGTGTTTCTTCCTCCGTCTCCCACTGAAAACGGATGCAGATCTAGGGCCCATCCCATGGAGTGCATTTTTCTTGAAATTGCAGGGGCACCCCTATTAGCGCAAGTGTTTTTCTTCTTGACGATTTCTCTGCTGTGAAGGAGATGAGCATCGTCTCCTCCGTGTGGGTGAGGGAGCCTTGCTCTCCTCAAATTGGCAGCCTTGCCCGAGCTGGAGACAGTCCCTGTAGTCTTAGGGAGAAAGGATGGTCTCGGGTAATAACAGCCCACGTGACATTTTTTCCAGTTGAATCTATTCGTGCCTAAGCTTTTAGAGCAAGCCTACATGGCTGGAGTTCTTCTTCAGAGCATTCACCCTGCCATTCCGTACTGATGCTAAGACAGTGGAATTAATACATCAACGTGGTTGGGAAAAGAAACTATCCCAGGACATTCACAAGGAAGGCGGACTGATTCAATTGTGTAGTTGCAACAGCTAGAAAAACAATTATTCATAAAGAAAAAAAAATGCAGTAAAAGTATCAAAACTTAGCGTATGAGGTCTTACTAATTCTGATGGCTGAATGTTCACAGCTATATACATATTCCCATGGAGATTAGCTTGTTCAAAAGAACAAACTGGAAATGTTTTTTAAAAATAGAGGTATTATGTAACTGAGACATGAATCTGAGATTCCAAAAATATATGCTCTTTCTCTGTTGGCTTCTCCACATTCTGTATTCATGAACCATCCTGGCTAATAATTGAAAACCTAGTCTTTAACAGAAATATGCAAGTTAGATTAATTTGATGATAAAGAATTGTAACATTTTGGGAAATTTCATAGTTTTATATGTTGTACCAAATAGATGAGAAGAGGGAAAAAACCTATATGAACTTCTGGTTTCCAAAATAAACACCAGCCCTAACCGGTTTGGCTCAGTGGATAGAGCATCGGCCTGCGGACTCAAGGGTCCTGGGTTCGATTCCGGTCAAGGGCATGTACCTTGGTTGCGGGCACATAGCCAGTGGGGAGTGTGCAGGAGGCAGCTGATCGATGTTTCTCTCTCATCAATGTTTCTAACTCCCTATCCCTCTCCCTTCCTTTCTGTAAAAAATCAATAAAATATATTTAAAAAAAGGGGAATTAACAAAATAAACACCAAAATTTTATTGGGAGAAAAAGTCTAAGGAAAACCCAAACTCCAAAATCCACCCAATAGAGATTTTAAGTGAGACGTCTATTAAATGAACCACTATACTTTGCATTTAACTCAGGGCTGGAGGACGTTCTCTAAATGTGAGTAGAAATAACATCCGACAGAAGCGTGTTTGAACCCTTTTATTGAACAGGCAATGCGTTGTGCAACGGTTAAGGACACAGATGCCTCGTGGAAAAATTTAAAAATTGTTGTTGGAAACGGTCTATGTGAGCTGATGCGCCTGCTGTGTGCTTCCCGCCCCTTCACAGAGGGACTGTCCTTGGAAGCGGCATGCTCTAGCGCTGCTCTTGGAAGCGGCATCCTTACGTCCATAAATATCATGCCCCATCGGGAAGGAGAGGAGAAGACAGGATCCGCAGGCAAGACCCCGGCCACAGACACAAGCCGATCTCAGCTGGGGGCACAGACACACGTTCTCCAGGTCCCGGTTTTGCATCCGCGTTTCATTGCCTTTTTCTTCCGTGTCAGAGCTCCTTTGATCAAGGGATTTCTGAAAGACTGGCATTCAGGCCTCTGGGCACCGGGCCTTGTTCCCTGAACACCTTTTCAATGGTCTTCTTGTTTTCGGGCCCTGCTGGCCAGGCCTGTGGCTGTGTGTCTGTCCTTGTTTGGCTGGCTCGTTCCGCCCCAAGCCCGCCCTCCCATAACCGGATGATAAAAATCACTCTTACGTTTCAGTGTCTTTGCCTTTAGTGGCCGTTTTTCACTAAGGGACCCGTCAAGGTGGTGGACGCTTTTTGTCACACGCTGCCAACCTATTTTATAATTTGGGGCATGTCACTCCAAGCTTGAGACTTCTTTCTGGCGAGTTCCATCCAGGACGGCTGCTCCGCACTGGCGTAGCTGGCTCTCTTCAGCTGGTGCAGCTCTCTCTCCGCCATCGCTGCAGACTGAGCTGCTGGGATGAAGACAACACAAACACACACACACTAGCAACGCGTTTCAATGTTCACTCAAGCCTCTGCATTTCTTTAAAATACGCATTGAGGTCTTAACTGTGGTCTCAAACATGAAATCCTTAATGCGAGAAAATGTGAAGAAGGTTTAGGCCCAGAATAACTTCTGTGCCAAAAGGACCGACAGGAGGCTCCCATGCAGTGAGGAGAGAGAAACTTCTAGAATAAAACTGCAGCCTGGGGGACTGGGTGTACAAGTGTGAATACTCTTAACACGACTGAACTGCACACTTAAAAATGGTTAAGGTGGTAAGTTTTGTTATGTGTATTTTACATAATTGAAAAGAAATTTAAAAGGTACTGATACGTGGAATGTCAGAGATGAATGTTCCGTGAAAGAAGCCAGACACCAAAGAACACGTATTTTATGATTCCAGGGATGAGAAGTGTCTAAGAAGGGTGAGTATGCAGAGACTGAAAGTGGATTTGTGGTTGCCTGGAGTGGTGAGTGCCTGTAAATGGGCACAAAGTTGCTTTTTAGGGCGAGGTTGGGTGAGGTTCTAAAATTGGATGGTGCTGGTTGGACAACTCAGTAAATATATATACTCACTGTCAATTGTACACTTAAAACAGGTGAGTTTTATGGCAATATCTCAATAAAAGCTATTTTAACAAATCAATGTGTCAAATAATTCAGAAAAACAAAGCAAAACAAACAAACACACCAAAAAACAAAACCCGTGGGACCCACCCCAGAAGCGTATGTCAGAGTGTTTGGGACTGTCTGCAGGTTTCATACCCAAGTTCTGATGGGACAAGGAGATCCCTCTCTGCAGCCCCTCCTGGAGGCAGAGCTTGGTCCCCTGCCTTCGGTCCACGGAGGGCTTCGCCGGGGTGATCAGGAAAGACTTGCTGCGGATGAAGTCGGCTTGCCTCACGGGCTCCTGTGAGGACGCAAGAAAGACACACTGTCTGTCACCTGAGACTCCGATGGGTCTGAGCAGAACCCCAGGTACAAGCCACAAGGTCTGTCAACAGGAAGCGTGCGGCTGGCGTCGTCTTGGGCTCTGCTCTGTGCACTCATGGGCGCCAGTCTTCAGAACCAGGAGCTCGGACGCTCCTGGGCACACACAGGCGTCCTGGGTTCTGCCCTGTCCCCACCCCTGGCCTCAGCCCCCGATACTGGACGGCAGGGATCCCATCAGAAAGTCAAAATGAATGGTGTTTGGAAGTAGTTTTGAGGTTTTTATGACACTTGGTCTGCTCACAGATGCCCCAAACCAGATCGCTGGTTAGTATTTGTTTATAAATGCTGTCTGCACGCAGGGTTTCAGGCACGGGGATGATTGAGATCTGGGTTAAGATGAAGGGGAGCAGGTCCTGCTGCTGGCTCTGCCTTGTCCCCCTCCCCCTATGCCTCCCCCCCACCCCCCGCCCCCCTTCCCCGGCTGAAACACTCTGTGGCTTCACCGTGGTGGCTATTTGGGGGACCGTGGATGCCATGATTCTCAGCCTGCTTCCAAGCACAGTTGTTTGGGGTTGAAAAAGCTGTTCTCAGTCCAGACTGCAAATGGACCCTGGGTGCAGCGCCGTGCCGGGTCTGGGAGGAAGGGACCCTGACCTGCACTGGCATCACTGGCAGGCACCCGGCAGCAGCAACATCGGGGCTGGTCCACCCCGAGACGAGAGGCAGCTTTTGACATGGCCGCCGCGTCTGCCTGAGAAGCTGTTTTAACCCTGCTCCGCGTCTCCAGATGCTGCGTGCGTTGCCTAGGAGGCAGGGAGCCCAGAGCTGTCTCTCCTGCCTAAGTGATCCACCTGCTCCTCTGCCTCCCTAACAGCCCCGCACATGCCCGGGCAGCCAGCAGCCAGCATCCCAGGCCGCGGGCTCTGCACTGACCAGGCAGGAAGCGTGGTCCTTGCGGGGCCTCGGCCCCCAGCCCGGCCAGCTGCTCCCTCCCACATCCACAGGGACAGGAACCCACCTGGGCTCTCTCGGGTGCCCTGGCTGCCCTTCCTATTTCGGGCTTCAGGGTCTGGGCCCCAGGCTTGTCCTCCTGGTTGGGTGGCTGCTCGGGGGCCCCTCGCCGCTTCTGTGGGGTGATGGTGATCCAGGGCGGCCCCGACTGGCCCTCGGCTCCAGGCCCCGATGCTGCGGGAGGCAGGCCCTTCTCTGTGGGTAGAGACACAAGGTTGTCAAAACACTCCCGGTCCCTCTTCAGTCTCACTTTTGTGGCTCCCACACCCAGGACGCTGGAGGGGCGAGGGGAGCAGGGGGCGGTGGGAGGGGAACGACGCTGGGAGCCCCTCTCCCCGGGGTGGGGGACAATTCCTTTTCTTGAGGGAACTTTGCATCCTCATTTATGGGTGCACCAAAGAGACTGTGCTTCTCTGGTCTGAGCCACAGAAACTTAAATGCAGCTGCTCCTGTACACACATCCTAGAGCCCACTTCCTCCCTCGTAAGGGACATTTTCTGGGATGACACAGCCGTACACAAGCAGATAAGGTTTCTGGAATATAAGACCATCATTTTACACACTTCCTGATTGGTTTGGAAACTGTAGACACATTCTTCTTCCTTTTTTTTTTCTTTTAAAAATTGTAAGCACGCCCTTCCATTTGTAAAGAATGACACCCAAAACAGCCACAGCTGTCTCCCCCATGTTCTGAGAGAAGAGAAATGGTGCCTTAAAGCCACCACGTTCTGCTGACTTTTCTCCCACATTCACAGCGATCTCTGGGTGGTACGACTGTGGGTCATCCCCCTCTTCCTTTTTAACTCTTCTGTATTTTCATATTTTCTACAACGAGAATTTATTACCTTCATTAAGAGAAAAAGGAAGCAATCTTTTTTTTTTTTTCAAGGAAACATACAGATGAAATAAGCGGCTTCTCACAGGTTCAAAAGTCCTTTCTCTCTGAAGTACACGAGACCCAAACGTTGCCGCAGCCTGTCCCTCTGAACCTTTGCCTCCAGCACACGGAACAAAGACCGACTTCACGTCCACATGCCTGACCCCCTCCCACGTGAGCACCTGGGTCAGCCAGGTGAGGCAGCATCTGTCACAGCAGATGCCCCAGGGCAGGTAGCGTCATTGTTCTCTGTGCTCTGACACACGCCGCCCCCTGCTCTGGTGTGTTCGGGATATCGCTCTATTTGTTCTTGTTTCTGCCTCCAGTTCAACCTGGTCACCAAGGAGGGGTGAGGGATAGGAGCCACTGAGCACCTGTCTCCGGCCAGCTGAGAAGGGCCTCTCCGGCCTGGGCCGCTGGGGACGGCCCCTGCTCTGCTCCTGGCTGCCCCTGAGGCCTTCACGCCCCTGTCCTCTGGGAGCCCGGCTCCATCTGTCTGTCTCACCCCTTGTCTCTTCCTGCAGCTGCAGGCTCTTCCTGGCCACTGCCGTCTTCCCTGCTGCTTTGCATAAAGCTTGGGTCTCCCACAGCTCCAAGGAAAACGGTCTCCACTTTGGCTCGAGGCCCCTTGAAGCCCCAGCTCCCCACTCCCCTCCACCCTCAACCTGTGGCCTCTGCCTGAGTCCCTCCAGCCAATTCCTTCGCCAGCCACACATGAGTGCTGGACCTGCCCACCGCTGAACCAGGTGTACGGATGCCTTTCCCACCCCCCACTTGCTCACCCCCGACCTGACCACGGAACCGCTCTAGGCACCTTCCTCCTTGGGTGCTCCTGCTCTAGGCCCTTGCCAGACTCGCTCCCGAACCTGGAGATTCTTCCTCGTTCCCACCCCCAGCCTTCATCTCTCCTTCGGTTCCACCCCTGATTTCAGCACTCAGATTGGCCTGGATGCCTTTCCAGCGTATAATCTAGCCCTAGTTCCTACTCTCAGGCCCAGTCCAGCGTTTCCACTCCCCTTCTTCTCGCCCTCCCTTCCTTACAAAGCTCAAAGTCTAGTGCGGGAGACTACCCACAAGTAACCATGGTGGAAACTGGAAAATGCTACAATTTATAAAGTGCTGTGTACACAGGGCCTAAGCTAGTGGGCAGCATTTGAGGATGCTGTCTGGGGCTGGGGCCTGGAGAAGGACAGCAAAGCGTCTAGGCCAGTGATGGCGAACCTATGACACGCGTGTCAGAGGTGACACGCGAACTCATTTTTTTGGTTGATCTTTCTTTGTTAAATGGCATTTAAGTATATAAAATAAATATCAAAAATATGTCTTTGTTTTACTATGGTTGCAAATATCAAAAAATTTCTATATGTGACACGGCACCAGAGTTAAGTGAGGGTTTTTCAAAATGCTGACACGCCGAGCTCAAAAGGTTCACCATCACTGGTCTAGGCTGAGCAGAGGGGCAAGGAAGGCCACCCAGGTGGAGCGGGCAGAGGCAGAGCTGCCTGCAGGCCGGCCCGCAGGCAGCAGGCCAACTGAAAAGGGGCCCTCTGGCCTTCTCCCTGTCCACATGGGAAGCCTCCAGGGGTCAATTCAGGGTCACATCTGGAGGCTGTGTGAGGAGTACCTCTGACTAGGGAACGAGGAGGGGGGCTGTGTCACAGTCCAGAGAGGTGACCAGGGATTGGATGCCCTGTTCCAGAACCACCCCTTCTTGTCCAACAAGGCCATGCCCAGATGCCACCTCCTCCATGCAGCCTGCCCTGGTTCTCTCAGCTGGACATTCTCTCCCTCTCCTAATCCTTCTGTAACTCTCTGAGACCTTTGCCCCAGTGGTTGGTGCTAGACATGTCTGCTAGCTGACTTTCTACCCCACTGGTACATGCTTCTGGTCATTAGAACTTATTTAACAAATGCATGACACAGACTACACACCACGTCCTATTATCAAGGCAGTCCACTTATGACATAATTTTACATGTTATTTATTGTCCAGACCCTGGCACATGAAAGGTAAGCTGGTGGTTGTCTGTTTTACAGAAAGTCTACACTTCTCATTCCTGGTTATTAATCCCTCATTCAGAGTCCTCACGCTATCTTCCTGGACTTGTGTTTTTTCTTTTTTCAATCTTTATTGTTGACTAGGGGCCCAGTGCACAAATTCGCGCACCATGAAAGGAACTGTGGGCCGCAAGGCTGCGGTGGGCACAGGGCGGGTCTCAGCCCATCCTCCGTGCCCCCACCCAGCCCCTCCCACTGCGGCCCCCGGTCTCCTGTTGGCTGGCAGCCCCACTCCCGGGGCCGCTGCTCTCACGCACTGATGGCGCCGGCCCTGCTCACACCTGCTGACTGCCCGATCGCCCCTCAGGAGCAGGGGGAGGTGGAGAATCCCTCAGGGGCGACTGGGGCCTGCAGCTGCTGCTTGCACCGCTGATGGCACCAAGCGACTGGGATCGGCGCTGAGCGCTTGGGACCAGCACTGGGCGCTGGCAGAGGGTGTGAGCAGCGGCTCCGGTGCTGGCTGTGGGTGCGAGCAGGGCCAGCTCCGGCAGCAGGTGCGAGTGTCTGGCAGGACCGAGGCACATGAGAGCAAAGAATTTCCAGTAACCACCAGAGGCTCCCCCTGATGACAGCAACTGGCGCCTCACCTTGGTCTGGTGCCCCCGCTCATCTGGTCCACCATCCCACCATGGCAACACCCACCATGTTTCACACGCTGCCATCTGCTGCTGACACCCGCCATGTTCCAGGCACATCCCCTGGTGGTCAGCACACGTCATAGCGAACAGTTGTTCGGTTGTTCTGCCGTTTGGTCTATTTGCATGTTGGGTTTTATATATATAGATAGAAGATAGTATTACAGATGCCCCCTTTTTTTCTCCCCATTGCCCCCTCTACCTGGTTCCCACCCTGCCCCACCCCAGGCCTTCACCACCCTATTGTCTGAGTCCATAGGTAATGCCATGCATATAAGATCTTTGGTTAATCTCTTCCCACCCCCTGCACTCCCTTCCCTCTGAGATTGGTCAGTCTGTTCCATGTTTTCATGCCTCTGATTCTATTTTATTCATTAGATTTCTTGTTTAGTTTTTTAGATTCAATTGTTGATAGGTACATATTTATTGGCATTTTATTGTTCATATTCTTTATCTTTTCTTCTTCTTCTTCCTCTTCTTAAAGAATACCCTTCAACATTTCATCTAATACTGGTTTGGTGGTGATGAACTTTTTTAGTTTTTTCTTGTTTGTGAAGCTCGTTATCTGGCCTTCAATTCTAAATGGTAGCTTTGCTGGGTAGAGTAATATTGGTTGTAGTCCTTGCTATTCATCACTTTGAATATTTCTTGCCACTCCCTTCTGGCCTGCATAGCTTCTGTTGAGAAATCAGCTGACAATCATATGGGTACTCCCTTGTAGGTAATTAACTGCTTTTCTCTTGCTGCTTTTAAGATTCTCTTTTTATCTTTAAGCCTTGGCATTTTAATTATGATGTGTCTTGGTGTGGGCCTCTTTGGGTTCCTCTTGTTTCGAACTTTCTGTGCTTCCTGGACTTGTAAGTCTATTTCTTTCACCAGATAGGGGAAGTGTTCTGTCATTTTTCCTTCAAGTAGGTTTTCAAATATCTTACTTTCTCTCTTCTCCTTCTGGCACCCCCATAATGTGAATGCTGGTACACTTGAAGTTGTCCCAGAGGCTCCTTACACTAGCTTCATATTTTTGGATTATTTTTTCTTTTTGCTCTTCTAATTGAGTGTTTTTTGCTTCCTCATATTCAAATCATTGATTTGATTCCTGGATTCCTCTTCTCTACCGTTCAAACTCTGTAAATTATTCTTTATTTCAGTTAGTGTATGCTTAATTTCTGACTGGTCCTTTTTCATGTCTTTGACATTCTCACCAAGATTCTTAAAAGTCTCACTAAGTCCCCTGAAGTTCTCATTAAGATCCTTGAGCAACCTTATAATCATTAGTTTAAACTCTGTATCTAGTAGTTTGTTTACTTCTATTTCTTTCATTTGTAACACGTTTCTTTCTCTGCATTTTGGCAGCTTCCCTGTGTTTGTTTCTATTTATTAGGTAGAGCTACTATGTCTCCTGGAATTGGTAGAAAGAACTTGTGTATTAGGTGTCTTGTAGGGCTCAATGGCTCAGTGTCCCCTGTCACCTGAGCTGGGCACTCTAGGTGCACCCCTGTGTGGGCTGTGTGCACAGTCTTGTTGTAGTTGAGCCTTGATTGCTGTTGGCATTACTGGGAGGAATTGACCTCCAGGCCAATTGGCTGTGAGGACCAGCTGTGTCCACAATGGGAGAACTGCTGTGCAGGAGACACCCCTATGGAACAGGACTTGTTTCATTGGGGCTTTGGAGCTCACTGAGTCAGCTTCTTGAGTGTGTTGCTTGTGGATGTGCAGAGTTGTAATCTGGAATGGTCTGAAGCTGTCCACCAGATTCATTGGCTTTGGGTCCTCCAGGAGGTGCAAAGTCAGCCACTGCCTGGGGCCACCTAGCAGGAGCTACAGAGATTTCTGCAGATGGCTGCTACTTGTACTAATATTGGGCTAGGAAGTGCCCATGCAAGGCCCAGCTGTGAAGCAAGGCAGGCTGGTGCTAGTGCTGGGTCTTGGGCCTCTTACTGATAGGTATGGGGCATGCTGATGCCAGCGCTGCTTGTTTGAGAGATTTTAGCAAAGTCTGAAGTCTGAGCCAGGACAGGCCATTCATGTGGGAAACCAACTACAAGCAGTTCTGGTGGGGCTGCAAATTGGATGGTGCGAGGTCTTAGGGAATCACCAGGGCAGAGCAAACAGTGTGGGCCATGCTGATGGAAACTCAGATATGGCTGCCAGTCATCTCTACAACAAGGTCCCAGCACAGGAATAATGACCCTTGTGAGCACTCTTGTTTGGGATAAAGTTGCCCCCGAGTTCCTGCCTTGATGCCAGACAGTCTAGTTCCTCTTTGTATGTCCCTGGATTCCTCCCGAAAGCTGCCGCCTGGTACTGGAGCTCAGAGGAAGTGGGACAGTGTTAATTCATGCATGGGTCCTTTAAGAGGAACAGCTGGGACTCCAGCAGCCTCTATGTCACTCAGCCTCAATCCCAGCTGGTTTTTACAGCTCCAAGTTATGGGGACTTCTCTTCCCAGCTCTGAAACCCTGAGCTGGGGGTCCCTGCTTCTCATGGAAGGCCTTGGAGATATCCCTCCCAATTAAAAGAATGCCACATTCTTGGCGACACGGCCATCGCAGGGAGCGATGTGGGTGTCAGACCAGCCTGTTCCATGCCTCCACCTCTCCTACCAGTCTCAGTGTGCTGTGTTCTTTACTTCTCTAGTTGTAGGGCTTCCGCTCAGCCAGATTTGAGGCAGTTCTGAATGATGGCTGTTCTGTGTTTTAGTTGTAATTTTGATGTGGCGGTGGGAGGCGGTGAGTACAGGCGTTTACCTACACTGCCATCTTGGTTCTACTGGACTTTTCTTAAAAGGCTTAATTCACTTCTCCAATCTCTTCTTCACTCTCAGTGAAGTCGCTGGTTGTACCCTCTGCTCCCGCGTGGTCCAGGGTGTGGGACAGTGCTGTCCTCTCAGCTGCGCCCAGCACGTTACCTCAGTCAGCAAAATATTCTGAGTAATTCGGTCAAGACAAAGTGTATCTGGACAGAAAATTTTCATCCAGGTTTTAATCCACCAGCAGAATGGCAGCTGTGAAACACCAAGGCAGCCCAGCGTCTTGGGGGGCTCTGGCTGCCCCTCCAGGTGCCATGCGTGCAGCGTGAGGCACTGGACATGTCACTCTTGCTCGAGGGCACAGGACATAGCCTTGGTTGAGGTCCTATGCCATGCCATCGGATTCCCCTCTTTGAGCCAAAAAGAGTGCTTAACACTCCCTAGGGAGAGTTCTATGGAACAGGGCACACACAGTGCTCCTGGGATGGCGCTGGGAGGAGGCCCGAGGATGAGGCTGCGGCCAAGGTGGGCCCAGGCTGGGGCTGTGCTCAAGGCCCACAGCTCACACCTGAGGCAAAGCCTATTCTCTCCTCCCAGTCTGCTCCTGGGAACTGCAGTCTCGTCAACAAGCAACTAGGTTCATCCTGAAAGGGTGGCTGTTTTCTCTCCTGCCACCAGGACTGCGCTGGCCGATTCACTGCAATCAGAGAGGGCCACTGGCTGCACTGCCTGTATGCGAGTGTGAGCCCATATGTCTGGGCTCATGGGCAGACCTACAGAGGGAGTCAGTGCCACAGCTGGGCCAGGCTGGACCGTGTGGGATAAGGCTCCCTGCGATGGCCGTGTCACCGAGTGCTGGAGTGGGCACACGGCCAAGATCTTTCACCAACCATTTCTCTCTCTCTTGGTTCCCCTTCTTTTTCCCGAGGGGTGTTCTTTCCTTGTATTCTGTACTCTGCTTTCTCACTTCTTCCTTGTCAGGAATGCAACTGGGCCAGAGCCCGATGCCCCCCAGACCCTTTCACAGGGTCTGTCAAAGGCCAGCCTCATGGGGAGATGGTACAGGTGGTGGGCAGGGTCCACACACCAGGAAGAAGGGAGAACACAATGGCTCCCAACCATGATTCAGAAAGGCCTGAGGTTCCACTCGGAGCCTCAGGAAACCTCCAGGTAAGTCCCTGTCCCAGGTGGGCACAGGCAGAGCATCTGGCTGACGAGCCATTCTGCTTAGTGGCCACTGTAGCCCCACACCCTGCACCTGGCACAGAGCAGGGACAAGGGTTGTGGGGTGTGTGAGGGCAGGAGAAAGGAAGGAAGTAGACACAGGTAATGTGCAAGATAAGGCGAGTTCAGGGGCCAGAGGCCTTACACTGTGACAGCTCCACAGCAGGAACACCCAGGGTCAAGGTTACACCATAAAACAGCTTCTGATCAAGCATGTTCAAAGTGTCAGTAATTCCTGATAACATAGAGGCGGCACCAGGTTACATAAGAGGAGATGCAAACACTTCGTTTACCTCTTTCCGCCTCAACACACAATCCTAACAGAGTCATGTGTATTCAGGAAGACCTAAAATGAGCCGTTCACAGAGCCCTCACGCTAAGCCATTTCTGGATATGCAACCACCCTCTGTGAGAGATGACTCTTATCACGTAATTCTGACTTACTGATTGGTGGTGGCTTTTTTGTTGTTTCGTTTTTTGGAACCTATTCAAATTCAGCCTTAAGGTGCTGTTTCTTTCATTCACAAAACTCCCATAATGACAGGAGGAGGGACTGAGGGTGGGACGCTAACGGTGGTCTGCACCCCACATGGCGGGCAGGACCCAGCTGTGGCTCCTGAGAGCGCGGCCTGAGCGGCGCCATAGAAACTACCACGGTTTCTTGCCCTTTGGCTAAGAAAATAAAGTAAAAAAAAGAAAGAAATCTTGCCTTTTGTGACAGCATGAGGGACCTGGAGAGTATTACGCTAAGTGAAATAGCCAGTCAGAGAAAGACAAGTACCATATGACCTCACTTATATGTGAAACCTAAAGAACAAAATAAACTGACGGACAAAAGGGAAACAGAGGCTTAAAGGCATGGAACAGAGGGGGGGGGAGCAATTGGGGTCTGGATGAAAGAAGGTGAAGAGATTAAGCAAAAAAACCCCATATATATAAAACACATAAACACAGACAACAGGGTGGTGACAGGGTGATAGCCAGAGGGAAAGGGGGGACAGGGTAGGTGCAGGTGGGCAAAGAGAGAGACTTTGCTTGGGCGGTGGGCGCACGATGCCGTGTGCAGATGATGTTTTATTGATTTGTACTTTTGTACTTTTGAAACCTGTATGGTTTTGTGAATCAATGTCACCCCAATAAATTGAATTAAAATGAAAATAAAGTAGATACTCTGCCCTAAGCTAACACAGCAGGGTGGCAGGATTCTTGAGCCGCTAGAAACTTGGTATAGGCTGAAGCAGTAATTTTTAAGAATTTTTTTCCTTTCATAAAATGTCTTCCTTGTTTATAAAAGTCGCATGCACACTGTACACACTCAGGGAGCCGCTGGACATGTAAAGGAGGAGAAGGTCCCCGTGAGTCGACCGGCAGAGCTGTGCACTCGGCCACACTCCTCCCGACCAGTCTCTGCTGTGTCATCTTCACTCCCCTGCGACAGCTCACCCCCGCAACCCCCCGCCCTCCAAACAGCCTCCCAGCAAGGAGAGGCGCAAGTCTGCCCTCGAGGATTTCTGGTCTAAAGTGGGTGCCTCACCCACACTTGTCCCAACGAGCCGAAGCCAGAACAGTGGCTCCGGGCGTCTAGGGCATCTTCCTGGTTCAGCCTGGCTGCCAGGTCCTCTGCCCGGGCTCAACCTGGAGCAACGCGGTGCGTGTGCAGGCACTAAGGGGATCGCTGGGGTGGGGGTGGGAGGGCCAAGCGTTTCTGTCTGACTTCCTGTTTGAAAGTTGAGTTTTTAAAGCATGTATTGATCTGTTGTCAGTCTCGGCTTACACAGACAGCTCCTGGTCGATACACGCTGGCAGTCTGCAGCCGCTCCTCGCGGGCCCTGTTCGGAGCCTGGCTGTGTGCCCACCACGGGCAGCTGCAGCGCTCGTGCGCACCTATCTCAACACCCTGCTCAGCGAGGGCTTTTCCCAGAGCAAGCTCCTGTTCGTAACGATGGGCACGGGGCTGTGTCCTACTTTCACCTGTAGCACCATTCCTTCCTTCACCAATTCAACAAACGCAGCCGGGCCTCCTTGCTTGTGAATTTCACATCTGAGCATGTTCCTACTTGCTAAGATGTACTTGAAACCCCAAATCAATACTCATGACCCGCCATGGGCATCTGCAGACACGTGCACAGCAGCACGGTCACCACGGACCAGCTGGTGGAAATGTGGCCGGAGGCTGCAGGAACTGCACCCTGCTTCTCGCTGGGAGCAATGGCTCAGCAGCAGCTCATTCTGATGTTACAGAGCATAAGGACTGCAGGTAACGAGAACCGGCTGTGCCTGGTGAGTGCCCCCGGGCCCAGGCCCACGGTGCACGCCGAGACCACGGAGGGAAGGACCTTCCTATCTAACACATCTCTCCAGTGCACCACGCACGCTCTCCTGCAAGAGCGACCATGGATGGAGCGGTCCGTGGCCCAGAAACGAGTTCCAGAGCTGCCAGAGGGGGGGCTGGGCGGGCCTCTGGCTACTGCCTCACTGTCTCCTGGATGGTGTGTTCAGTGTGTGAAAACCCACTCAGATGCACACACAGGGTCTGTGCCCTTCTCTGCATGTGTATCATTCTTCAATAAAAAGTTAAAAAAACAACAACTCTAAGACAGTCGGGACTCATTCCGGGCATGGATAACGACCAGGAGAGTCTAGGGTTGGTGCAGGCCTCCGCTGTAGGAATTTATGTGAGTCTTTTCCAAAATGGGGACCTGAGGTCTGCTTGGTTTGTTTGTTGTTACAGCACCAACTCTGTCCACACAGAGAAATGAGCAAATTTGCACCATGGAGCTGTTTCCATACTGTGCGTAGGTGAGGCTGCTGCCCGTTGAGGGTGGGGGGGTGAGGGGGGAGGGGGGTGGCTCTCCTAAGGACGTCCTCCCTCCGTGGCAGGCCCTTTCCATCCTCTTCATGCTCCCTGCCCTCAAATACACCTGGGTCCTGGGCCCACCTGCCTTTCCTACTGCTGCTCCCCTGCCCACCTGGTCTCCCCTTCCCGCCATTCTGTGACGGCTTCCCCTGGATCCATTTCCTCCCCCATAGAAGACCCCAGAATCAGCAGGGCAGACAGCCTCCCTCTCTGGTCACAGACTCACTTCACAGCCTCAAGAGCGATCCCTCGTCTCAGCCATCAGCACGCGGCCTCCAGGGCCAAGTGTCCTGCCCGCTTTCCCTACCCCAAGTCAGAGGGCCCTGCCACGACCTCCTCACCCGGCTCCTCTGAAACCGCCTTCCCGACCTACACTTCTCTTCCCTCACAACCTGCAAATGCTCGTCAGGAAAAAGACACCGCTGTTGCTTTAACCGTTCCTGAAAGAGTGTTTATGTCATAACAGGTGAGGCCCAGACCGTGCCCTTCTTCCCCATATCACGGACACTGTGAGGCATCGCACTGCTCACCGCACAGGGTACCTTCAGGCAAAGGACGCTGATAACATCAGCACGTCATGGTTTTCTAACTGATCCTGGCCCGGGGAAAAGGCCATGGGTCAGAGGTGTCCCCGTCAGCGTTCCCGGTGCCTGAGAACGCAGCACGTTCATCGGGACGGCGGACAGGGCTTGTCCCTGGGTGGGGTTTGTGCAGGACTCCATGGTAGGGATTTATGGGGTCTTTCCCTAAAAGAAGACTGGGGTCTCCCTTGTTTGTTGGTTGTTACAGTACCAACGCTCACTGTTTCAGGGCTCCGTTTCTTTGTGAAAAAACACTTTATAAAGAAAAATCAACACGTGTGTCACGTCTGGATGTGGACGTGTGGGCTGGTCCCACGCAGGCACGTTACTGGGTGCCCCAGGGTCAGATGCTCTGACCGTTGCTTGACTACAGAAGTGGAGCCCAGCCCTCAGGGGAGCCAGGCTGGCAGGCGTCCCAGGGCTGTCCAGCCCAAGGCCAGCATCTCATGGCGGAGCCTGGGAGCCAGCGACGGGCTCCAGGGCACGGAGTTGAGGCTGAGGAGCCTGGACTGAAAGTGCACGTGTTCAGCCACCACTGTGCGCAATGCACGCAGCTCAGAGCTGGGGGAAGGGGGAGGGCAGTGCCCGCGTCCTCTGAGAGCAGGCAGCTGGCCTCCACTCCCTGCCAGGTGATACAACGGATCTTCTAAGTATCTGGGATGGAAAGGCACTGGTATCCTATATAATAAAAGGCTAATATGCAAATAGACTGAACAGCGCAACGACCAGTCACTATGATGTGCACTGACCATCAGGGGGCAGATGCTCAATGCAGGAGCTGCCCCCTGGTGGTCAGTGAGCTCCCACAGGGGGAGCCCTGCTCAGCCAGAAGCTGGGCTCATGGCTGGCGAGTGCAGCGGTGGTGGCGGGAGCCTCTCCCACCTCAGAGGCAGCACTAAGGATGTCCGACTGCCTTCAGTCAGACATCCCCCGAGGACTTCCCGACTGTGAGAGGGTGCAGGCTGGCTGAGGGACCCCCGAGTGTATGAATTTCGTGCACCAGGCCTCTAATTTGAATATAATTGTGAGCTACAGCAGAGGAAGGAGAAAAAGTAGTGACGCTATTGTATTACATGGCGACCTCTTACGATTCAAAATGTACACAGCTTCCTGCCTTGGCTTCCTGGCGGGCCTGCAGGAATAGCCGGACCCCACAAGAGCTGTCTCAGTGGCCGTTGGAGAGTAAGTCGTGAGCTCGAGGGTGGCGCCCATCCACAGCGGGTTTCCCTTCCTTCATTACACCTGGCCCTCCCCGACTCCCGGATGGACAGGGACATTCCTCCGACCAAAGGCATGCGAACAGCTGAGGTGTACTTGGCCTTGATGTTCAGTGTCACGTGCACAATGAGCCTCACACGTCTCTGTAATGCCAGGGTGTTTTCAATCCCCATTTCAGAGACAGGAATGGAGTCTCTGAAGGACAGGACTTGTTCAGGGTCACTCGGCCAACACGTAACGATGGGGCATCAGAACACAGGCTTTCTGATTTCCAGTCTCCATGCACCTTGTCACATACCATCTCATATTAAGGGGTACGACCCCCAACTTTCCTATACACCGTTCCCTCCCCATTATCACCCATCAGTGAGTGGCGAACAATTGTCAGTCAACCTCGGCACTGCTGAGCTTTGGGGCTGGATAATTCTCTGCTGCGGGGGCTGTCCCCTGCACGGTGGTATGTTTAACTGCTACCACTGGGTGCTGGCAGCACCTCCCTCGCCCCAGCCGAGGACCACCCTGGCACAGCCCACAGTGAGGGGCGGCCACGGGGGGCCTATGGTCCCCACAGCTCTCCCCTCTGTGAAGTAAGACTGTTGTTGGAGAGTAAACTGTAGAGCATTTGCTATGACCCTTGTACGTGGTAAGTGCTAAGTAAACATCAGCTGCTGCTGTCACTAGCTATCCACTTACAGCCCGTATGTAAGTCATGGGCAAACCCACTGCAGACCTGAGCTGTGGGAAGCGGATGTGGGAGACGGACACAGGTGGGCTGTGTGGGGAGCGAGGAGCCTTGCGTGGTTTGAGGAGCACAGAAAAGGTGGGGGGTCGCCGCAGACTGTTGACCACACTCGCTCAGGAAGGGACTGTGAAGGGAAGGACAGGCTAAAAGGAAGGGTAGGTGTGAACAAAGTTGGTTTTCTTCAAGACGTATGAATATGTTCTTAGCATGATAGCAAAAATATCCAGCCCCCTTGTATTCTAGTCAAATGAGTCTCAGTACATTGAAATAAAGGTTGTTAAGTGAGTCTCTGAGTTCATTTTCTCCAAAAAATGTCCCTGATATCCAAAGGTAAGATGGGCTTCTACCCTCACTCCCTTGTGACGCCCCCTCCCGCCCCTCCTTGGGGAACAGGTCCTGTGCTTTCCGACTGCCGCTGGGCCTGTGCCGTGCCATGCACGTGGCAGGAGCACACGAAGTATTTGCCGAATGAATGAAGCATGATCTAGTGAGGCCGCGCGTCCAGGAAAAGAGGCCAGAGCCTGATTGCATCATTTCATTGTCACCAGGCCGGGCCGGGTGGAATGAGCTAGATTGGAGGCTGAGGCTGGTTATCAAATGAGGCCCCAGCTACTGTCCCAAATATCTGCCATGTGACCACAACTCTACAGGAAATTACACACACACACACATGCACACACAGGCACACGCACACACACACGCATGTGCACGCACACACACAGAAAGATTAGAAGGAAAGTCCAACAGGTTTCACACCTACAGAGTGGACTCACAGGTGATTGCTTTTTCTCTAGGCGTTCTGTATTTTATCAGTTTTCTACACGAGAGCCTCCAACTGCTTTCTTCTAATTCTAATCCTATGGCTGGACAAGCCTGAGGGGAGGAGGTGTGTCCTGCACACCTGAACGAGTCTGATGCCCCTGGCCATTCGCCTGCCCTGGCCCGTCAGCAGACCGATGGGTGCCACGTGGTGGATGCGCACAACCGCGCCCGGGGCTTGCCGCACCCTCCCGGAGGTGGCCCTGCGAGGCCTGGCCCGCTTGGCAAGCCAGGCTCCTGGGTTTATTGCAACAAAATCGAACTCTCTCAGCTTCCCTGGCGGCAGTTTCTCCAGGCCTTCGAGGAAGGAAGACAGTGTGGAGCGGCGAGGACGGCTGGCGGGAGTGCTGGGGAAAGGCAGCTGCAGTCCCCGAGGCAGAGCGGGCACCGTCCGGGACCCTCCGTACCTGACCTCATGATCTGTGCCTGGAAGGGGGACAGGAAGACGGAACTCACCGGGCCTCGGGTAAGGGCCCACCACCAACAGCAGCAATGAGGACTTTCTGAGGAATACTGTGATTAAAACTTGCACGATCTGCACGTTTTAGATAAACTGAGTTGCCTTCAGCCGCTGTCACGTGGGAGCGATGAGGCTGACGGCGGAAGTAATAATGAACGAAACCACCAGCAGACCCAGGGTCTGCAAGCGTCAGAGGCTGCTTCGCTGAGATCCTGCTCGGCTCTGCATGAGGCAGGCCTGCGCCCCGAGGCCCCGGGGGTCCCAGGCAGCAGCCACAGCCTCTCCTAGCACTTTCCCCTCAAATACCATCCCCTTGGGAGGGTCAGTTCCCGAAAGAGTGTGGGTAATTCTTTCCCTCCTGTCTTTGCAAGGAAATGAGACTCACCACAGTGCCCCCTCACCCAGTTTCTTCCACCCTGGAATGCATCCCAACGGGTTATTTCTGTGCTCAGAGACTATTAATACACACAGACTGTCACGACAATTCTCTTCTGCTACAGAAGCGAAGCCATTAGTAAATAAATACGATATTGTATTTTATAAATCAAAGAAAAAAGCCCAACGCAGGCACTTGGCAATGAGGGAAGCCTCTCTCTGGCATGGGCGGAGGAAGCCAGGATCATCAGTGAGCCGAGCACCGCTCCCTGAAGCTCACTCCCAGCTCTCAGCGCGAGCCTGGGCGTCCTGCGTCTAAGGTCCCTTCTCAGCAAGCCCTTGAGGGACATTTTCAGTTTCAGGTCAAGAGGGGGGACGGTGCTGAGGTCAGAGCAAGCCCCCTCCTCCCTCCCTGTCTCAGCCGAAGGCGTTGGGTCACTCTACGGCAGCTTCTGTGACCTCGCTGGGCCCTGGCACAGGGCAGCTCAGCTCCGGCCTCCCCGAAGCTCCCCCATGGACGGTCCTAAAAAATCACAGTGGAGCCAGGGGCCAGGGCGAGCGAGGCATTTTCCTGGCTCCACTCCCTGGACCGTCTGCATCCTGGGGTGTCCCCTTAGGACCGGAAGGCACTGTACACTGCGTCCCGCTAACTTGCGAACAGGGGACAGAAAAGGTTGCTGTGTGAGAGCTCATTTCTTCCTCCTGAGTGTGCCCTCATCTTGCTCACAGGATGCGAGGTCCCTAGGGGAACAGCTGGGCTCTGCTGTCTTTTGTCCCACAATGCAGTACTTTAGTGGAGCCTGGACTTAGAGTAGCCACTTAAAATATCCTGGAAGGTTTTTTTTAAAAATAAAATTTGCCATGAAAAATCTCTCCCCAGGGCCCTCGTCACAGGGGTCAGGACGGGTCTGTGGCGCTTCCTCTGCTGGCACCGTGATTTGCATCAAGGAAAGAAACGGCCAGTGACGGGCTCTCTCTCCCGCTCCACGGCGGCGACCCATGTCCAGCAGACGGCCCGCTCTGTCAGAAACACTACGCGTAAACAGTGACAAAAGTCACCAGCAGGAACCCCGTCGTCTGCCTCTCGTTTAGAAGACAGCTGCTGTAGAGTATTCGGGCACTCTGCCCGATCTTAACACCGGCTCCCTTTGGGACAGGGAGCCCACGCCCACCTGCTGAGGGGCTCACACTGGACAGAGGCTGTGACTGCAATAAAGAGGGTGCGTCCTGCATGGCACTCGGGCCCGTGAGCCCAATGATTACATGGAGGAACCACTTTCTTAGGGGTGAAGGTCAGAGGGGCCAGATGCTTCCTTTAAAACCAAGAAGAACATAGGTGCTGCCAGCCCAGGGCCTCCACCAAGAGCACGGGCCGGACGGGGCCTCCCTGAGCTCCCAGGTAAGCAGTGGGGGTGGCATGAGCCCCCAGGGGCCGCCTGCTAGGAAACAAGGCCTTGCGAAACGAGTGTGGACAATTCCTGACTTCGCTGAACTCACACAACCTCCTGGCACTTGCTCCCCCTTCTCGGTCTCCATGCCCAGCTCTCAAACACGTGAGGGCACCATGAGGAATGTTGACTCTACTGCCAATCTCCTGCCGCAAGGCCTTTACCCCCGTGTTCACCATCTATCCCCAGGGGATGTCCAGCAGGCACTCCCACTGCCTGCGCTGTCCCACCCCCAGCATGCTCAGGGCTGGCTCTTACCAGCTCCCCGGCGGGGCAACCGTTTCTCCACCGTCCGACTCTCCTTTCTGGGGCCCGGGGGTGGTGCGGCCTTGTCCAGCTCTCCAGGGCTCACGTCGGGGCCCGCGGGCGGGTACGGGAGGGTGAGGGATTGCAGAAGCGGCTTCCTGGGCAGGGGCGGCTTGGAGCCCGGCTGCTCCGATGACCGGGCCTTCCCCTTCCCCTGTCCGTTGGGGGGCCTGGTCCCCCGAATCGTGGGGACCGCCCCCACGTGACACCTGTCATCTTTCGAGAGCAGAGCCAGTCCTCCTTTTTCTAGCCGGACCTCAGCACTGTACCTCTTGACTCCTTTCCCTTCCGGCACGGCCACGTCTCTGTGTTTGAAGGAGAGAGACGTGGACCGGAGCTTGACGGGGAAGGGGCTCCTGTCCCCACACGGGCGCGGCTCCTGGGCGGAGAGGCGGGGCTCTCTTGTGGCTGGTGTGGCCACTGCCTCCGGGGGGTTCTGCCCGGGCCCGGCCTGGCTGGCCACCCTGCTCCCCGAGTCCTGAGAGCCACGCTCAGCGGGTGACGGTGGCTCCTGAGGCTCCAGTTCTGGGTTCTGGCGCTCCGGGGGTGCCTGGAGGTCATCGAGGGCGGCCTCGCTCCTCCAGGCCGCGCTGCTCCTCAGCAGGGGCAGCCGGACAGAGGAGGGGGCAGCAGGGGGGCCCGGGCGCGCGGGCCGCTCTCTGTGGCCTGTGTGCGGCCACGCCCGGCCTGAGGCCACGGAGAACTTCTTCCCGCCCCGGGGCTTGCTGCCTCCTCTCCCAGTTTTCGGCTCCGGGGCCTCCCTCTCGGCTCCCCGCTGTGGGGACTCGCCCTGCTCAGCCCTGGGGGACTGGAGGGGGGCGGCTTCCTTGTCCAGGGCACAGGGGCTGGGCTCCTGTGGAGGTGACTCGGAGGCGGGCGGTGTGGGGGACACGCTGAGGCTCCTGCTCGCCGGCGCCTTGTGCTTCAAGCAGCTCTTGGAGGCTGGGGGGCTGGGGGCGAAGTCCTCCGAGCCCTCTGTGCCCTCTGCGCCCTCTGGACTGGGACCGGGCACTGCCAGCGTCAGCTCCGCCTGCTCCTGCGCATCGTGGCCTGGCCCGTCGGGACCAGGGGGAGTCTCCGAGGGGACGGCCGGGCCGGTCCCAGGCGGTGCCGTGTCCTCCTCAGGGATGCGGGGCGATGAACTCTCGGCGTCTCCAGAAGCGCACCCCCCCTCTCCAGCTGCGTCCTTGGAGGGTGGACGTGCGCTTTCAAGGGATGGCTCCTCCCTTTGACGTTTGCTGTCGGGGTCAGGGTGTGGGGAGTCTTCTGGCAAAAGTGGGCACTCCAAGCAGGGGGCGGGGCCTGGCACGGGCTCCGTGACCTCCAGGGTGGCCTGGCGGCTGGAGGGGTCGTCCCCGGGGGGGCTCTCCTCCTCCTCAGCACTGGCGCTGAGCGCGGGGCAGTGCTGCAGACGCACCCGCCTGGCCCGGGGCCCCCCAGGCAGCAGCACGGGGGCCGGTCCCCTGGGCCCAGCCTGCTGCCCAGCACTGGGCGTCTCCTCTGCGCTGACTGTGGGCACCGGCTTCTCGTCGGACTCCTCCTCCTCAGGGGTGCAGGTCAGGTCGCCCAGGGCCTCAGACTGCGCCCGCCTGGCACGGGGCCTCCCAGGCAGCAGCACGGGGGCCAGCCCCCTGGGCCCAGCCTGCTGCCCAGCACTGGGCGTCTCCTCTGCACTGACCGTGGGCACCGGCTTTTCGTTGGACTCCTCCTCCTCGGGGGTGCAGGTCAAGTCGCCCAGGGCCTCAGACTGCGCCCGCCTAGCACGGGGCCTCCCAGGCGGCAGCACGGGGGCCAGTCCCCTGGGCCCAGCCTGCTGCCCAGCACTGGGCGTCTCCTCTGTGCTGACTGTGGGCACCGGCTTCTCGTCGGACTCCTCCTCCTCGGGGGTGCAGGTCAGGTCGCTCAGGCACTCGGACTGCGCCCGCTAGGAGAGGAAGAGGACACACAGCATCACTGCAGGGGAAGCAGGAGGCCCGCCACCCGCCCGCTTGTCCAGGCTGCACCTGCTCGGACCTTCACGTCCAGGAGCCTCTTCCTAATCCCTCCCTCACGGCTCTAGTTTGGAGTCTTGCCTCGCAAGTTCACTTTCAGCAGAACAGTGGCAGCCATGCCCTCAAAATAAATGTTGCCTGAGGCTCTCGTGGCCCAGCCAAGCCCTAGTGGAGGGCGCTCTACGGAGCGAAGCCACGGAAAGGGACCGTGACCAGGTGGAGGGCTGCCACGCCTGCGCTCTATGCTTGTTGCTTCTTTCCTCCCGATGCCTCCCAGCTCGGGAAGGATCGTCACTCCCTCTGTGCACTGGCGACAGACGCAGCCGGGCACCTGCTGGCCCGCGGAGCTCTGAGCCCAGAGGGAAGCTGGGGCTCCGCAGAGCCATCCTCCCCTCAGCGCCCGCTCCCAGCGAGGGCAGACTATTTGCCTAAAACGGGATTCACAGCATGTCAAACAAGATCAACAGTAACCCACAGCGTACAGGGCAAAGTCCACACTTTTCAGCTCAACTCAGCCTTACAGTCTCTGCTCTTCGGTGTTCCTCCAGCTCCCTCCTTAGTTCCAGCCAAGCCCCCCTGCTGTCCGGACCCGACTGTGGGTCTGCGTGACCCCCCCACACCGCCAGGGCACTCTACCAGCACCCCACGACTCAAATCCGACTCAAATCCCACTCGACAGAAGCCTGGCCTCCTCCCCGAGGCTCTGACTCTCCCTCTCTCCTGACACCTGGGCTGCCTGGTGGCAGTTTTCTCCTCAAAGGTCTGGAATTGGGGCCGGTCCTCCTGCCGTACACAGAGCCAGCCCCTGCTCTTCCGAAGGAAAGGAGAGGAAGGCAATCACTTATCATTCAAAAGCCCGACGTGAAAATGACCCAAAGGCTGTGGGGTGGAGACTGATCTTTGGAAAAACTCTGACATGGGGCCTGGAGTCATCAGGCTGTTGCTGTGAGCTCTCTCCTCCACCTTTAGGCAACACCCCGGGTGTCAGCAATAGGTTTCTGTTGTCTGTGGATGTTATTTTTAGCGATTTCCAGCCAGCATCTCCTCGCTGAAAGAACACGGGATCGCTGGGATGTTTGAACAATACCTCAGCTGAACTCTGGCCAAGATGCACAATCCTACTCTTCTGGGCACACAAAGGGGAAGGTGTGTAAGGAAAGCTACAGCAGAATTTTCAAAAGCTGCAGGTACAAAGGCATCGCTGGCCTTTCGCTGTCACAGGAAATCATGGACGTTGAAACCTCTTTAGGATGTGGGTCACCTTTAAAATGCTCGGAGCCCACCCTGAGTCAGCTCGGAGCGGGAGCAGGCTCCACGGGGCCCACCCCGGGGGAGGCGGCGGGACGAAGGCGGGCGTGGAGCACGGACCCCAGAGGATGGACTCGGACGTGGAGCAGAGGGTCAGGTGCAGCAGCAGAAGGCGTGTGCCCCCCCATCTCTGTGCACTGGCGTACGCAGAGCCAGCGGGCACTTCCCCCCTTGGGCCTCCCGGGGAGCGGAGGTAGAGGACCCACTGCTCAGCCTGCACAGGGATGGAGACCATCCCGGCTGCTGCTCTTCCCCCTCCTCTCACGGCACGAGTCCTGGGGCAGATCCCCATCCTCTGCAGGCGGCAGCCCCCTGATGAGCAGTGTGGGGTGAGGAGGTGCCAGGCTGTCAGAGACCCGGGCGTGCAGCTGGCAGCTCTGCCAGCCATGCCACCTTGATCTAGCCGTGTCACCCTGCTGTTCCCGGGAGAGTTCATGACATGCCCTGCTCCTGGCACTGCGGGCTGGGAGCGGACTGACCGTGGGGAGGGGCACGCGGACATTCACCGGGGTTCCCCGTCTGTGCTGGAGCTCCATGGTGCCGTTCTGTGCGGACGGGAAAAGCCAAGGGCACAGCCTGCGCTTGTCTCCTGCCCTCTGCTTCAGAGGCCGGCAGGTTCAGCCAAATGCCCACCGGGATGTGTTTCTCCAACGTGAAAGAAACTACTTGAGAGCCAAGGATTTCATCCGACCGTGGACGACTGGGCTCTGAAGGTAAGAAAGCCCTTCTGCTTTCTTCCAGAGCTCGACCGAGTCAGAGCTCGGGGATGTGCAGGGCAGTGTGCCCCACTTGGACCGAGCAGGGATGCCCAGCTGGCACGGATGGCCATTCTGCCCAGATGGAGGAAGGCGCCTGGGCAGCAGGAGGAAGAGACTAAAGTAGAGGCTCTGCAGGCGCCTGAGCCCGGGGCGGGGGAAGGTGGGTGATGGAGAAAGAAGTCCCAGCTATTAGAAAAGCAGGGGCGACTTGGGCCTCACTGTTTCGCGAAGCCCAGAGGGGAGTGAACCTCCACGGACACGCAGGGTCAGGAGGGCAGCCGATGGGCAGTGTGGTGGCTCTTCCCCACCCGCAGAGCAGGATGGGAGCATCAGAAAGCAGCTGAGTCCCAGGGGGGGCCCCGGTACCAGGAGGGTCCTCATGGTTGGGAAGAGGGACCTCATGGCCAAAGGGCAAAGGGCGCCGTGGACAGGAAGAACAGAAGCCTCCCGCTGAGGACCAAGCAATGACACTGGTGACCACGGGCCGGATACCTCTGCCCAGTCAGGAAAACACGCAGACCTCCCAAAGCCTAACCTATCCGCGCTGCTCCCACCAGGGAAGAGAAGGAGAGGAGAGGACATGATAGTTTAAATTAAGGAAAGACTCTGTTTACCCAGATGGGGAGGATGAGAATTCTTGTTCTAAAATGTGGTGAAGAGCTAAGTCAAGTTCAAGAGCAAAGAAAGAGGCACAGCTCCTCTTCCCCGGGGCAGAGAGAGGGGGTGCTGCCCTTCCCCTGAAGCAGGAGCTGGCTGCCCTCGGCCCCAAGTCCGGCCGGGCTGATGACTTGCACCCCTGCAGGGCCACAGACATCCCTGGGAATAAAGCCCACCTTGAGGGCCAGCGGGAGCTGCTGCGTCCCTGCCCTGGGCACGAGGACGGGCAGGCCAGAGCGACTGGGCCTTGGCACGTCCCCCAGCTCAGATCCTCTCACTGTAAATGCCCCGGATATTCAAGTGCCTGTGCACACCCGAGGCCCCGGCTCCGTGAGGGCACAGTGCCCCGGAGGCAACCACAGCTCACTCCCTTCTTCAGCATCGGTCCCCTCAAAAGTCAACCTTTAAAACCCATGCCAAGCCTTCCAGCATGAGCTTCAGAAGCACATCCCACATGCCCAAAGGGGAACCCACTGTCTCAGGGGGTCCCCGACATCCCAAGTGGCCCCGCACCACCGTCTCCAGCTGAAGCACCGAGCTTGTCCCGGGGCCTTCGTCAGCCCCATCTTGTCTCGAGGGACGAAGGGAGGGGAACGCTGGTCAGCGAGCACCTCTTTCTCAGCCCTGGGTGCTGCCTGGCCTCAGCTCCTCGGGGTGAGGCAGTGTCCGCACACCAGGCTGGGGAGAAGGCACCCACCCTGCATGGACCGTGACTCCCTGGGACCACGAGCGAGTTCTCGACTCCCACGGCTATGAGCTGACACCTGCCCAGGCCGCAGCCCCAACAGGGTCTGTCCTTACAGGGGCACCATCCCTCTGCTACTAAGCAGGTGCTCACCCAAGCGGGGGTGGGGGTGGGGTGGGGGGGGTCCAGTCTAGTGGCTGCTTCTTCTGCCATCACTCATTCCCTGTGTGTTTATTCATTCATGCATTCAACCCATGTTTGCTGGGTCAGCTCTGAGAAGAGCCGAGCCCCAGGGCTGGAGGTACAGCTGGGACAAGGCCTCGGAGAAGACAGGCAGTAAACAAGTGAGCATGCATTTCCAAAGGTCGCGCTGCGTAGCCCTGCTATGAGGGAAGTGAGCACCGTCGGGGAGGCGGACCCGCTCAGGTGAGCCCGTGGGGAGAGGACCTCGAGGCGAGACCCCGAGGCTGAGGAGGAGCTGCCAGGAGATCAAGGAGGGACAAGGCCTGTGGCCGGAGGCAGCTCGGAGAGCTCAGGAGCAGGAGGAGGCAGAGCAAGAGGAAGCCCGAGGCAGGCTGGGGGTGGGGGGGTGGGGGCAGAGTGTGGACTTCGCTGAGTGCAGAGGGAAGGCAAGGAGAGGCAGCACACAGCAAGCAGGTCCTTGACAGGGGTTGCAGAGTGAGTGAATGAATGAAGGAAGGAAGGAAGTGTTTATGTAGGGGAGAGACATATTAATGTATGTTGTCCATGGGGCCGTGGGGAGTCCCTCTGGGGGGCACTTGGCCCTGGGGGGAGAGAGGCGGGGGAGAGGCGGCGGGAGGGGGGCGGATTACCGAGGACAGGCGCCTCATTTTGCTGGAGCGCTGGTTGCGGGGCTTAACCAGGAGCTTGTGCTTGGCTGCGGAGTTGTCCAGGCAGGAGGAGGATTCTGGGGGGCAGCTGAAATCAGCCACCGGCGCCACGCTGCTGGCTGCGGTCCGGGGGCAGGCGGGGGCGTCGCTCGGGGGCCTGGAGGAGGGCTGGTCTGGAGAGGGCGGCCGGGACGAGGAAACCAAAGAGACCTTCACGAGAGAAGGAGCAAACGGCAATGTTAATTCTCAACACGAACGGGTGCGGCAAACACTCCGACTTCGTGCTTGCACCACCCCGTCTTCCCCGGAGTCTCAACAGGGAGGGTTAAGTGTTGGGCCACTGCTTGGAAGCCTGCCACTCATTCCACGGCCACGCAGGGAACCTGCGCCCCAGGCCCCTCAGCAGACAACTGCCGTCACCCTCCCAGCGCTGCGGGCACCCTCCCAGCGCTGCGGGCACAGGCACTCAGACAGAGCTAGCTACTCTGATGACGCAGGCAGCTCCATTCCCCCAGGGCAGAGTCGGGCGTGGTCCTGTCTCTGGAAGCTGAGGGGTGACCAGCGGTGTGACCTCTAGGCAGGGGCAAGGATGTGCGAAGCCCCCCGACAGTCCATCACTGGAGCCTGGGTTGCTCACCCTAGACCAGTGGTTCTCAACCTTCTGGCCCTTTAAATACAGTTCCTCCTGTTGTGACCCAACCATAAAATTATTTTCGTTGCTACTTCATAACTGTAATGTTGCTACTGTTATGAATCCTAATGTAAATATCTGATATGCAGGGTGGTCTTAGGCGACCCCTGTGAAAGGGTCGTTTGACCGCCAAAGGGGTCGCGACCCACAGGTTGAGAACCGCTGCTCTTGGAGAATCTGGTTTAAGTTACCATCTGTTAAGTTACAATATTTCACTAATTTAAACTTCAGAAGAGAGTAACTGACAGCTAAGGGCAAAAGTGTTGCCAGGGAGTCTGGCTGTCACACGCAAGAATGATGGCAACGCCCTGAGCTCCCTGCCCACTGAACTTGGCAAGCTCTTCCACCCAGTGAGGCCCGAGTGGGTCCCCTGCAGAGATGTGTCAGCGTGAAGTAAAGAGGGCGCCCACTGCACAGCATGACAAATGCAGCCAGGTGACCAGCGAGGTGCAGAGGGGAGCTGGGAGGTGCTGGCTTGAGCCACTGCCCTGTCACCTGCAAACAAACTCTCTGTTCTAGCCTGGTGCTCAATAAGAGCGTCAAGCTTACGTGGTTTTTCCAGGGTTGTTAATTTTCCAATTTTTTTTTTTTTTACTGTAGTAAAGTACACAGAAAATGTAGCATCTCAGCCATTTTTAAGTGTGCAGTACAGTGGGATTAAATATATCCATATTACTGTGCAACCATCACCACCATCCGCCCCTAGAACTTCTCTTGGAAAGCTGAAACCCCGTGCCCACCGAACTCCTCCTCCCATGCCCTCTCCCAGCCTTGGCACCACAATTTGACTTCTGTTTCTGTGAATGTGCTTTCTCGCAGCACCTCCTGTAAGTGGAATCTCACAGTATTCGCCCCTTTGTGACGGGCTTATCTCACTGAGCGGAGTGTCTGTGAGGCCCATCCCCCTGCAGCCGGGTCAGAGCTCCCTCCCTTCGTGGGTACCGACCGCATCTGTTTATTGGCCACTTGTGGACGGACACCTGTGTGCTTCCACGTTTTAGCTGCTGTGAATTATGCTGCTATGGACATGGCTGTAAAGATATCTTTTAGAGAACTTGCTTTCAATTCTTACAGGTAGATACCGAGAAGGAGAATTGCTGGATCGTTTGCAAGTTCTATTTCAGTTTTCCGAGGACCCTCCATACTGCTTTCCACAGTGACTGCACCCTTTGACTCTGCTAACACCAAGTTGGGATTCCCATTTCTCCACATTCTCGCCAAAACGTGTTATTTATTTATTTATTTGCTTATTTCTTTATTTATATGTTTTCTAGTAGCCATCCTAATGGGTGAGGTGGTGTCAGGTGCACATTTTAACCTAAGACATAATTCTGCGTCTCTCTCAATGATTTAGTAAGCCCTCGTGGAAAGTCTCAGGAGGGAGGCAGAGAGAGGGCTCGGAGGGCAGGGGTACATCCTGCTCGGCTACTTTTCCCAAACCCTGGGCCCCACGCAGAGTAGGGCCAGCAGCCTCCTCTAACCCAGGGGGTGGGGCGCAAAGGGAGGCCACTGCTGCAGAGACAGGCTCTGAGGCAGGGACCGCCCCCAAGGGCACTGCCTCTCCCTGTTCCTATGAAGGCCCCTCGCATGCTTTCAGGCAAGCAGAACCCTATTTCCGTCAGGCGGGAGAAGACGGGCACTGAACGAGGGAAAGGTTGTAAGTGAACATAATCAATTTTAGTTCTTGTTTGAGCTACTCAGGTGTTACGGAAACAGAGCAAGAAAAATTATTTTTAAAACAAACCACAGGACGCCTGGCCACAACCTCCTCTGTACCGGTGGCTTTAGCTTCCTTCCCTCTTGCCCCTGAGGACTCAGGAAGTCAAGTTGGATTGAACTGGCGACGGCTCCCCAGGGGGTCCGCCTTAAGGGCCACACAGCAGAATCCTGCCCTAGCTGGTCTGGCTCAGTGGATAGAGTGTCGGCCTGCGGACTGAAGGGTCCCAGGTTCGGTTCCAGTCAAGGGCACATGCCCGGGTTGTAGGCTCGATCCCCAGTGTGGGGTGTGCAGGAGGCAGCTGATCAATGATTCTCTCTCATCATTGATGTTTCTATCTCTCCCTCCCTCTCCCTTCCTCTCTGAAATCAATAAAAAATATATGTATATTTTAAAAAAATCCTGCAGAATCCTGCACCAGCCCCTGTCTAGACATAATACACACGTGGATTGTTTTTGCTGACCGTTTGGGACTCAAGAGAACAGAAGATGAGGAGTTTTGCAAATGCAGTGAGTCCAGGAATGAGAATGATTACTTTCGAGACGAAGGGCCTCTGGTCACCCCTCTACAAACCCAAAGGACAGGCATGCCTGTCTCCTCTCCTCCAGGGCGCCCCCCTGGCTCCTAGGCTGCCCTTGCCCAGGAGCCTCAGTTCCCTGACACTGAACAAGGACCCCTGTCCTGTACAGGGCGCTGTGCTGCTGCTCCCCGTGGGCCTTCCTGTTGGGAG
>NW_005871258.1:837244-838176 GCF_000147115.1 Myotis lucifugus
ATGTAATTTCACCTTCAGATCACCAAGTTACGTTTCATCAGTTGCCAGCTCGCATGCTAATAAAATTTAAGAAGTAATTCCAGGTATTTCCTGGAAAAGTCATTCTGCCAGGATACCACCTTGGCACTGACATCACATACTGTTACTGCAGACCTCTGTTCGGAGGAATCTTCCTCGAGGGTCTCCGCCCGCATGCAGGCCTGGTGCGCGGTCACGGCAGGAAAGAGCGACACAGCCCACAGCGCTGTGCTTGGGATGGAAGGCGCCACTGTATCCAATCCCACACATTACATAACGCATCACAGGTGCGCACGGCCCCTCGCGGCCGGCCACTGAGTCTGGGCACTGCCAGGGCACACAATACGATCACTGTGTCCTCAAAACCACAATCTAAAGACTACTTTTCTTAAGTCTTAAAGGCTCAGGTTTTGATTTCCTATGAAGCTAGAGGATTGTTCATGTTGCCCAATAACTGATAACTTCCCAGAATGCTTTGGATGCTGAGAAGGACGAGGTCGGCCTGCCCAGCCCGAGCGGCTCCCTCAGCCAACTGTGGCCTCTGCACTTCGTGGTGCTGGTGGGTTTGGAGCTGGGCTCGCTCCTGAGTGAATGGACTTAGAAACAAGGGGTCTCTGCACTGTGTCCCCACTAAACAGAGGGCACTGCGGGCCGTGAGTGTCAGACACTGCTCTGTGATGGGTGGGGCGAGAGGGTCAACGATGGCTCGCGAGAGACCGCCCCCCAAACACACAATGTCATACGTGGTCCTGAGGGCTGGGGCCACTGAGGCTGGGGGACACCGAGGCTGGGGGACACCGAGGCTGGGGGACTTGGGGGACACTGAGGCTGGGGGGCCACTTGAGGCTGGCGGGCACAGAGGCTTGGGGGGAGACGGAGCTAGGGGGGCACGGAGGCTTGGGGCTGCTGAGCTG
>NW_005871258.1:838478-849489 GCF_000147115.1 Myotis lucifugus
GGCTGGGGGGACACGGAGGCTGGGGGACACTGAGGCTGGGGGGCACGGAGGCTGGGGGGACATGGAGGCTGGGGGACACCGAGGCTGGGGGGACATGGAGGCTGGGGGACACGGAGGCTGGGGGGCACGGAGGCTGGGGGACACGGAGGCTGGGGGACACTGAGTCTGGGGGGACATGGAGGCTGGGGGGACACTGAGGCTGGGGGACACGGAGACTGGGGGACACGGAGACTGGGGGACACGGAGGCTGGGGAGACACTGAGGCTGCACACCTGTGGGTGCAGTGTTGTGTCCGTCACATGATAATTAAAACAAGCAGCACAAGCCTGTCAACTTCTCCTCCGGTGTTTTAAGGTGTCATGGGGGTGACTTGAAGTCCGAGTAACAGTGCAAGCCATCCCCCTGCCCCCCTTCCTTCTCCGCCAGGTGGGAGAGCCGTGGGGGGTGGCCTACTGTCCCCAGGCCTGTGTGGAGCAAGTGGGGACAGGCGCCCCTGGAGTGAGCTCTGAGGGTGCTGGGCTAGTTCCCTGGGCCACACCACAGCCTTCCCGTCGTCAGCGACCCTCTGGCCGCCCACAGCTGCACACACACCGAGCAGCTTGCCTTCCCAGCCTCTGCAGGGCTCCTGGGGTTCAGAGGGCACAGGCTCTGAGCCTCTGAGTCACGATGAAACCCGAGCCCTCCCTGGGGAAGCCCTGGCCCAGGCGGCAGTGCTGCTCCCAGGGTGCTCCGGGGAGTGTGGCTGTACCGATGGACCCAGGTGCCAGCATAACACGAATAGCCCCCCTCTGCCCAGCCCTCAGCAAGCTGTGTGCCAGGGGACATGGGCATTCATGTACAAGCATGTGGCCTGGGTGGAAGGGCGGCCCGGGAGCCCTGCAGTTTGCACAGCAGGCAGGGCCCGTCCTCCCCGTGGGTTCTCAGGGGAGGGCGGCATCAGGACGAGCTCCCCCGCCCTCGGAGGCCATGCCGCCTCTCCGGCCGGCCAACTCCCCGCTGCCCTGTTACCAGCACCACGCCTCGCCCTGTCCCCGCCCCCACCCCCGCCTGACCGGTTCTCACTGTCCTCCATTCAGATGCCACCGCCCGGACTAGGTCACTTATGCTCACCACTCCCTTCTCCTTCCAGCCCAGTGTCAGGCCAACAGAGAGCGGGACAAAGGTGCTTCCTCCCCGTCTGGTCATCTGCTCGACAGGAAAGACGAGGTAGAGCCCACTGTGTCAGATCTCTCCCATCGTGAAGCACGCGACCCAGACCCTATCGCCTAGCGAGACTGCATTTCTGCTCAAAGAGTGAAAACAAATGCCAGCTGTGGGCGCCAGTGACCTGCGCTGGGAGACCTCCCGCTGCACCGAGCCCGGCCACCCACCACGGGCCTCGCACGGGGACCACCGCAGCCCCGGCTGCCCTCCGTGGCGGGTGCGGTGGACACGCGGGGCGCAGGCCGGTACTTGCCTTGATGGTTGTGCCGGGACCGATGTCGTGCAGCAGGGACATCTCTGGGGGGCTCCTGGGCAGCCCGTCGTCCTCAGAACTCATGCCGGCGTCATCTCCCCGCTTGGCAGGCAGGCCCCCCGGAGCGGGTGGCGGCCCCATTTTCACATTGCACTGTATTTTTAACTGGATTGGAATAAAGAACATTTGGCTCTTGTTTTCATCAGCGACTTTATCAACAAACCCTCCCGCCCCAATTCATTCATTCGGGAGGTGTTTCAGCGCCTGGCCGAGGTTCTGGGAGGTCCATCTCCCCGCTGGGCAGACAGGCCTGTCTGCCGCCAGCTCTGCTGTCACCTTGAAAACGAGTCACGATCCAGCTGTAACTGCCTGGCGTGTCTTGGGAAAGTTGCGATGTGCACGCAATTGTACTTTAAAATATATCAAATAAACCAAGCGGGGACTTAAAAACATCTCGATTTGTATGTTCCGTACATACCAGGTGACGCTGCCAAGGGGTTTACCTGCAGAGCCTTAATCCGGTCACACACGTTTTCTTGGGAAAACACCCGCACGGGCCTCGCGGGGTCCTGTCCCGACTCCGGAATGAAAATGCTGTCGTGTGAGAGGGCCCGGCCGCCCAGCGCGCCCCTCGACTCCCTAGGATGAGAGAGCCGCCGTGAGACTGCGCCCGGCCCCTCCCCGGGGTCCTCGGGTGAAGAGCCAGGGGCAGGCGGGCCGGTGGCCCTGCACACAACCGGCCGCGGCTGGTGCGTTTTTTATTTGCTCCCGACTTTAGTGTATCCCCACCCTGTCAAACACCACAGTCAACGACTAGGAACATGGCAGAGATAGAGATTTTCCTAACAGATCTGACGTTTGTGTGAAATTTATTTTATTAATGGAAAAGCCCAGGCCTGACCAGGTGTGAGGTCTGAGACAGGGGCCTCGGCTGCTGGCAGCGCTGTCGGGAGGGTGCGGTCACTCCTGCGGGCCCACGCGCTGCCGCTGGGTGGGCTGGAGGCTGTGTTTGCACAGCAGGTGGAGGGCCTGCCCAGCTCAGGGACTAAAGTTCACCTCCACGCTGGCTGTGAAATGACACTGCACATCTGCAAAGCCACACTCTCGCCACTACCTGACCGGATCCGTGCAGGGCTACCTGTGCGCCTAGGTCCTGGAGTGCAGATGGCCGCCCCTCCTGTCATCACCGCCAGCCCCTTCCCTACCTCCAGGCTCCAATTTGGAACTGAACCCACAGGACATTCACAGAGGTTCTAAGAGGATGTGGGAGTTAGCGTCGGCTCTTCCTAGCAGCAGTGGCTGCTGAACAATAGGTGGAAGGAGGTGACTGAGACCCGATGATGAAGGAAGGAAAGCCGGCCCCGGCAGACACTGGCCGTCTTGTACACCACGACCCCCCACACCACCCGCCCCGCATCCTGTCCTCTGTGAGGCCATCGGGACTCTTAGGTGTGGCCCTGTCCTCCAGTCTGCAATAGTGAATTCGCCAGGGGGGAACCCACGGCTCCCCGAAGGGTGTGTCCTCACATTTCTGGGAGGGCCAAGGGCCAAGTGCAAGCACCAAGCGGCCCTCCCACCAACGGCGGCCCTTGCCACAGAGTTCACAGGCACACCTGGCTCCCCTCCTCCCGTGGGCAGCTGGGCCACACCCTTTGTAACCATGATCGCTGCACCACTCCACAAAGATACACTGGCGGAAACACAAGGCCATTCACTACAGCAGCATTTATGGAAGCGGAAGACCGGAAGCAACCCAAGTGTCCCTCAGGAGGTAACCATGACACGCTGCAGACCTGCCGCTGAGCAGCGGGGGAGGAGGATCTCTGTAAACTGAACACGGGCAGCACCAGTCTACACTAAGGGAAATAAAACACAGAGCAGAACAGCACTTACGGTGTTAGCTCAGCGTGGGAAAGGGGCCTGGATGTATATGGACATATGTGAACCTGTGTGCATGTTTGCTTATATTTTTAAAAGCAAAAGGACAAAGCCCTCGCTGGTTTGGCTCAGTGGATAGGGCATGGGCCTGCAGACTGAAGGGTCCCGGCTTTGATTCTGGTCAAGGGCACATACCTCGATTGCAGGCTCCTCCCTCGCCCGGGCCCAGGAGGCAACCAATCGCTGTGTTTCTCTCACATCGATATTTCTCTCTGTCTTTCCCTATCTCTTCCACTCTCCCTAAAAATCAATGGAAAAATATCCTCAGGTGAGGATTAACCCCCCCAAAACAAAACAAAACAACAAAAACCCCACAAAAGGATAAGTAACAAATTAATAAAAATGATTTTCGTTGGGGGAAGGAACAAGATGGGAGACAGGGTGACAAGGTACCTATAGGTACAATTTTGCCTTTGAAACTATGTAAATGTTTTACATACTTAAAAGACAAAATCAAACAAAGAAGGAAATAAAACAATCTCTAAAACTAGACAACAACCTGAAACAAGCAAAATTTTATATCAGGTTATTGGCACATCCACACAGAGAAAAGTGATTTTGAGTGACTTTAACTCCACTTCCAGGTGACTTTTGACTCTACATCTGTCATAGGACAAATTCTAAGAACAAAACCCACAAAGATATCAAATTGCACTACGTAGTCTTATTAGTAACAACACTGATTTAAAAACACAGTACAGAACAATCTTTACAGTATATAACAACCACTGTTCTGAAAGGAGAGTAATAAAGTTATTATAAGTATATTGTACGATGAAGGAAAGAAATAATTTTGTTAATATCATTATGAACCAAGATATCCAGTATAAGAGAAAAATAAATTCAAATAAAAAATCCAAAAAGTAAAATATTTATCTTACTACATTTAAACTGGAAATATCAGTAAATTAATAATTTATTTTTTTCTCTTAAAAAAATAAAGCATCTTTCCTAGGTATATGTGCTGGAAAGGGTCTAAAAGCAAGGATAGGCGACTACCTAGCAATCATCACCCCTGGCAACCAGCCTGTGGTCTCCTAAAGCCATCCGCACTAAAAGGAACTAGAGCCCTGTGAAGAAATGGCTGATTACAGGTCGAGGGTAGGAAATGTGCGAACTACCCTGAGATTTCTCGCTGTGCAAGAAAGCAAAGAAGCTTTCAAAACAAATGGGCCTGTGGTAAAAGCACCCAGGAGCTGCCCTGGCCGGTGTGGCTCAGTTGGCTGACCACTATCCTGTGCGCTGAAAGGTTGCCAGTTCCGTGTCCGGTCAGGGCATACACCCATGTTGCGGGTTTGATCCCTGGTTGAGGTGCAAACAGGAGGCAACCGATCAATGTTTCTCTCTCTCTCTCCTTGCCTCTCTTTCTAAAAAAATTAAATAAAACATAAAAAAAACCCCAGTAGTTCATTTGAAGACACTCCCATGGGACATAAAGATAAATAAAGGTTGTCATGGGCTAAAGCAAATCAAATATGTAAAAATCCATGCCTTAATAATAATGACCCCCAAGGGTCATATGCCTCTGAAGAGTTTTATCCTCAAGTTAAGGGCCAATGTTGTTTAAAAGAAAACATAAAAGTTGGCACAGCAACCAATGGGTTTTTTATCCTTTTTACTCACATATATAACTGCTGGAATAACTGAGCATATATATTGCAACTATACTTTGGTGAAATACAAGTTATCCTATATAATAAAAGGCTAATATGCAAATTGACTGAATGGCAGAACGACCAGTCGCTATGACACACACTGACCACCTGGGGGCAGACATTCAACACAGGAGCTGCCCCCTGGTGGTTAGTGCGCTCCCACAGGGGGAGCGCCACTCAGCCAGAAGCCCTGAGCCGGGCTCACGGCTGGCGAGCGCAGCGGCACTGGTGGGAGCCTCTCCCGCCTCCATGGAAGCACTAAGGATGTCCATCTGTTGTACATCCCCTTAGGGCTCCCAGAATATGAGAGGGTGCAGGCCAGGCTGAGGGACTTTCCCCCCTCCAGTGCCCGAATTTCATGCACCAGGCCTCTAGTTAACAATAATATTCAAGAAAAAACAAAATTCATTGGTCAGTACTGGAAGGTGACAGGGTACCAGGTCATCACTCTGAAGGTGGATCAATAAAAGGATCATTATCTAAGCACTACCTTGCCCTTCCTGTACAAACTGTATTTGAGAGCCACCAAGGAGCTGATGAAGTAAAGAAAAAGGTCTTCTTCATAGAAGAACTAGTGACCCAGTGCACGGATTTGTGCACATTGAAAGGAAATTAATTAGAAGGTGGCCGGTGGGGCGGGACTGGGCAAGATAGGCCGGACATGCTCTGGAGCCAACCTCCCGTGGTCCCTTCCTGGCATCTGCGGAAAGAGCGGGGTTACACTGGCAGGTGGGGTCCCTCAGCCTGGGCTGTGGGGACTGGGCCAAAACTGGCTCTCTGACATCCTCTGAGGGGTCCTGGAGTGTGAGAGGGAACTCACTCTGCCAAGTTGCTGTTGTACAGGGTGTGGAATGCAAACACAAGTGTGCAGTAAACCAGATTCGGGGCCAACAGTGCCCCAGCAACAACATAACCCATGGCCGAAGGTGGAATCACGGGGCCCACACGATGAATCGGGCTCCCTCCTCTCTGGTTTCGGGGTGCGTCACCCAGAACCGTCGCTGCCAAGTTACTGCAGCTCTGCAGCTCCTGTGTTGAGCGTCTGCCTCCTGGTGGTCAGTGCGCATCATAGCGATACTTGGCATATCAGCCTTTTATATATATAGATTCCAGCTGGCTCATGCAGAATAAATGGCACAATTAGAAAAACCACCATTTTGCAATGAAATGATGGGTCTAGGCCAGTGGTCAGCAAACTCATTAGTCAACAGAGCCAAATATCAACAGTACAATGATTGAAATTTCTTTTGAGAGCCAAATTTTTTAAACTTAAACTATATAGGTAGTACATTGTTATTAACTTAATTAGGGTACTCCTAAGGCTTAGGAAGAGCCACACTCAAGGGGCCAAAGAGCCGCATGTGGCTCGCGAGCCACAGTTTGCCGACCATGGGTCTAGGCCATGACCCTCAGTGGGTGTTAAAACCATTCGGTGAAGATGAGTGGAGGAATCGCACTGAGAACCCCCTGCACCCACGGCTCAGTCTTAGTCACTAGAAGTGGGACAACCAGAAAGCATGTGCCTGTGAAGTGACAGCAAGTATCCAGTTCCACCTCAATCTAATTCGTATCTAGCTCTACCTAACACTTCACAAGAGGTTCAGAGACTACAGGAATGAGTTCGGTCACGCCAAGAGAAAGCAAAGCCAGAACGTGGGATGTTCTGCAGAGCAATCGGCCCTGCTCTTCCAGCAGATCAATGACCTGAAACCAAGGGGGTTGAGGGTTGCTACAGATGAAGAGACTTAAGAGGCAAAACCACACAATAAATGGGCATCAACTTCTCAAACCCACAGGGTCCCACGGAGTTTGCCAGCATCAATGTGTCTTGGCAGGTGGAACTCCTCTGGCCAAGGTGACGGTGAGAAGTTGCTCAGGTCCAGAAGACACGCCGACTCTTGCATTAGCTAAGTGCCTTTAAGATCTTGTCTGCCCTCCACGCTGCTCTCTGAAAACATTATTTGCACTTCCAGAGCCTCATCATAGTCCACCCTCGGGCCTCCTTTCCTTGCATCAATCCAGCAAACTATTACCAGTAAATGAGGACCCTGCTAGGTGCTGGGCATATAAAGGTGAAAAGGGCGCAGTCCCCACCTTCCCCTGGGCTCCGGTGATAGAGGAGATGGACAAGTGGACAGGTTATTTTTATCCCAGCTCGCCCTCCTGCTATGGTGCTGTTCCATGGCTGGGGGTGGGGTGGGGGAGAGGTCGGGGGGCACTCCCAGGCCTGTCTTCCCAACGCCAGGACTGTGTTCCAGTCAAGAAGGTGTGTGGGGTGAGTGTTGCCGTTTCCCTGCAGCTGGCCCAGAGAAGACGTGTGATATTAGCAATGTTACATGTCTTCCCCCCGAGTTTGGAGCACACCACCCGCAACACCTCGCTCAGTCCATCCTCTCCGCGCTCCACAAGCCGCCCTGTGGCAAGCATGCTCACTGCCAGCCCGGAAGAAACAAACAAAAAAGCCAACCGGAAAAGCCTCGAGCCTTTCCTCTTCAGTCATTTGGTGCCACCAAGTGGTCAGTGTAATTCCCACTCTGTTAAACTCTGGCGAGGAGACTGGTGAGAAGGAGGGAGGGCAGGACACGTCCGTGGGTGCTGACAGCGACCCCATCCCAGGGTGGGCTGTTCTCTGACCCCGAGGGTCATTACGCCTCTGAAGCGTTTTACCTTCAAGGTAAGGGCCAATGTTGTTTAAAAGAAAACATAGAAGTTGGCGTGGCAACAAATCTGTGTGTTTTCCCCCCTTTTTACTCATAGATATAGCTGCTGGGATAACTGAGCATATATATTACAACTATATTTTGGTGAAATGCAAGTTATGAAAATAAGTAGACTTCCCCAAATTGTCCTACCTATTGAGTCTGTTCTGCCTCACAATATTTTTGGATGATTTTTCTAAGATGGAACAGCAAAAAGCGCCACCCTCCCCCCCCCCCTTCTCTCTTGTCTCTGTTTTGCTCTCTTAAAACTTACTCAAAGTTCAAGCTTAAAGAGATGTACTTCCTGGTATAGTATCCAGGTCCTCAAAAGAATTTTAGGTCAAATTAAATCGGCTCATATCTCAATCTTGCCACGTTCAGCTGTAGCATATTGGGCAAGTTTTCCAAACTTTTGCTAAAGCTTGGTTTGCTCATTGATAAAATGGTACATCTCACCTCCTGCCCCACAGTTATTCCAGAATTTTAATATATGCAGCACCTGGCACACAGCAGGTACCTAAGGATTCCCCCCAACGTTCTCCGTGTATGAAAAGACAGGAAGCACAACTTCTGTGGGAGAACCTGCTGTGGAACTACCTAGGAAGAACGCAGGCTCAGAAACCCAGCCGGTTACCATGACAACGACACAGAGCATTCGGGCCTCCCATGCCGGCTCCTGAAGGGCGTGAAAAGCAACTTACTCGAGCTCATCCTCCGAGTCGTAGCCCACTGGCCCTGCCTCGATGGCAATGAGCTCACTCTTCGCCTGACTCTGCTTCCAGGCGCTGCCTCCTGCGGAGGAAGGCGATTCCTTTCTCTTCTTCTTCCCGAAGAGCTTCTTAAACGTTTTGAACTTGGATTTTTTCTTTCCTGTGCGGAAGGAATGCCCGTGAGTGCTTACCAAGCCTGTGTGAGACATGCAGGAGAGGGGAGAAAGCAAGACGGCTGTCCATGCACCCGATTCTTCGCTCCTCAACAGCCCCTTCACTACACAGCAGGACGTGGGGCACTGGCACCCCGTTTCTGGACACCAGGAAACAGAGCTGCCTATTTTGGACATTTAACAAAAGAGCCAAGCGCTGGAGCGTGATCACAGCATCGAGGCATGAGCAACTTTCCTCTCACCTGAAATCAAGTTTTAACCTCTGTCATATACAGGGTCAAAAGCAAAAAGTCCTGATGAGGAAAAGACCATGTCAGAACCCCATTTTTTTTTTCAAAATAATCCTAAGTGCTTCAGTTAGTGTGGACGTGAGCACCATGACAGTCAGAGGAGGGCCAGCCTCATGGGCAAGAGGTGCTGGCGGGAGCCCCAAAGCCGGGATGACCTAACAGCTTCCCGTGGGAAAAACCATCCTGTGCCGGTGGCCGCGCAGAGCGCGACCGCCATGCTCCCAGGGTGACAGAATTCACAGCCTTGCAAACGCGATGCTCCTGCCTTCTCACCCACAAATCCCATCACACCCGGGCCCTGTGAGGGCGCATTAGTAGCTAAGCAGAGCTCCTGGCTTTCCTCCCGAATCAATGGAAGGATGCAACACTGTGGATAAACAGGATGCCGTCTGATATATCCCCAAAATCCACTCCAATGATTCCTGAGTTTATATGTAATTCTGTAAGCTGAGTTCCTTAACAAACAAATGGAATTGTTATCTTTTATGCTGACGCTCCCTTAGGGCGCGTGCCCGATATTGCCCTAGTGTGGAGAATTATTAAGGATCAGTCTGGTAGGAGCTCCTGCAGTACCTTAGGTGGAGCTAATCGCTGCCCAGAGGGGATTTAGTTGTTCAGCCACGTCTTACCATCGAAGGAAAGTTTCCTACCTTTATAATCACAAAACAATTATGTTGCTAGTTGGTGGCTCTCAAAGAGAGTCTATTATTTGGAAAGGCTTTTAGCAGTTTTCTGCATTTACCAGGTCACCATCTGGCCTTTGCCTAGTTAGCAAATAGGTACACATCCCTGCAGGTCTGAGCAAACATGTGGCCGCTCGGTCCTTCACGGTCAAAGATGCCGCTGCCGCTCTGGGGTGATGTTCACAGTGTTCTCAAACGACATAAAAACGGACCAAACTGTTTTGAGTCGACAGTATTGAAGGTCAAAGAGAAAAACAGTTTAGTCATTCTTGTCTAGTTCCTAAGTACACATAGCAAAATACGTTATAAAGTGCAGTGAGGAACGTTTAACTCTAAAAGTAACTGGGAGCAGAGGAATTATGTGTTTAAAATAGTGCGGTGGTTTCCCGTTTTATGTTTAATATTAGAGGAATCCATGGGCAGCAAAATCTCAGACATATGCCGAAGCAATATCTTCACCAATACAGCTCCTAGGACAATGGACACTAAGGAGAAAATAAACAAATGGGACTACATCAAAATAAAAAGCTTCTGCACAGCGAAAGAAACCATCAACAAAACAACAAGAAAGCCCACTACATGGGAGAACATATTTGCAAATGTTATCACCGATAAGGGTTTAATCGCCAACATTTACAGAGAACTCATACAACTTAACAAAAGGAAGATAAACTACCCAATCAAAAAATGGGCAACAGACCTAAATAGATACTTTTCGAAAGAAGACATAAGGAAGGCCAAGAGACATATGAAAACATGCTCAAAGTCACTAATCATCCAAGAGATGCAAATCAAAATGACAATGAGGTACCATCTCACACCTGTCAGAATGGCTATCATCAATAAATCAGCAAATGACAAGTGCTGGTCAGGATGTGGAGGAAAAGGAACCCTCGTGCACTGCTGGTGGGAATGCAGCCACTGTGGAGAACAGTATGGAGTTTCCTCAAAAAACTAAAAATGGAACTGCCATTTGATCCACCATTTGACCCAGTGATCCCACTTCTAGGAATATATAACAAGAAACTAGAAAAGAAGGGATATATGCACCCCTATGTTCATAGCAGCACAATTCATCATAGCTAAGATTTGGAAACAGCCTAAGTGCCCATCAGCAGATGAGTGGATTAAAAATCCATGGTACATCTACACAATGGAATACTAGGCGGCGGTAAAAAAGAAGGAGTTCTTACCATTTGCAACAGCATGGATGGAACTGGAGAGCATTATGCTAAGCTAAATAAGCCAGTCAGAGAAAGATAAATATCACATGATCTCACTCATTTGTGGAATATAATGAACAACATAAATTGATGAACAAAAACAGATCCAGAGACAGAGAAGCATCGATCAGACCATCAAACCTCAGAGGGAAGGTAGGGGAGTGTGGAGGTAAGGGAGACGAGG
>NW_005871258.1:849589-890148 GCF_000147115.1 Myotis lucifugus
GGGGTAAGGGGGAGAGATTAACCAAAGGACTTGTATGTATGCATATAAACCTAACCAATGGATACAGACACCAGGGGGCTGAGGGCATGAGTGGGGGGTGGGGGGGTAATGGGGGGATAAGGACACATATGTAATACCTTAATAAAGAAAAAAATAAAATAAATATAAAATAGTGCAGTGGTAGGCGGGGGGGCAGGTGTGGGGTGGTGGGGCTCAATGTGGGGGGAAGGGGACATCTGTAATACTTTCAACAAGAACGATAAATTAAAACAAACAAGAAAAAGATGACGCTTCTGGTTAGTGGGTGGGGGCGAGGGGCCGCTCAGACCCAGATGCGCCGCTGAGCACTTGCGTTTGCCTGGCATGGTTCAGCAGCCATCCACGCGGGCCCTGTCTGTGCTACATGTATTCACCTGCCAGACTCTTTAATTTAAGTTCTTTAATGGTGACCGGCACTATTCAGGTTTTTACATCTTGAATCTGTTTTATGAATTTACATTTTTGCTAGGAATTTGCCTTTTCCCAAATTTTCAAAGTTATTGGCATGTAGTTATTAATATCCTCTTACTGTTTTAGCATCCGCACTGTCTGTAATAAAGTTCCCTTTCTCAGCCCTGATGTTAATGATCTGTGCCTCCTTTTTTTCCTTGATCAGCTGCATCAGAGGTTTGCTGATTTTATTTGCACTAATTTCTATTCCTCTCTTTATTCTTTACTTCTTTCTACTTTATTTAGGTTTACTTTGCTAACTTATTAGATTTCATGAGATGAATATTTAGCTTGTTAATTTTTAGGCAATTTATTAATTTTAGGCAATTTCTAAGCACTTCAGAATTTTCTTATCTTTCTGTTATTGATTTCTAGTTTAACTGTATTGTGGTCAGAGAATATACTCTGTATGGTCTGAATCTGTTCAATTTTGTTGAGACTTGCTTAAGTTTGTAAATGTTCCTCGTGTGCTGGAAAAATAATGTATTGTTTTCAATGTTTTATATGTGTCAAGTAGGATAAGGTCTTTGTATGTGTGTTGTCTAAATACTTTATATCTTTAATTTTTAAATACATTTGTTCTACGAATTACTGATACAATTATACGAAAAATAACCCACTCTGATTGTAGGTTACATCTACTTTATTTAATTGTCAATTTTTACAATTTTTACTCTATAACCTTTGACATTATGTTGGTGCATAGAAAGGTAAAATTATTATCTGGTCCGAAATGAAACCTTTTGTGAAATGCCCTCTTTAATGTTAGTAATGCTTTTTGCCTTAAATTTTATTTTGACTGCTATTAATAGAGCTACACCAGCTTCCTTTTGCCCAGTATTTGCAAAGTACATGTTTTTCTGTCCTTTAGTTTATGAGAATTCGTTTTAGAAATTCAATCTGATGATCTTTAACTTCTAAGTGGAACAATTAATGTAATTAGTCTCCTTGTGCTCACTGTAATGGCTGATATGTTAATAAAAACAAGTCCACCAGCGTGGAGGGTGCTGCTGAGAGCGCTCTGCTGGGTTGCAGACTGTCCACTTCCCGTCGTGTCCTCACATGGCAGGAAGGCAGCGAGTGGCTCTCCGGCCTCACCCTGTAAGGGCAGTAATTCCATCCACGAGGGCTCTACCCTCCAGACTTAACTACCTCCCGAAGCCCCCACCTCCAAACAGCACCACATCGGGCGGTTAGGATTTTAACCTACGAACTTTGGAGGGACACAAACATTCAGTCCATAACTCATAGTGCATCTCCACGTATGTGGGTCTTTGTTGCTTTCTTCAAATAATATTTTATATTTTTCAGTCTACAGATCCTACATATACTTTGTTAGATATATACCTAAGTATTTCTTTGATTAGTACTACTGTAAATGGCACCTTTTTTACAGGTCAATTTTTAATTCTTCATTGTTAGTATATAAAATTACAGTTTTTAAAATATTGACCACGTATTTAGTGCCAACTTGCTAACCTTGCTTAGGAGTTCTAGGTACTTTTTGATATTTTCTATAGTCAGAGTTTTATTTCTTCTTTCCACCTGGATCCCCTTTATTTCTTTCTCGTGCCTTATGGCCCTGGCTGGGTGCTATGAGACTTCTTATGGTTCCCTGTTACTTCCATATATTTTCAAACTTTTATTTGTTATCTTCAACCATAGTGTGGTGACTGTTTTATAGCACGTATTTGATAATTCTGATACTCAGCGCCGTTGTGTGTCTGTTTCTCTGCTGTGTATCAGTTCGCTAGGATTGCCGTGATGAACTACCACAGACTGGGGGCCTAAACAACAGAACTGCTATGGTCTCAGTTCCGGAGGCTACATGCCTGAGATCAAGGTGTCGTTGGCATGGTTAGTTCCTTCAAAGGGTTATGATGGAGGAGAACTCTATTCCGTGTCTCTCCCCTAACCGTTGGTGTTTGCTGCCAATCTGGCGTTCTTTGCCTTGTAGCTGCCGTCACCCTAATCTCTGACTTCATCTTCACCTGGCGTTCTCCGAGTGTGTGCCTACATCTCAATTTCCCCTTTCTATAAGGACATCGGTCACCGTAGATCGGGGGTCCACCTACTCCAGTATGATCTCGTCTAAACCAACTACCTCTGCAAAGACCCAGTTTCCCAATAGGGTCACATTCTGAGGTCCTGGGGGTCAGGACTACAATATATGAATTTTGGAGGCACACAATTCAACCCATAACAGTTTGGTTCTCATTCATGGTGCTTGTTGCCCAATTTTCCTGGTTATCACTGACAAGTGTGTCATAGAACTGACAGTACTAATTACTAACGTAGTAACTTGGAGTCTAGATAGAAGGCACCTTCCTTCAGAGAAGACTGCTTCCTTCTGCAAGGTACCTCAGGCCACCTTCAGTCTAGAAATACTCTGAGCCAAGCTCAAGGCTTGAGAGTCTCTGAATTACCCAAGTGATGCAAACGCACGCTATAAATCCACACAACTATGACCGACCTCTGGTTCACACTTATTCAAATTTTGTGGCTCCTCAGGCCCCCAGCTGGTTTTAGGGAAGGTCTTCTAGTAGATGGCCCACCTTGTACAGGTCTGTACTTGACATTTGACCCTCTCCCTCTCCTACTACTTCATGAAGACAAAAATGAAACTCGAAATTTCCAAGATTGGTAAATGATCTGAGGGCAAAGGTGGCTTCTACGCTCAGGTTTCCATTTTTCTCTAATTCTGGGCTCATCACTTCTTATGTGTACTTTTAAAAAGGGTTTAAAAGAATGCTCTTATCTAGAATTTTACATTTTAAATGGGAAGAGGTTGAATAACTTGCTTCACTATTATTTGGAAAAAAAACTTAGTTTCTCTCTTTCTTTTTAAAAATAAATTCTTCATGGTGCCCTCGGTAAGTACCCCAAACTAGTAGTTATGGATGTAGTTTCAGGTGAATGAACTACTTCTTTAAACAGTATTTTCTTGTTTAAAATCAGTACTAATTCAGTGCCCCATAATGTGAAATTTTGCAGCTCACTTTTTCTCGGGGTTAACTAAAAAAAAAAACCACCTTATTATCTGTATTGGGGGGGGTACCTATTCAATTATGATAAAGAAAAAGTAGTTCTAACATGGAATAATAAGAAAAAGCTATCTATAATCTACCTATATGATATTTATTGAAATGTGACAGAGAAAAAGTAGTCCTAATTTAGAATAAGAAAAATCTATTGAAAATATATGAAATAGAGTCTTTAATAGAATTAGTGATCGGAAGCTAGAATTTAATATTATTGAAGCTATTTCCCCTGAACTATATTTAAAAATGACTACTAGCATTTTGACTTTAAAGAGAGAGAGAGATGGAGGCCTTTGTTACCAAAATAAGGTGAGTATAAATGGCTAATCTATGGAAAAGGTACATTGTAGGAAGATCGATGATTTTTAAGGTCAATTTTACAACTCTATCAAGACATAAATAGCAATATATGAGTAGTGGTAAACCAATCAAATAATCGGGTAACTCTCAGGACATGTTGTGAGATGGTGCTTCATGGGCCTGGCATTTAACTCAGTAGAGGATATAATAAGGTCTCCTGAAAAAGAGTAGCCTTAAAAGAGGATTCAAAGGCTTTGTTATTCTATTCTTCTGGACGATCAGGCTACCTTATACGTTGCCAACCTCCTGCTGGTACCTTCAGATGTTCTTGGATAATAAACGATTCCACTGCACCTCTCAAGTCAATCAATCATGGGGACGGGAATGAGGAAAATGACTCTAACCCGCCCTCCATGTCTGACAGAAGCAAAGGAGGACCCCCGGCATTGCAGGTCCTCTGGCCTCGGTATGAAGGACCCAGGGGGCGTCTGAGCATGCTGTGAACTGAACCCCCACTCTCCATGCAGAGAACCCCAATGGCCTGGTTCCGTCAGCCCCTCCCCCTGCCCCACAACCCAGTGAGGACTCTCCCCAGAGCAGGGGAAGCGAGGCCTTACCTGTGCTGTCCTCCCCCAGGCCTTCGGCAGCCTCCCGAAGCTTAAAGTCCATCACCCGTGTGGAAATCATGTCCAGCTCCCTAAAACCAGATGGAAATTCACATTAAAGGAACATGTTTAACAGAAGTTAACAGTGAGAAAAATGGTGGTGGTGACTGTTTTCTGTCTATGACCTCGCCTGCCGCACCAGCAAAGGCAGATTCTATGGCATATTACGGGACAGTACAGCCCAAAAACACAACGACAGCTCAAGATTAGTAACCACACAGGCATTTAACCATTCGCTGACAGAGCAACTGCATAGAAAACAGATAGCAGGAACAAATGCTTCACCCATTTAGTTGCAGAACAGCCGTAGAGATGTGGATTACAGCACGGGGAATGTAGTCAATGATATCAAGACAGATGGTATGGGCCGGGGTGGGGGGGGGGCTTGAGGCAGTGGGGGACCACTGTGTAGAGCACGTGATTTTCTGGACACTTTGTTGTACATCTGAAGCTAATACAGAACGGGGTTGAATGTAAACTGAAATAAAACAAAATATCCTTTAACTAGTTTACAGAACGCAGATTTGGTTCCTTTCTCTCAAAAAACAACAACAACAAAAAAACGTTTTCAGAAATTATGTTTTTCTCTTGTTCACTGTAGAAAGTTTATAAGATATAGAGAATGAAAACCACCCATAGTCCTACCAGCCAAGGATAATCACAAGTAATGTTTTAATGTATTTCCTTCCCAGTATTTTCTGTGCAAATATTTGTATGTATATGCACACACACACCACATTAGGAAATTGACTTCCTGATTTTCTTGCTAATTCTTCCTAAGTGTACTGTAATGGCTACATAAGATTTTGATATAAAGCCACATCATCGTTGCTTTACACTGAGTTTCTTTTTTGAACTTTTCATTATGACAAATTTCAAACCAATACAAAATTGCAAAGAATATATAATGAACTTAACATATGGTCGCTGTAGTTTCAACTTTACGCCTTCTCCCCCTCCAACTCCCACTAGGTTATTTCAAAGCAAACCATCCCAGATATGATCCTGTCATCCACACGTACTTGACTTCTTCCTGAATAAAATGCCTCTGACTCTTCACGGCAATCACATAAATGATTGCTGGCCGCTCTCCCTGCTGCAGAACACGGACCTAACTGTACGCCTGCCTCCCACAGCTGACCTGTGAATGGCGCACTCTACCCCACTCACTAACGCACCATTTATTCGGAAAGCTATTCCTTACTGGCAGTTCCTATGAATCCTCACTTAAACGGGGGGCTCAGATGTTTAATTAACCAATTAACACTTGCCCCTTATGCACAGCACACAATGGGACACTTTTTGACAGGGGAAAGGAGTCACAGGTCTGTGGCAGGGTCGGGTCTCATGTTTCGGTCTCCTTTAATATTAATGTCAAAATGTCCCTCTCCCCACCAGCCAGTTCCTTAAAAAGATGAACAAAGCTTCATCAGCTTCACTTCTCTATTTTCATACAATTTAGCTCCATAAAAATGTCTGCCCGACAGAGCGAAAGGGGGAAAGCCCACACGATCACCGCCACTGATGCAGAAACCACCGGACAACATTCATGATAAAAACACTAAGAACAACTAGGAATAGGAGGAAACTACCTCACCATAACAAAGGCCATAGACTAAAAGCCCACAGCTTTTCTCATATTAAACAGAGAAAACGGGAAGCTTTTCCCCTAAGATCAGCAACAAGACACGGGTGCTCACTCTCACCGCTGTTACTCAACAGACTAGTAGTGCTGGAAGTCCTAGTCAGATCAGCCAGTCAGGAAAAAGGAACAGGACATCCATGTTAAAGAAAAGAAGTAACATTATCTCTGTTCACAGATGACATGATCTTATACGTAGAAAATCCTAAAGATCCCCCCTCACAAAAACTGTTAGAATAAGTGAATGCAGCAAAGGTGCAGGATTCCAAATGAACACACAAAAATCAGTTGTGCTTCTATATACTAACAATGAGCAATCTGAAAAGATACTTAAGAACACAGTTCCACTTATAATGGCATCAAAAAAGAATAAAATACTTAGGAATAAACTTAACCAAGGAAAGACTTGCACACTGAAAACTACAAAGTGTTGCTGAAAGAAATGAAACAAGACACAAAGAAACAGAGACATTTCATGTTCATGGATTGAAAGACTTAATACTGTGATGATGAATCGATGCAATCCTGTCGAAATCCCTGGTCCCATAGTATCCTGCTGCCCAGTGACATCATTGGGAGGAGGAGCAGCCACCAGGACATGTGAAGAAAGAGGCCAGAGAAGGGACAGCAGGAAACTATGAGGAGCAAGCAAGAGAGTGCAAATGGTCAGGACTGGTTCAGAGTCACCAGCCATGACCCTGGGTACCATCCTCTGCAGTTGCTTCTGAGCTAAGTACGAATGCCAGAGCTTTCTACTGCCTGAACTGGAAGTGACTGACCCAGCACGCGCATACCATCTGAAGCATATCGCTTAATCCTCAAGAGCTCCTAGTTTCCCCCTTTTGGAATTGAGACCATATATTATAGCCGACAGGCTTACTAACTGGCCCAAAGTAGCGAAGCAGAGACGCTGCCCACTGTCCTCATGTTGGACATAGGTTGGCACAGGTGATATGTCGACTGCATGCCGTCATGTTGGACATAGGTTGGCACAGATACTATGTTGAGTGCATGTCCTCATGTTGGACATAGGTTGGCACAGGTACTATGTCGAGTGCATGTCCTCATGTTGGACATAGGTTGGCACAGGTACTATGTCGAGTGCATGTCCTCATGTTGGACATAGGTTGGCACAGGTACTATGTTGAGTGCATGTCCTCATGTTGGACATAGGTTGGTGCTGGTACTATATGCTGACTGCATGTCCTCATATTGACCTCACACCCAGCAGGGCAAGCACCTTCAAGGCCTGGGATACAGTGATGGATGAGACCGATGTCAGCAGCCTCTCGCAGGCGCTGACCCAGGGAAGGGACAGTCCTGAGATGTCCCCAGGGTGAGGCCAGGGGCCTAAGGCTGACATTCCCGGAAGATCAGTCTGACAGGGTCCCTGGGTCTGAGGGAAGGGGTTTGCGGCTGCCTTGATATGTCACCTAACACTCCTGAGTCACTATGGCGTTACCTTCAAAATGTCCGGTCACCTCTGGCCATTTTAATCAAACGCTCCTTGCTGGGAAGTGCTGAGAACGCGGAGGTGTATGTGAGTGTGTGTGCACTAGCCCTGTGGGTGGGTTGAAGGGCGCCCCACCCACTGAGCAGGCAGGAAACCGGAAGCTCGCCCTTGCTCCTCCTGGGATGGATGACAAAGCCGCAGGCGTCAGAGGGCTGAGGAGTGGGGGAGGGTCGGAGGCGGCCCCGCTCTCCACTTGCTGTATGCACATCCTGCTGGGCCCGGATGCAGAGAGCATGACCAGAGGCCCAGGCTGCTAACGATTCACACACGGAGGCAAAAGCCACTCCACAGACAAAGGGATGACAGACTGGCTCACCTCATGTGGGAGGTTTGAAAACCTGCTCATGTTTCATGTTCCAAACACCTTCACACAAGCAAAAGTGCAACTGGGTGCAGAGGAAAGGGACCAAGACGTGGAAGTCAGGCTGCCCTGGGACTGAGTCCTCAGCCCCCCACTTACCCTTGCCGAGCCTCAGTTTCCTCACCTACAAAACAGGGACAATAACCCTGCAACTGCCTGGGGCGGAGAACACAGCACAGACACGCACTCGCTGAGAACCGTGGGTGGTTTCCACAGCCTGTTCCTCACCACGCGCTCACACGTCAGCGCCAACGCAGACAGGAGCACGCACTGCACGCCTGGCAGCGAATGTCCGTCTGCCTCACGAAGACACAGTGTCCTATACAAACGGCTCCCTTAGAGTCAGTGTGATCGGTCAGAGACGAAGACACCTGGATTGAAGATGGGCCCTGAGCTTCCCCAGGCCCCGCAGTCTGATGGCAGTGGGTGAAACTGCTGCCAAGTAAGGAATGAAAACATTCCAGGCCCCCGGGGTGGGGTCAGCTGGGGGACAGCAGCCCTCTGAGAGGTGGAGGGAGCAGATGGACGACTGAGCCCTTCGCTCGGACACTCCGGGTGGAAACCCTCCACGCGGCTACAGTGGGGTGCCTTCTCCGTGGGCCCAATAACCTGCCCTTTCTGAAACATGTCCCCCACCCAAGTAACATTCAGGGAAAACCATAATCAGAAATCTCCCACTCTCTCCCAGCACCCCTTGCTTCTCAAAGTTCAAAGACAAGCCGCCCCACCCCCCCTCCACCAGCGGTTCTCCCCCCCCCCACCCTCCTGCTCCTATTGTCTGACAGCTCAAGTTCAAATACAGAAACACTTGGTCTTCAAATCTGGACCTGAGGTGCCTCTTCAGGGATTCTAATCAACTCACAAAGGCGCTAGGCCTGCAGTGCCCTGCGCATTCACGGAGCTCCTCCGTGTGGATCTGGGCGCCCACGGAACCAGGAGAGACTTTCCTGCAAAGAAGGCTCCGTGGGGCTGTCCCACTCCCTCCCCCCGAACCCTCCCTGTGACCACAGGCTGCTTCCAAGCTTATGGCAGAATGCCATCATCAGCTGCAGCTCATATTGAAAAGTCCTACAAAAGCTTATTCATGTGGGGAACAAGAATAGATTTTAATATGGTATTTTAACAGTTTCAATCTATGTTTATCTACACAATGCAAGAAAAAATCCCATCTGTAATCGGATTACATACCTCTGAGCATGTCATTATGCATGAAAGGCTTGGTCACATCCCTGCGGCAGTCTCTCTCAGCCCCCGTGCCTTTCCTTACAATGCTCACCAAGGCTGCCAGCCAGGACTCCTTGTAAGGTGCCTGCCTAACGTACCCTTCCCTTCTAAGGCTGTGCTTGGTGGGGCGAGCTATATGCCGGTCTCATCCACGGCTCTCTTATCAGCACCAAGGACAGTGCCTGGAGCAGGGCACTGAGCACTAGACCCATGACAAAACTCCGGGGGCTTGTGGAGATGATCAACACAGGTACAAACAGAACGAAAACCAGCAGTAAAGTCACTGACTATGTTCTAGAAATGGATCTAGTTTTACAAACCAATTTAAGACAGAGGACGTCCTCCAGGAGATTAGTGATAACCTGACTAGTAAAAAGCAAATCATCTTTCGTGCAACCCTTTTCGGTCTATTGAAAAGAACTTTATTTTCTTCATGGGAGCAGCACAACTTTAAAACAATGAAAAAACAGAGGTAAATTTGCACAGAAGTGATGGCATTTCAACCTGAAGCTATAACCCAAATGCTTCTCTTATGCGTGTTGCAGTGCCTGTGGCAGCTGGCTGTGGAGTCCCCGCGTCCTGGAGAGAGTTGATTCCACCAAATCTATGTGAAGTACCGTTTAAGAAGAGTAATAGCAAATGATCACAGATCCATCAATGCAGTTTTTTTGTTTAAAAGCAAATAAAAGAAAATCTAAATACCAGTGTTTGTGTGCCAAATCAACTGAAGACCCCAGCACCAATTGCAGACACCCAAACTGAAATTACCATTTAATCTCTGGAGTCTCACTTTTCACTGTTTCTCCAAGTGGGGTAGCACTGACAGCCTTGAGTTCCAGGACAAGCTCTTCTTCCTAGAGGGAGCGTTTGGGGGCAAGGCCTCTACCGTGTCCATCTGGGCATGGGCTCAGTGTCTGGTCACAAAAGGTACCTGTAGACATTTGCAGAATGAGTGAACAGGTAGGCCGTGTAACACACTTGTCCGTGAACTTCAGAAGTGTCGATGAGCCCAAGGACCAGTCTTTGAATATTAACATATATTCAACAACAGACGCCTAACAGACCCTACCTTTACAGCCATGCAGACCCCACTTAATGCACGTGTTTGAGCGTGCATGGCGGTGTGAGTGTTTGCAGGGAGAGGGAAGGTGGATGCTGCCTTCCTGAAAATGGAACAATAACTAAACTCACATCCTTTAGGTTGGGGAGTGGGCTGCTAGGGGAAGAGACGTGGAATAAAGCTTTCGGACTGAAGACCAATTTGCACAGGAATGCCATCACTTCTGTGCAAGTTTACCTCTGAAGACCACTCCTGGCCTCTTACTTCGGCAACTGCTCTTTTGTTCTCTTCAAACCGTCTGAAGACATAATCTGCCTCTAACCAGCTTTTTATCTACTATTCGCACACCCATCCCACCCCCAGGAAGGCACATATTTACGATGGCCTTCATAGCGTCAGGCTCCCAACTCTGCCAAGTCGCCTACTGATCAGTGACTGTGTCTCCCATCAATGTCCTTGAAGCCTAACTGACTATGAACATCCAGCCCAACAGTCTGTCTGTCTGTCCCCATAGAAGGCCTGTCACTAAGCTGCGGGGGCAAAACTATTCCCCAGAAGACAAAATAAGAGGAGGAAGGAGAGGCCGGGGCAGGGAAAACAATGCATAGTCAGGGCACATTCGACCCGGGAGAGCTGGGCAGAGGCCTCAGTGGCCTACGTGCCAACCCCAAACGCCCAAGCACCAGGATGCCAAGCCACAGAGAAGTAAACATGCACGTCAATAACCAAGTGGAATATGCCAGACGTAGATGGTAGGAAAGCAGCTTTGTGGGGCAGAATATTCAAATATCCTTGCTGATCGAAATACCTATTAAATTCATAATATCCACGGTCAGTGGGTCTTAGCATCCTGACTGGGATTTTTGAATATCAGCTCACCCAACCTCAGACAGCTGAGGGAGACCAGCAGTGACTTTCAGCTCCCCTTTCCCTGGCCAGCTGGAGGCGGTGGCCTAGTCGGGGAAGACGAGGTAAAAAGCCTTTCATTTGGTGTCCTACCACCTCCCACTCCAACACTCCTCCCTCCGTCTTCTGTCCTGGCAGGGCCCTGCATCCGCCTGGCCACCTTCTCCAGGGTCTCTGTACTCACCCACTTTCAGGTCAGTGATGGTTATTGCCCTGCCAGAGGTAGCTGCTATTCCATTAGGAAAATATAATAATTATTAGCATCTATGCAAGTATCCAGAATAGGCAACCCCCTAGAGACAGAAAGCAGAGCAGTGTTTGTCTGGGTAGGGGAGTGGGCTGCTAGGGGAAGAGACATGGAATAGGAAGTGACTGCAAATGGCCACAGTGTTTCTTTTGGGGGAGATGAATATGCTCTGAAATTAGATTATGTTCACAGTCACACAACTCTGTAAATACAGTAAAACCTACTGACTATACACTTTAAAAAGATGAACTTTACGGTATGAAATTATATGTCAATAAAGCTGCTGGAAATGTGTTAAGAGAAAAAATGGTGAAATAGAGATGTTTTTGGAAAAGCAGACATGATACACTTTGTCTCCAGCAATCTCACACTAAAACAAATACTAGAGGAAGAAGGATATGCTCTCAGGTGGAAGTGTGGAGAGGTAGGTAGGAATGGAGAACAACAGATATGCGGGTGAATATAAATATGGACCAGATGAGCAGGCATCTGGACTTCACTCAGAGGCCCTGTGTGCAACAGGAATACACATGTGCCTTGGCCCTGCTCTCCCATCCCCCATAGCATTCCACTTCCTTCCAGCTAGGGCCTTTGCAGATGCTGTTCCCTGCTTTAACATGCTTTTCCCTGCCCTCATGCTCCACTTTCCTCGTATTAAATCCTTCTCATCCTTCAGACAGCTCCAATTCCACTTCCCAGAGAAGACCGATATGCCCTCCAGGAGAGCCAGGCCCTCCCAGGATGAGCCAGGACCTCCCACGATGCACTGTGAGAACCCCAGCACCTTTTGTTCATAGAAGTTAACCAGTTTTAATCATCTCAAAGTTTGCATGACGTTGGTCCAGTTCCCCTTTATAGATTTGAGGCTGCTTGCATTTCCTATACATTTAATCAATTTTTCCTTTTCTTGGAAAAAAAGAAAATAAGCAGTGACTTAACTGTTGTTCTCTAGTGAGTCACACCAAGTTCTGTCTGTACCTTTTTTAGGAAAATAAGTTTCACGTTACTGAGGCCAATGGAATGTGCAATGCTCACAAAGTTCCTGTGAGAATTCCCTGTTCAGAAGCTGCGCCAGCTGAGTGCATCCTGATAGGTATTATTTCCCCGAGAGCAGAGGACTTGACCTCTGCACCTGACTCATAGTGGGGGGTGTTGAGACTGGACCTCACCACGCCAACCAGTTCTCCTTGAAGGTGCCAGAGGACCTCCTGCCCTTTGATGCAGACACCTAGTTATGTGTGCGCACAACCTCTGTCTAGCTGTCAGAAAAGACAGGGAGGAGAAAGGGATAGATCTACTGGACATATGGAGAAAAGAAAGCAAAGAAGTGTCATAAGCAGCGGTTCTCAACCTGTGGGTCGCGACCCCTTTGGGGGTCGAACGACCTTTTCACAGGGGTCGCCTAAGACCATTGGAAAACACATATATAATTACATATTGTTTTTGTGATTAATCACTATGCTTTAATTATGTTCAATTTGTAACAATGAAATTGGGGGTCACCACAACATGAGGAACTGTATTAAAGGGTCGAGGCATTAGGAAGCTTGAGAACCACTGGATAAGCAAAGGGCTGAAACCAGCAACTCAGATGCTGAGTCCGAGTGCTCTGAGCAAGAGGGGAGAGTAGAGGAACTTGGTGGGTGGTCAGTGGTGATATTTCCTAATGCCCTGTTTTTATCTTATAAAAAACATTACTTTAGACATTTTTTATCTTATAAAAAACTAACATTAGGCATGGACTGGAGAGTGAGTCATCCCCTATCTGGCTAAGTGTATAAAACTTGGAAACTGATTGAGGTCAGGGAACATGGATCAGCATGGTACTGCCCCTCAAGAGGTGCTCAATAAATATTGTTGAATGAATGGATGAATAAATGAACAAACAAATGAACCACAGGCCCTTATAACACTTGCTAGACAAAAGAATCCCCCTAATAAAATGAGTCAGCATCAACTACCCAATCATAGTTCCCAAGGCCACCCAGCACTCCACTGTCTCCTTCCAAACCCAAGACTTAGCTAAACTGTGTCACATTTCCTTAGCCTGAGCGTTACTTTATCCACTGCCCTCCTTCAGACCTGACCTACCCTACACCATGCAGAGCTAAAGTCCAATGGCCCCTGGGAACGAAGCCATACAGATGCAGGGCAGGTCCCTGCCCAGATGCCTTGTTCTCATCCTTAAGCTTCCCTTTGGCCACGGGCCCGGCGGGGACAGTGAGAACAGCCAGAAGGAGCAAGGCACTGGGCCACAGCTCACTAGGATGCTTTTCCGCAAAGAAACAACAGAGCTTCATTCAAATGACCCCAGTCACCAGCAAGATAAATGGGAGGATTTACAAGCACATAATAGTATCTGATGTAAGATAAACAGTTGATTTCCTGGGCAGTTGGGGTCTGTGTGAATGGGCAAATTGGTAAGTTACTTAGCAAGGGATGCAGACAGCTGCCGGATGCAGCACATAAGCACATACACATGCACGTGAGAACTTGAGCTCCCACAGGTGACTAGGTCTCCATGAATGGGGCTCAATAAAACGGTGTCAGACTGCAATGCACATCAGCTTGCCACGGAGCACCCTGTTCTCTCTCATCCAGGAGTGAATGGTTCCATGTGAGATTGAAAAACATTAGACATTTTCAGGTTATAGGGTAAAAAAAATCAATGAGAGACTTACAAAACCATCATTTCAGAAACAGGTAAGCGTAAGAACTTCAAACTTTGTGAGCTTAACTTAGAAATTGCATTTGCATAATTCTTGGGAGACTATAGCATAAATTCATTCTAATGTTGGGATATCATGCCAAGATGTGATCTAACTTGGAGACTGTCAGTCTCGGAGTGAGAGCTGTGCCCGTGCGGACGGCTGCACACACGTGTGACGCGGGGCAGCGGAGCAGGGTCCCAGGGAAGTCCACTGGGCTGGCTTATTGCTAATGTCATGAGTTCGCTGAGGTAAGAAACACCCTTTTTATGCATTTATACCAAAAACAACTCCACAAAGAAAGTCCTTACGGCTTCATTTACCTGGGATGCTCCACACGTGACTGGCAGCTCGGCAGTAGGAAGCCGTGTTGCAAAGCCTATTCATAAGACGCCATAACACCACCACCCTATTCTGACCCGTCTGAAATAGGCAGAGTCAGAAAATGGGGTTGATTATCCACCAAATGTTTATGAAACGGTAACAATGACGATGACTTCCACGCACAGGGCTTCACTTAGAATAAAAGCCTGTGTTCACAGGGATCCTTCGGTTGTTGGGTCACTGTCTCTATGTAACAGAAGAAAGTGAGGGTGGCGCCGGGGCACTGCCTGCCCCAAGCCCTCAGTACCCCCCACACTGCCAGGATGTGTGCTGCCGTAGGTGCCACACCAGTTCCCCAAGAGCATCCACCCAGCAGCCTGAGTGATGTGCAGATGTGACAATCACCTAGACCAAGAGCGGCTGCCACTCTGGGAGTTTTCCATTTGGTGCACGAGACATGCAGACTGTTTATGCTGAGCCAAGGGGTTGAAATCACACCCCAGCTCTACTTACTCCATCTACTGTGACAGAATCAAAACGCACCGAGAGCCACACTCCTCCAGGGAAGAGGCCACGCAGCAGGGCGCGTGGCTCTGTGCAGGGTCACTGGCCTCTCCCACAAGCGAGGCTGTCAGTGAGGAGCAAGCCCTTTGGTGCTGATCGTTAGGAAAGGGAATTATTCTAATGCCCTTCAGCTTTGACCTCTGCTTTCTCCCCTTCACTCAACTACACAGACTGCGCCCTGTGGACCCAAGTTACAGGCACGAGATACTGAGAGTAAAAGCTCTCTTCCCCCAATTCTCTGCCCCCTCCCTGTCCCTTCCCTTCGTTTCCGCCCCTCCTGCCCCACCTCCACCCTCCGCTCCCCCTTCTCTTTCATTATATGTGTGTGTCACAAAGAAAATCATTAGTTTGTTCCAGAATCCACACAATCCAAGGAAATAAAATAACGACTGTAAGGAAGGAGGCATGAACATACTGGAACACAGGACAATAGATGCGAGTCTACGCTGCGCCCCAGGGGGTGTGGCCTGGCCGCCCTGGTGCTCCCAGAGGGCAGGCTCACCTCAGGGAGCTCACTGAGGGAGAAGAGCGGCCTTCCCTGTCCTCCCCACAGTGGCTTAGGGCGCTTGGGACACCGCGGGGTGCTGAGCAGGGGCCCTCATCCCGTCTCCCCACCAAGCAGCCCCCCTGGGCCCGGCAGCACCCACAGGAGCTCCCAGCAGGTGTGCAGCACACGGTCGAAGCTGCCTGGGAAGCACACGCTCTTCTTTCACTCCAGGCCGCAAAGGGCAATGGTCAGGGGGCTGCACCCCATGTGCGTCGGGCTGATCCCAGGAAGAAAGAGACTCATGCTGAGAACTAACCCAGCCAGGTCCTGCGCCCTCTCCTTCCCCACCAAGAACACCTGTGTGTCTGTCCTGCCCTCCAGGTTGTGGGCACCTGCGGCGCGGGGCATTATGGGCACAGGTGCCTCTGCCGGGCACATTGGCACCTTAGCTCCAGCTTTCTTGTCATCTGTTCTTTTTTTTTTTTTTAAATATATTTTATTGATTTTTTACAGAGAGGAAGGGAGAAGGATAGTTAGAAATATCAATGAGAGAGAAACATCGATCAGCTGCCTCCTGCACACCCCCTACTGGAGATGTGCCTGCAACCAAGGTACATGCCCTTGACCAGAATTGAACCTGGGACCTTTCAGTCCACAGGCTGACGCTCTAACCACTGAGCAACCGGTTAGGGCTTGTCATCTGTTCTTAAAGGCCCATCCTGTTACCTCAGGGCCTGGATGTTCCGTGAACTGCTTTCCTGGGACCTTTCAATTGCTCTTTGCAGCCGGGCACCTGCTCACCCCGCTCGCTGGGCAGTGACCCTGCCTGAGACCACACGGCAGGTGCACGGGCCCTACCCCTGGGCGGAAACCACCGCTGGCGTGGCCAGGCTCCCGGCTCTCCCTGGTAACGTCCGCTCTGACTCGCTGCAGCTGCCCCTTCAAAAGAGCAGACTCCTGCGAGCACCACTGCGCCCCACCTGACCCGAGTTTGTCCCAAGTCTAAGAGTGAGGACCAGGACACGGGCAGCTTCCAGGCATCGCCGGGAGGGCCAACAGAGGCTCTGGGTGGCAGGTGTGTTCTGCATTGCTGAGACCAAGGATCAGGCAGGCGAAAGGGGGACTTTGAGGATGGCTCTACAGAAGGCCTTGCTTGTTCTTCTGTGTTCCAAAATGCATCTGTACAGAGTTCTAGTCAAATGGTGTATAAATTAAATAACAGAGCAAAGCCAATGTATTGCCGCTTGCAGGTGGGAGGAGCCGGCTGCTAACTACTCAGGCTTCTCCCAGGAGAGGGGCAACCCCCGGTGGGGCAACCTCCGCTTCTCTGGTGGGGCAGTTCAGGGGCCCACGTGGCAGAATAAGCTATGGAAGGGGCAGGGAAGGCCCCAGGCTGATGTCAGTGAGGAGTGGTGCCAGCCAGCAGCACTGTCTCCCCAGAGGCCTGAGCAGGCCAGAGCTGACAAGGCCCACAGCACCTGCTGCTGGAGGCCACCTCAGTCGACTGCACTGAGCGTGGAGCCTGCCCTGCCACTTGCTATGGCCTGTCCTGCTCCAGGCCTGTGCCGTGCCCTCCCAGGTCCCAGGGGTTACATTCTCTCTCCTTTGATGCTCACCACCACCCCTGAATTAAATGGTGCATCTCCTTTTTGCAGGTGGGACAACAGAGAAGCAGAGAGTTAAGCAAGCAGTCCAAGATCCCTGAGCCAGTGAGTGGAAGATCTGACGTTCCAATCAGGGCCTGTGCCTCGTCCAAGAGCGCACTCTGCCCCACACGGGCACCTGCCTCCTAAGAAGGCAAAAGTTTGAGTGACAGGTCAAATTACATCCTCTTGGGCCAGCAAACAGGCAGCAAGTATCCAAAGCCTTCAAAACCAGTGCTGATCCAGCAATTGCGTTGGGAATTTGTCCTCAGCAGAGCACCCAGCATCCCTATAATAGCACCTGGACACTTGGCTCATGAACAGGAGACAAACAGGAGCGCGGTTAGGTGTTGGGACACACGCATGCGAGGGGAAGTTATATAATCACTAAAAAATCGTGTTTCACAAAAATACTGACACAGAGAATGCCCACATACTGCAAGGGGGAGCGCAGGCTGCAGCAGGCTTCTGAGATGAGCGAGCACTTAGGACTACTCTAGCTGTGTCCCACAGCTTTTGGGTTGTTGTGTTCTCATTTTCATTTGTTTCAAGGTATCTCTTGATTTCATCTTTGATCTCACTGTTAACCTGTTCAATGCTTAGGAACATGTTATTTACCCTCCATATCTTTTTGTGTTTTTCAGTTTTATTTTTTTTTCTTGTGATTTATAGTTACATACCATTATGGTCAGAGAAGATGTTTGATATGATTTTAATCTTCTTAAAATTATTGAGACTTGTTTTGTGTCCTAACGTGGTCTATTCTAGAAAATGTTCCATGCACAGTTGAAAAGAATGTATATTCTGCTGCTTTGTGGTAGAATGCTCTGAAGACATCAATTAAATCAGTCTGATCTAGTGTGTCATTTAAGGGCACTGTTTCCTTATTTATTTTTTTCTGGAAGATCTATCCATTGATGTCAGTGGGGTGTGAAATTCCTCTACTGTAATTGTATTACTGTCAACCTTTCGCTTTATGTCCATCAAGATTTGTTTTACATATTTAGATGCTCCTGTACTGGGTGCATAAATGTTTACACGGATTATATCCTCTTGTTGGATTGTTCCCTTTACCATTATACTGTCCTTCTTTGTCTCTTATTATAGCCTTTGTTTTAAAGTCTATTTCATCAGACATAAGTATTGCTACCCCAGCTTTTTTCCCCTTTCTATTTGCATGAAATACCATTTTCCTTCTCTTTACTTTTAGTCTTTACATATCTTTTGTTCTGAGGTGGGTCTCTTGTAGACAGCATATATATATATCAGTCTTGTTTTCTTATCCATTCAGCTACCCTATGTTAATTGGAGCATTCAAGCCATTTACATTTAAAGTGATTATTGATAGATACATATTTATTGCCATTTAATTCTTTTTATGATGTTCCTCTGTTTCTTCTTCTCCTTCTTTAGAAGGCCTTTTAACACTTCTTATAATACTGGTTTGGTGGTAATGAACTCCTTTAGCAGCTTCTTGTCTGGAAAGCTCTTTATTTCTCCTTCAAATTTAAATGGTAGCCCTGCTGGGTAAAGTAGTCTTGGTTGTAGTCATCACCCCACCTTTGGAGGTGGCAGAGATGCTGGTGTTTTCTATAAAGGCTCATCCTGTCTACTCTTTAGTGCTGTTTCCAATGCAGATCATTGACTCAGACCTTCCGCTCATTAAGGCAACTGTCTCTAAGCCCACCAGGGTGGACGACAAGGTATCTTCCCTGTAACAACTCCACTCTGGTTCTCCAGGACTGGCTAAATGCCTTGTTATTCATCTCAATCCCACCTGGGGCCGTTGTACTATGGGGCAAACACAGTCTGGATAACGAGCATCTTATGAGATCAAACCACATATGCATGAATACCAACAACATTGTTTCCCAGAATGCTTTTCACTCTGCACAGCCATCTAAGTTATGCACTTTACTGTCAGGGGTGGGCATGGTCCCCAGTCCACTTACAGCACAAGTCATAGGGCAGAGAGTGGACCAGTCCCTTACTCTGCAGATGCAGACACAGAGGCAAAGACAGACTCAGCTGCTAGTTAGTGGCAAAGGCACAACTAGATGCCTCACCTCCAAACCCTTAGTTCTCTGTTCTTCCTCACATAGGACCCAGTTCCACTAGGCAGCCCATCCACATAATGACTACTGGCGGTGCCATCTCAGATGCCGTGCTGCCTAGATGACACAGCAGTGTGTGTCAGCTGCTACGCACATGGGTCCTGCAACCTGGAGAGAGGGAAGAGGAGAGGGTCCCAGCTGACAGAGAGAAGGCACAAGAGAACAGAACATGTTTGAGAGAGTGGGCTGTAACCCCAACATTCTCTGGCCTGGCTGGCACTGCACAGAACTGTGCTCGAGGACTGTGTGGCCTAACACACACATATAAATGATTCAACATGGAGCATCGAGAATCACCGGGAAATGACACGCTGCAGGAGACTAGGCTGTGGCATTGAGGACAGAAAGAAACAGATGCCACAAAGACCAAGTATCTGCATTTATGAAAAAAAATTAAATAAACATGAGAAGGACCAGGCAACAAATGGAATTACACATCCTCCCCTGGTGGGCTGGCCTGTTGGAGATCTGGGCATGCATGACTCCGTATGGCACTCCATAAACGTGGCCGGCCTGCCTTGGTCAACTCTTAGATTTTTCATCGGCCAGCTTGACCCCAGTTAGGCACAAGCCCGCAAAGTGGCTTCCTGTACTCAAAAAAGAAGTGTGTGCCATTTGTGCAGACCTTTATTTTTCAAAAGAAAAACCAGGTGCTCCAGGAATATGCCTGAGCCAGGAGGATATTCAGGTTTGGGATTAGATGTAAAAAAATGAGGAAATTATGAAATATTGAAAACAAATTCCGTTTGTACTTGTCTGCCTTATTTTTTTAACTGAGTAAAAATACGGGTATTATTATTTTAATGCCTTTATAGGTCTGAAATCCCCTTGCTAGTTTAATAACTAAAATGGTATTAGTTTTAATTTTAAGTTCACTTAAAAATAGTTTATTTAGACATAAGCGTTGCAGAGCGTAAGTCTACTGTTAGATTACGTTTCACATTTCCCCCATTCTGTTACACGCCGGTGACGTTCCTTGCTGATCCCAGCTTTTGCCCAAGATTGTGAGCTTAGTAAGAGCCAGGCTGTGTGTTCACAGCACTGTAGCATGTATTAGACCTCAAAAATGGTTGCTGACTTAAATGAATGTATCAGAAGTCTAATTTTTAAAGTCATCACTAACTGCAGTTCTGCTTTTCCTGATGCTTCATTTCTATCACAAGGACAGATGAGGTGGAATGGCACACTGTGGTCTCGTTCCCATCGCAGCCCTTGGCAGACATCAACAATCAGCCACAGCATCATTCTCAAAGTGCTCACCACACAGTACTCTAGGCAGCTCTGCCAGATGCTTGGAGTAGCACTTGGCTAGAAACCTGCCGACACCATTGGTAGAAATAGCAATAAGTTGATAGGACTGGGCTTTAGCCTGGGCTCTACCACTAACTAGCTACGAACCATCTGAAGGACTTGGGACAAACTGTTTCCCTCTCTGGGCCTCAATCTCAATTCTGGTGTAAATGGTGTGGACTCTGATGTGTAAGAGTCTATTAGATTACTTTTGAAAAATGAAGGTTTGTATAACTTCTTTTTCTGGGTAGACATTTGAGTCAACACATTAAAAAAAAATATTTGAGCTGAGAACAACATATATTGAAAATATATTTCCAAACTCTAGTTTTCAATGTACTGTTTGTTTGTGATCCAGAAAAATGAAGCAGCAATGGTACCAATACTGCAGAAACCCACCTCCTGCCAGCCCCACTGGACGCAGCCTCCCCTAACATGCTTGTCTCCTTTCACCACACCCACACACACCAGCAACTCTTACCACCACCACCCTGGCCCTGAGAACTCTTTGCACTTGCTGGACACCCTGCACCCCCCACTCTGAGCACCTGCTCACCCACCACATTATTCTTGAATCTCTCCTCCTGGACCTTGAGCTTTCTGGGGGCAGACACCACCTCTTTTCACCTTTGTAGCCCTAATACCTGCACTAGGTGCTTGGTAAATCTATCTATATATATAAAAGGCTAATATGCAAAGTGTCCCCTTGGGAGTTCAACCGGGAGTTTGATAGCTCGCGATGATGTACGCTGACCACCAGGGGGTGGCACAGAGTGAATGAAGGCCCCGGCCGGCAGCCGGTAGCCAGGGAAGGAAGATCCCGGCTGGCAGCCAGAAGGTAGGCCCGGGCCAGCAGACAGAAGGCTATCGGCCCTGATCACCAGCCAGGCCTAGGGACCCTACCCGTGCATGGATTTTGTGCACTGGGACTCTAGTATATATAAAAGACTAAGTGACCGACACACCAGCCAGTAGGTATGACACACACTGACCACTAGGGGGCAGATACTCAAAACAGGAGCTGCCGAGCAACAGCAACTATGCAGAGTGCCCTCTTGCACTCTGGGACCCCTCAGTAGATGTCGGACTGCTGGTTTTGGCCTGATCCTCACAGGCCAGGCCGAGGGACCCTGCTCACTACACAGACACCCTTCGAGCTCTGGCGCCTCCCCACCCCCCCACCCCCAGGTGTGGCCAGCTGGGGAGGGACCACGGGACGTTGGCTCCAGGGTGTGTCCGTCTGGCCCAGTCCCGCTCCACTGGCCACTTTCTAATTAATTTCCTTTCAATGTGCATAAATCCGTGCACTGGGCCTCTAGTATTTTATAAATGAGTGAGCCTTGTCACCCATGCTTAGAAAATGCGAGGGTAGCACTCATTAGATAACAAATCACTTTTATGAAGGTCTTTTACTTTATTAACTTTCTTCAGAAGGTCGAGAAAATAAATGTTCTCCAGCGCCTGATTTTATTTGAGCCATTTGGTAAGATTCTCTAACAAAGTGCTCCAGTGTGATTCAGACGCGGGGGCTGGCTGGGTTTCACAAATATCTTCCCATGTTGTAACTCGAAGGCATCACATTTGGAGTGTGAGGACATGCAGTAATACGAACATGCAGTTGGTTGGTTATGCAAAGACCTAAAACCCAAATTATCCCAGCCTCTCTGTATTTGAGAGATGTGAAAAGGCAGCAAAGTCCCATGTTCTTACACAGCTCCATATGGATGCCCCACACCATTTAACACCTAATGACTTTTGGGTTGTCTCGTGCATCCTAGCTGTCCTTCTCATTAGACTCTGAGGTCTGAGAACAATACAATGAATGTGATTATTTCTGTATATCCCACAGTGCCCAGTGTGCAGTTGGTGCTTAATAAAGGCACTGTGATTAACACGGTGCGACACAAGCCATGTACTTCTCCTGCTGGCCAGGGTCATTTGTGGACACAGCACTGGGCATTGCACGAATTCCTTAGTCAGCTTTCGTGCAGGAAGGCGGCCCGGGAGGCAGGCTGCGGTGATCAGGTGGATCCTGAGCCCGGAGGAGGACACTGAAGATTTCCCACACTCTACCTCCTAGGAGCCAAAGCATGACGCCAGTGGCAGCTGACCACATGCTGGGAACTGCGGTCAATGTTTCACATACACTCACTCTTTGATTGTTAGCGGCACTGGATGTTACAAGTATTTCATCCAAGCCAGGCAACTCTGAGTTGTCAACAAAGACGCAGAGTCAGGTGGCAGTGGGCACAGGGTAGGGGGTAGGTGGAGCCCCGAGGTCTCCTGGCATCCATGAGCCTGGGGACCAGGGAGGGACCCCTGTTTCTGAGTGTTTGCCGGCTGCCTGCTCTTGAGGTCCTAATAGGATTTCCAGTTCTCCGACAGCAAGGTCGGCTGGGCGCACCGCTGGGAGGCTCTCTCGCTCTCCTTCTAGTCAAATCTCTCCGAGGGCAGGGGTGCTGCAGTGAGTTGCCACTCAGAGTGGTAAAGGTGCTGGAGAGCCCCCAGCTCATCTCTCCCCGCAACCGTGGCCAAGTCTGACACACCCAGCCACGTGCACGAAAGGAAACCGCCGGCCCCGCTGACTGCCCAGGGAGAGGAAACCCGCTGAATGCTCTGGAGGACCAGTGCCTCACCCTCAGGACGGCTGCCAGGGCTATTTCAGGGACCCCAATGGCTTTATGGCTGACATGTCAGGTGGGGCAGCCTTGGCACCTGCCTGAAACCGAGTGGGCAGCTGTCTGGGAGGCTGTGGCTCTGCTTCCCGTGACGGGGGGACGAGCATTGGCCCAGGCTCATGTGCCCCCTGCCACGGGATGTCCAGAGGCCTCAGGGATGGAATCCAGGGCCCCTGCCACTCAGAGTGTGGGCTGGGGGCCAGAGCCCCAGTGCTACCTTGGAGCTGGTCAAGGTGCAGACACTGGGCTCCACCTGGACTATGGACTCCGAGTCCCACTGCAACAAGCTTGCAGGGGGTTCCACTGCAGTCAAGTTTGAGAACCAGGCTTTAGATCAGTGGTTCTCGACCCTGGGTACATGTCAGAGCTTTCAAAACTCCTGGTACTCAGGTCATGCCTCAGCCCATTTGCCGGCAGCCGGGATCCAGGTGTCAGCGTTTGATAAGCCCCACAAGGTGATGTCAGAATGCCTGCAGGGTCGAGAACCACTGCTCTGGAGGCAAGTCAAGACTTCTGAGTGTGGCCTCTTGTCAGTAGGTGAGCCTGCAGCTGGGGCATCTGTGGGAACACTCCCCCTATATAGTGGCACAGTGCTCACCCACACACAAGGAGCGCCATGAGCTTGGTGCCTGCACCAGCTGGGCAGTGGAAGCACGCATGGCCTCCAGGGCCCATGACCTCGTGGTGGGGAGAGGGCTCCCTCCCTCCCGCCCTCCCTCCCTTCCTTTCGTTAACCCTCACCTGAGGATATTTTCTCCACTGATTTTTATTTATTTATTTATAATTTTTTTATTGATTAAAGTATTACAAATATGTGGTTACCCCCCCATTCCCCCCCCCCCAACCTCCCAATCTGTTGTCTGCGTCCATTGGCCATGCTTATGTGCATGCATACGAGTCTCTTGGTTGATCTCTCCCCCTTACCCCCACCCTCCCCTACCTTCCCTCTGAAGTTTGAGCATCTGATCGATGTTTCGCTGTCTCTGGATCCACTGATTTTTAGAGAGAGTGGAAAATCAAGCAAAGGAGAACTGAGAGACTGCCACCTCCTAGGAATGGGAATGGGAACCCACGCTGGGAGGTTGAAGACTACTTAGGCTGCCTGGCTTGAAACTGGGGGTCGAGACAGCCACTCCATTCCCAGCACTACTGGGCAGAGGGGCCATTCTTCCAGCAGGATGGAAACTGTCCGCCCAGCTCAGCATCGGCCAAGGCCCGAGTCTCAATACACAGCGCGGCCGAGACAGGAGCTACAGACATGGCCCAAGCTGGTCACTGCAGTTCCACCTCCGGCAAGGGTGGCTGTTTCCGGAACCGGTGTGTGCCTCAGCTCAGGCCAAGAAGAGTGAGGTTCAGGGCCTGTATGCAGTTGTTGAAAGAGAAGGTCTCTCTTCTGTGAGGTCTGAGAGGATGTGAGGGTAGAGGAAAGAAGCGCTAAGAGGTGAAGAGGAAAAAGCAAATGTGCCTGGAGACTCCTGTTTAGAGTCCTGGATCCAGCTGTTCCTGAAGTCAGCCTGGCTTTCCAGTTACCTGAGCCACAAGGTCTGTCCTCTGGGGTTTTAAACGCCAAACAAGTCTTCGCACGCAAAGGAAAGAGTCCCAGCTAATTCCCTAAGCAAACGGGCTGGACGAGTGACATCACACCATTGAGCCTCTGGAGCTGCCTGGACATGCTTTGTTGGTTTCTATTTTTAGATCTATAGAGCAAAGGAGGTTGGTCAACCTTCAGGACAGCCGAACCGACACACAGATGAGAAGGGCAAACCGTGAGGCGGGGTCAGTGAGGGAAGAACATGCTCACTGCAGACTCCCACCTCGCAGAATCAGCGCCCCCACGAACAGCTCAACCACCGGCAGGAGCCAGCGCCAAGCCACGAACCAGTCCCTGCCCGAGCCTGGGGTGCCTGTTGGCCTCACTTCTTCCATGAGGGGGAGACCATCTGCTAAAGGCAGGAGGGTGAGGCTGAGAGTGAGGCAGCCCAGGTGGAGGAAGAGCTGCGAGGGGTGTTGGGAAAGCCAGCCTCAGATGTCTCGCATGGCGTCCTGGGCCCAGTGTGAGCCCACAGGCTGTGCTTCAGGGGTGGCCTAGGGCGGGGCAGTTCACAAGCTCAAAGGCACCACAACAAGGGAGGATGCAATGCCAATCTAGCGTGACTGGCACAGAGGCGGGAGGATGGAGGTTTTGACGGACCTGAGAGCTGGCAGCATTTCTCCCATCCAGATGCCAAGCCTCCGTCTCCCAGAGCCGATGTGCTCCCCACGGGGTGCTGAGGACTGGAAGGAACTCCACATGGGCTGAGATCAAGACGGGTGGCCAGCGACCACGGGCAGGTCCAAGCAGGAATGGAGCTGAGTCAGAGAAGAACTGAGCTGTATTCAGGCACCTCCACCGGTGGCCTGAGACCTGCACCTGGGCCCAGCTCACAGCAGGCGCTGGACCAGAGGCGGCAGCACCTGCTCCCACGGTCCCGTGCACCTTGGGAAGAGGGCATCTGTACACACTAGCACCAAGTGCAACTGTGCGACCGACCAGAAGTGGTAACTCTCTTTACATCCAAGCAGGCGGCTACCCTGGGCCTGCACAGAACAGCAGCTCCAGGCTGCTGTCTGCCTGGGAGCCCCGGTCCTCGCTCCCCAGCCGGGCCTCATTTCTCAGCTATTACAAGACCTGTCGACAGGCTGCTGTGAAGGAGCCACTGAGATGACATAAGGCATAAAGGAAGGAGGGAGCGAAGAGGAGAGCGGGTTGCTCACTGCTATTTCTGGCTTCTCTCAGAATGCAGCACAGGGACACACCCCACACCACCTCCGCGCCTGTGCTGGCTTCCTGCTCCGGAGGAGTCCTCCCTTGTTGTGGTCCCTTTGAGCTTGTGAACTGCCCCGCCCTCGGCCACCCCGAAGCACAGGAGTCACCCTGTCTCTCCGCTCACAATGGGCCCACAGCAGCACCTGAGCCTTCTGAGGGCGGTGTTCCTAAGCACCCCTCGTGCCCCTGCTCAGCTCCACCCGGGCTGTCTCACTCCCAGGCCTCGCCCTTCATCCTTTACTCGTCCCCAATTTACTCAGAATTGAAAATAGGCCGCCCACAGGGGATGATCTCTGGCTGGCTAGCAGCCGGTGCTGGGAGGTAAGGGCAGCTAACCCACAGGTGCCCTACCCACCTGGCCAGCAGAGGGCGCAAGGGCACTGTGGGTTAGAACCTGGTGCTAAGGAGGCAATGAAAGTGCAAGACAACCCTGCTGTTCCTGTTGGGAGCACCTGCCCCTTCCTGCGGGAGGAGCAGCACCAAGTCTAAGAGCGTCTGGATCCGCAGCAAATGACCTGCACCAGCCAAACGATGCAGAGGCCTGCACAGCTCAGAGAGCCGGGGCAGGGCGTGGCAGGGAAGACAGCCGATGACTGATCACAACCCTGATGCAGGCCTCCAGCAAGGCAACAGGCAGGGCTGGAAGGAGGTGAAAGAGGAGTTAGATGGTGGGGCTGGACCTGAGCCCCACCCTCCTCCACATGATGGAAAGCCAGCCCGCCGGGCCTCACCACCAGGAGATCCTGCCCCATCACCGCCACCCAGGCCCACTGCCATGGAGACAGGGAAGCAAGGATGATGATCCAACCCCCACCTCCAGGGGCCTGAGAAATGGAGATGCGTCTGGGCCTCCCAGAGAGGGGTGCAGCTCTGTGCCCCTTCCTCGCACCCTGGACAAGCGGCCACCGAGTTGGCTTCCCCTCACAAGGAGGACAGTGAGGGCACCAGGCACAGAAAGCAGGGGTGTGGGGAGGGTGGCCATCAGCCATCTCACCACAGGCCTGTCAGAGGGAACTGAAGCCCAGCTCAGAGCCGCAGGTCACGGAGATGACATAGTCCAGGGAGTGGCTGAAACCTGCGGTTGGGTCAATTCTTCAGCAACTGTCAAAGGGGGCACAAGATGGGTGGCTCAGCGAGTATGGCATCTTACCTCCAGCCTTGACACCATTACCCTGTCCTGGGCCAATTGAAAGGCCTGTTCTTCAAATATGTGCTAAGGAGTTACTAAACCAAAGTGGGGGTGGGTAGGGGGGTGGGCATTGGTGGGAAGAGCAATCCCATCTTTTTATGATGGTAAAATACATAGCAAGTGCATTTTCAAAGTTTCTCAGCCGGAACAAAAAACAGCCAAGCACCACAGTGATGCTATTGGAAGAATGTTTACAATTCAGAATGAAAACTTACCACAAAAATATGATTGTTAGCATGTGTTAAGAATTTTTTAAAATTGATTCAGTGCCGAAACCAGTTTGGCTCGGTGGATAGAGCATTGGCCTGCGGACTGAAAGGTCCCAGGTTCGATTCCGGTCAAGGGCATGTGCCTGGGTTGCGGGCACATCCCCAATAGGAGATGTGCAGGAGGCAGCTGATCGATGTTTCTCTCTCATCGATGTTTCTAACTCTCTATCTCTCTCCCTTTCCTCTCTGTAAGAAATCAATAAAATATATTTTTTTAAAAAATTGATTCAGTAAAGGTGCAAAAGGAAGAATTGAAAATGCAGATGAAAATATGGCCTTTAGGAACTCAGGATTTCAGAGGTGGTAAAAACTGAAGTTCTCACTTGGCAATCCACCACTTTTCAAGCAGCAGAACTGAGATTGACAGGGTCTGTAACTTGCCCCGGGACACAGTGAATTGGTAGCAAAACTGAGCTCTCTTAGTTAAGCAAATAGTAAGATGCCAAACATGCAAGGGGATTCAAAACACTATCTATATATATATTAAAGGCTAATATGCAAAGTGTTCCCTTGGGAGTTTGACCGGGAGTTCGATCGCTTGCTATGACGTGCGCTGACCACCAGGGGGTGGTGCGGAACGAAGGGAGGCCCCAGCTGGCAGCTGGAAAGCCCTGATCGGCCCTGATCGCCAGCCAGGCCTAGGGACCCTACCTGTGCATGAATTTCATGCACCAGGCCTCTAGTTAAGAATAAAACCAAAAGCAGTGACATCAGCAAAAAATGGTGGCATAAGGGACCCCCCCAAAAAAAAAAAAAATCTCTCCTCTATCAAAGCAATGAGAAAATGGGCACACACACAAAAGTTAGAATCAACTTTGTCAACATTCTGGAAATTAACCAAAGGTTTGCAGCACTAATGGAGAAATGGCTGAATTTTGGTAAAAATAGTGAGCTCAGCAGCAACAGAAAACCAGAGCTTCATAATTATTGTGTAAATCAGCAACCTGGCAACCACTATGGGGGGAGATCTGGGTTGGAGCCTCTTCAAATCTCCATTCCCAGAGAACTGTCATTATTTGACTTGTCCAGTGGTTCCCGGGAAGAACCCAACTGCAAGGGGGAAACCCCACCCTGACCTGAGCCCAAGTTCAATCAGTATAAGAAAATCCTTTCCTCCCACTGAGGTCTTTATTGAAGACAATTAAAGGCAAATATTGAACTCCACTGAGGCAGTGGATAACCGTTGAGACAAACAGTGACAGACTAACTGAAATGCTTAAAAGAAAAAACCCAATAGATTTCTGGGAATCTAGACCACATGGAGAGCTGTGCACATACTCAGGAAAGACCTGAGGAGGCCGTTTACTCTCACCTCTAGTTGACCTTGAGGCTCTGTGCAAGTGAGAAGGGGGATTTAGACACTGCTGTTCAATGCCTGGATGAGTGTTGAAGGAATGCCCCCAACACACAGAGTCCCTCAGCAAAAACTGAGAGGGTGATTGGTTCTAAGTGTTTAAGAGAGTCTCTGTCCAATGACTGGCTGATTACTAAGCTAGCCAAACAGAGACATCAGTGGCCGTCATGACAAAAATACAGAGTTTATAGAATTAGTTCAGTAAAGTCAATAAACCAACAATAACAACAAATGCTGGGGATCAGGAGAAGATCTGCCACCCCACGTTGCCACATTATATATATTTTTAATATTCAGCAAAAAAATTACAAGACCTACAAAGAAACAAAATGTCTGATTCATACACAGGAAGTGCAGATATAGAACTAGACAAGTTGAAAAGGAAACTGCTATTTTAAATATGTTCAAGGAAACCATGTATAAAGAAAGGTATGAAGATGAAGTCTCACCAAATACAAACTAAGAATAAAGAGACTGAAATTATAAAAGAGAACCAAATACAAATTCTGGAGTTGAAAAGTGCAATAACTGAAATTCTTTTTAAAAAAATCACTATAGGGGCTCAATAGCAGATATTTGAGTGATAGAAGAAAGATTCAGTGACCTTGAAGACAGGTCAATTGAAATACAATGAGAAACATGAGCAGAGCCTCAAAGACCTGTGGGACACCACTGAGCATACACATCCATATTTAGAGTCTCAAAAGGAGAGAAGAGAATTGTTCAGAAGGAATATTTGAAGAATTAACAGCTGAATACTTTCAAACTGAGGAAAACATGAGCCTATACATAAAAAATGTTCAACAAACTCCAAGTAGAATAGATTCAGAGATTCACACCTAGACACATCCTAATCAAATCATCAAAGACAAAGGTAAAATCTTAAAAGCAGCAAGAGGGAAGCAATGCATCACCTATAAGGGGTCCTTAAAAAGATTAACAGCTGACTTCTCATCAAAAGTCATGGAGACCAAAAGGTAGTGGAATAAACTGTTCAAATATGAAAGAAAAAATTCCAGTATACTATTGGAACAAGACAGTATTTAAAACCCACATGAAAAAATAGAGTACCATTAAAGGTAATTGCATAGGTAATTATAAGAGAGTATAAATATATTATTTTTTTTTAAATATATTTTATTGGTTTTTTACAGAGAGGAAGGGAGAGAGATAGAAAGCTAGAAACATCGATGAGAGAGAAACATCGATCAGCTGCCTCCTGCACATCTCCCACTGGGGACGTGCCCGCAATCCAGGTACATGCCCTTAGCCGGAATCGAACCTGGGACCCTTCAGTCCGCAGGACGACGCTCTATCCACTGAGCCAAACCGGTTTCGGCTATAAATATATTATTGTTTGTAATTCTTCCATCTATCTAATTTTTAAAAAACTGCATAAAGCAGTAACTACAAACCTGTGTTCATGATACAATTTGTGTGATAATAACAGCACAGAAAAGGGAAGAGGGAATGGAGTTATATAAGAGCAAACTTTTTTTATACTGCAGAAATTAAGTTGGAATTAATCTGAATAGATTATTATAAATTAAAATGAAAATTGTAATTCCTAAGGGCAACTACTAAGAAAATAATCTCTCTATATAAAACCCTAATATGCAAATAACCGAACAACCAGTTGCTATGTCATGTGCTGACCACCAGGGGGTTCACATAAAACATGGCCGGCATCGGCAGTAGGTGGAAGAGTGCGGAACACGGCAGGCATTGGCCGTGGCAGAATGGTGGTGCAGGTGAGGGGGGACGCCAGACCAAGGCGAGGCGCCAGTTGCTGTCATTGGGGCAAGCCTCTGGAGGTCACTAAAAATTCTTTGCTCCTGTGCGCCGCAGTCTTGCCGGGCACTCATACCTGCTGCCAGCGCTGGAGCCGCTGCTCGCACCCTCTGCCGGTGCTGGCCCCACTCACACATGCAGCTGGCACCATCCCACTGCAGGTGCCCAGCGGGAGCGGGGCTGCTGGCAGACAGGGGACCAGGGGCCATGGTGGGAGGGGCCGGGCAGGGGCATGGAGAATGAGCTGAGACCTGCCACTGTGCCCACCACAGCCTCTTGGCCCACAGTTCCTTTCAAGATGCTTGAATTTGTGCACTGGGCCCCTAGTTTTTTATAAAGGTAAAGAAATGACAAGGGAATTAAAATGATTCACTAGAAAATATCTATTTAACATAGAAGGATATAACAATGGAGGAATAGAAGAACAAAAAAGGCATAAGACATACAGAAACCAAAGAAAAATGGCAGTTGTAAATCCTACCTTAATAATAATTAATAATTATACTTCAAATAAAAGAAAGAGTCTGACAAATAGATTTTTAAAATGTTCCAACTGTATGCTGTCTACAAAATACAAACTTTAAAGTCAAAGACACAAATAGCTTGAAATTAAGTAAAAGGATAGAAAAAAGATGTACCATGCAAGCAGTACTCAAAATAGAGATGAAGTGGCTCTACTAATATCAGACAAAACAGAGTTCAAGACAAAAATTACTAGAAACAAAGTGAGACGTTATCCTAATAAGTAGGGAATATGCTAATTGATCCTCACGCCATCGCAAAAGATGGCGGCACCCACAGCCAATAAGGAGGGAATATGCTAATTGACTGCCTCGCCCTCAAAGACAGCAGCACCCACAGCCACAAGATGGCGGCACCCAGTCCAATCAGCCCTGCCAGCCGCTCTACACGCCTGCCTTTGGAGTCACCCAGTCCCCTCAGTCCCCCAGCCGCCCAGGGCCAGCCCAAGGCGCAGGCAAGCCTTGGATGGTGGCTGCCCAGCCAATGCCCAAGGCGCAGGCAAGCCTCAGATGTCAGCTTCCCAGCCGCCCAGGGCCGCCCGAGGCTCAGGTAACCAGGGCTGGCCGAGGCTTGCGCTGCCGGCAGTGGCAGCAGCAGAGGTGTGATGGGGTGTCGCCTTCCCCGATCACTGGGTCGCCTCCCGCCCCTGAGGGCTCCCAGACTGTGAGAGGGGGCAGGCCAGGCTGAGGGACTCCCTGCTCCAGTGCATGAATTTTCATGCACCGGGCCTCTACTATAATGATAATAGGGTCAATCAATCAAGATTGAATAATTATACACTTATATTCACCTAATAACAGAGCCCTAAAATACATGAAGCAATACTGAGAGAATTGAAGGAAGAAATAGATAATTAGGCACTAATAGTTGAAGTCTTCACTGCCCATTTCAGCTAGATGTCAAATCAACAAGGAAAGAGAAGGCTTGAATAACATGATAAATCAACTAGACCCGACAGACATCTACAGAACACTCACCCAGTAACAGTAGAAAACACATTCTTCTCAAGAGCACGTGAAACAGTCTCCAGGAAAGGCCATTGTTAGGTCATAAAACAAATCTCGATGCACTTAAAAACACTGAAATCATACAGCTTCAACAGTGCTTATAAGGAAATTTATAGCTTTAAATGCCTATATTTAAAAATAAGAAAGATTTCAAATCAATAATCTAACATCCCACCTTAAGAAATTTGAGAAAGAGAAAACGAAACTGAAAACAAGCAGAAAAATAAAGATTGTGGGAAAATATTAATGAAACTGAGAATAGCAAAACAATAGAGACAGTCAACAAACCAAGGAAACTGAAATGAAGGATGAAAGAGGAGCCTTCCCTATGACCTTACAGAAGTAAGAACAATTATAGGGGTTACTATCAACAATTGTCTGCTGCCGACTAGGTAACCTAGATGAAATGAACATATTCCTAGAAAGACACAAACTACCAAAACTAACTCAAGAAAAGATTATGAATTGACTATTACAAGTAGAGAGATTGAATTAGGAATTTTGAAGCCGTCCACAAAGAAGCGCTCAGGCCCCAGTGGCTTCACGGCTCAATTCTATCTACCCAGGGTTTAAAGAAGACCACTCACGGACAAGTAGGTTCCTTTTGGGGTGATGAAATGTTCTGGAATTAGACTGTGGTGATAGTTCACAACCTCGCTTTGAGATTTGTGAATTACAACTCAATTATATAAAAAGTATGGAGAAAAATGAAACCAAATTCATCTAATAACAGTTATAACAATGCCATTCCTGACTCTTCTTTCTTGTTTGGTAAAGTTGGACATTATTTAAAAGGTTGCATGTGAATCATAAATCCTTTCCTTTTTTTTTTTATCCTAAAAAATAGGTGACTTCCTATTTCTTCTCTTCCAAACCTTTCTACACTGTGAAAACTTTCAATGAAGCTGAAAGACATGAGTCAAACTAGAAGGAAATCTATATAAGGAAATATTCATCCTTGATTTATAAAGCAATATGAAAAATGCAAATAATTCAAGTGGGCAAAGGATATGTAAAAACAATCCATTCACACGATAGGGGATAGCCAGTAAGCATATAAAAAACGATCCACCCCACTAGCAACCAAATGTAAGAATGAGACTGCTGGGAAACGGAAAGGTAGGTTTCTTCCTCATCGGCCGAGTGTAAGAACTGGGCACTCCCACACGCTGCTGCCGGAGTTAAACGGATCCACACTTTCTGGACAGCCGTTTGGCAGTTTCCATCAAAATCTTAAATGTCTTCATCCTATGACACAGCGATTCCACTTCTGGGAATTTACTCCATAGAAATATTCAGAGGCACAGATATTCAGAGGAATGAGCAGATATGCTCCCTGCAGGTTTGCATTAAAGTTTTAGATGCATCCTGTGGACCCCAGAACCTTTCAGGAGTCAGTGTAACGAAAGCATTTCCCTGTTTCCACAGCTCTCTTCGCTTGTGAATCCTCAGTTGCCACTGTTGTTTTGTACACCACGCAATCTTTGTTTTTGTTTCGTGTTTTGTTTTTTCCCCTTTATCTGGAGGGCCTCTCTGATATATCTTTCTCTCCCCCCTCCCCCTACCACTTAGCATATAAAAGAGAAATTCTGAGGTCCTCCAGGCAGGAACATATCTTTACTGGGCCTCATACCTGGTGAATAATTTAGTGGGAGCAGCATTCCAGGGTGGCGATCCTCTCCCCAGAACCTGGCAGACCTCGCCCCACTGTGGCTTCAAGTCGTGCTGATGAGAAGTCTGCTGCCAGTTTGATTCTGTTGTCTTTCGGCAGAAGTTTTAACAATATTTTCCTTACCCTCTGAATCCTGAGGTTTACTAGAAGTATTTCCCCCGGCCCTCTCCTCTGAATGGGAGGCTGGCCGTGGCTCTGGCGGGGTAGGGGGACGTGCTGGCAGCCGGGACTCTCTCACCACTGCCAACATCAAGACAGCTTGGCCCTGGCGCGAAGCATGTGACGTGTCTGACGCCTGGACAGCCTCATCTTTCCTCGTTTTGTTCACCTCCAACTCTGCTCACAGGTCTGACGTTACTACCTCAGGCTGCGCAATGATTCTCGGACCCAACACCACAATGAGCCTGCCCAGGCTGCTCGCCTTCTCCAGGGATGCTCCTAGGGTTTCCCGCAGGCAACACCTGCCCTGGGCTACTGCACTCTGCAGGGTGTTGCTGAGGGGATCCTGGGGCGGGGGAGGGTGTGTGGGGGAGGTAGTTGCTGCACATCAAGTTCAAGTTCTTGTGTTTAACCACAGGGAGCTCGGAGCTTCTCCAAGGCTCCCAGGAAAGACTTTCTGTAGTGTCTTAGGCTATAGCTTCCTCTGCTCTGGTTTCCTTGGCAACCCCATCTGTTCTTACCTTCTAGGGACTCCTCTGCATTTCTGGTTTGCTGAGGGTGTTGTGGCTTCACCTCTTTTTACGTCGTTGCTTATCATTTCACTGGGACCCAGAGAAGGTGGCAGGTGACTGTGTGCCTAGTCCACCATCCCCAACGCTAACTCCCAGAACAGTAACTTGATTAAGTCAAACTCGGAGAGAATCACAGTGGTCACCTCATCCAAACCCCTCATTTGAGAGATGAGACAGAGACCCAGAAAAGCCAGGGACTTGTCCCTGTGCCACACGGGCTGGTCAGTGGGGAGCTAGGACCAACCAAGGGCCCTGCACACGGGCAGTGCCCACGGCCAAGAGTGTAAGATGTCCCAGATCTGGGAGGTTTGTTTGTAGTCAGGAAATCAGACAAGGCCTCAAACAAGAACAGGTAGGTGCCCTTGACCTTGACACAACTGTGAAGCTGCAGAGGTCATCAGCTCTGGGGCCCCTCCCCTGGGCAGCCTTGATGGCTGTGAGGTGCAAGGCAGAACTTCCCTGAGGGAACCCCAAGGCCAGGCAGGCAGGCTGCTCAGCTTCGTACTGGACACAACTTCAGATGTGCCCAGCCAGCCCTGTGCATGAGCACAGCCCTCCCCTGCCTAGGGGACACAGGTGCTCACCCAGCCCAGCTGCACCCCCGTCACCTGGGTCTAAGGCCTGGGCAGGTGAGCTGGAGGCGCAGCCCAAGCGGAAATCCCTGCACACAGCCACTTACGAGCAGAGCCCTGGGCAAGACACAGACAGCGATGAGAGAGACCCACCACAGGACAGGTTCCCATCAGCATGTGTGCTCAAACTTTGATTCAAGACACTGTGTTTTCCAAGTCAAAAGCCATCCTCCCAGGTGCAGGGGAGAAGAGACAGAGGGGAGAGGACCCTGCTCCCCCCACTTCTCTATACACCCTTTGGCTGCAGGACACTCTGCGGGAGAAGACGAGCTTAGGAGAGGCCGAACTGGGTGCGTTTCCACGCTACTTAGAGCAGGGAAGCAGCCGCTCAGCCACACCTCGGCAGTCTGCGCAGTGTGAGAAGGGAGGGGAGTCTATATGATGTGAGAAACAGGCAGAGAAATGGTGTGGGGAAAGGCATTCCGTGAAACCTTCTGCAGCAGCCTCAACCCCTTCGGCTCCCAGGTACAGTCCACGTCACATGGTTTAACCCAATTATGATTCAACTATTTCCAGAGCTATTATTTCCCAGGTCAGGCTGTAAGCAGTTCAGAAGGCAGGGGCTGGCGCCTCGTAGCCATTCAATTCCTGTTCTGAGATTTTACAGGTGACGGCCCATTCATCATAAAATCTTCCCTCAGCAGCTTCTAGCTGTAGGCACAGTCCTAGGTGCCCAGGACCCGGCAGTGACGACACAGGGAGGACCCTCCCGACAAAGACCTGGGGGCAATGGCGACACACTGTGGCAGGACAAAAGAACAGGCTACGCCACAGCCGGAAGGAAGAATGCCCGGCCAGGAGAAGGTGAGAGCTGGGCTGAGGAGGGGTCGCTGAAGAGAAAACATGCAGGCAGACGCTGTGTGTGATCAGGGCTAGGGCCGCGGCACCAAGTGCAGGGGATACCGTTCTGTGAAGCTGAATGACCTGCCCAAAGCTGTGAGCAGTGTGTGTGTGGGGACGAGGTGGGTAAGGAGACTAAGCTGGAGAAAGCAGCAGAGGAAAGATAAACGACTCGGGAACATGAAGCCATGGTAAGGTGCTTGGACTCTGTAAGGAGCGCATGGCAAGGTTTCCAGCCAGAAAATACGATCAAATAAATGTGAGTGTGAGAAAGATCTCCTGGCTGGAGGGTAGAGCCGTGGGTGTGTGGGAGATTGGGGAGGTGGCCTGGGGTGGAGAGGAATGGACCAGTCGAGGGCTCTTTAAGAGACACAGCATACGAGACATGGTACCTAGAGGAGGGCTGGGAGGAGATAACAAGGGTAGAGCCCAGGTTTCAAGTTTGGGCAAGTGAGCAGATGATGGCGTCACTCCTGAGCCAGAGACTCGGCTTTGCTGGAGAGAGAAATGAAGATGCATCCACAGTCAGAACACGTGCATGCTTTCAGAGAAGAAAACATTGCAGAGAAATCACAACAGCTGAAAAGGAGTAACTTCTAAATGGGTTAATGTTATATGAAAACCTACATTCATAAAAACACATATAAATCCTATAAACACTTACACAAGGAAATCCTGAGAGTGGCCAAAAAATTCACCCCAACCTGCACCACACTCCACCCTAAGGGGCGAGTCTGGAGCAGAGAGCAAATCCCATGCTCCCTTCTGCAGCAGAGAGAACCAGATCACAGCCTTGGGGCATCCCCACAGCCGTCAGCCGAATGGCACTCATGACACTGAAGTGGGCCCAGGCTGGGGCCTTCCTGCGCCTCTCAGCACAGAGGTGGTGACTTCCGGGAGAGGCGGGCCTGAGCCTGTTGCCGGTGACTCAGCGTAGGCACTTCCAGCATGACTTTATTTTAAGACGATCACACAGTCAGTCGGGCTTGTGTTGGTGCCCGGCCCCTGAGTTCTGACACGTGTGTAGATAGCACAGCCAGGATGCAGAGCGGTTCCATCCCCAACACCTCCGGCTGCTCCTTTATAGACACGCCGCCCGCCCCCGACTCCCTGGCAACCACGACCTGTCCCCGTCACCAGTCCTTTCTTTTTGAGAAAATCACAAAAATGGAAGGGTACAGCGTGTAACACTGTGAGACTGCCTCCTTTCGCTCAGCAGGAGGCTTCCGAGAGTCATCCGATCTGCTGTTTGCAGCCTTTACCTTCTGGCGCTAACGCGGCCCTGGCGGCCCTGCACGTGCACGTGCTCTCTGGTCCTCTCACCACCTGCATCCTCCCGCTCACGGACCAGGGAAATAATCTCCCACGGGCGCCTGAGAGCGGCCAACCAGGCTCCTGCTGTGCGGCACGCGGGAATCAGCGGCTGCTATGAGACAGTCAGTAAAACACGAAAGCCCTCGGGTTCTCTTACGCACAACTTTTGGGCCACTTTTAACTCCTAAAGCAGGGATGCTCCATGACGCAGTGAAGAAAGAAAAATCAACCCTGGATACGGAGCCCACGGGCGGCTTCCTCAGGCAGCCGTTTCCCATCGAAATCACGGGGCTCCCCCAGCTTTCCCCATCGATGGGGGTCAGGGAGCCCCACCGTCTGCCCGCAGCTGCGGAAGCTGAGATGCGGCTTACAGTTTGTCACCTATGATCCCCAAAAGGTGAGTTCACAAATAACTCATCCAGAGCTGACGGTGTCAGGGCTTAGCTACTGTAAACATCAAGATACAAAGACTATGGGCTCAGCTGGCGGAAAACTCTCCACTGGTCACTTGGCTGGAGTGTGGAGCTTTGTGGGAGTTTTACTGCTTTTATAGTCAACAATCAATACTCATTTAAAGGGCCACGTGCACATCGACGCGGTCGGCGACGTGTGGGTCTTGATCTCAGCACCGAGCCCTCACTTCCCTAGGTAGTGGGGAGAGAAGAGGTACCCAGGACAAGAGCCTCAGGGCATGGCGTCACAATTTAGTGCCCGTGAGGGGCTCAGACGGTAAATGTCAGGAAGACTAAAAGGGAGGCCAGGATGCCAACCAGCACACCAACAGCCCTCTTCCCCGGCCAGCGAGAGCCTGCTCTGGGCTCAGGGCGGCCCCTGGCTCGGACGGGCTTGCTGGAGCCGAGCGGACCTCCTGGGTCCGGGCCTCCTCTGCCCAGACCTACAGCACCTGCCATGGCTCCCGCAGTCCTGAGCTTGGCAGGAAACGGCGGCCTGGGTCCCATCACCGGGGACCGGGAAGGGGATGCGACGGAAACGCCACCAGTGCACGCCCAGAGCGCGAGGGCAGGCTGTCCTGCTGGGTGGCTGACGCGCTTGCACACAGGACAGTGAGCACTGTTTGCCGGAAGGAGCAGAAGGCCGCACTAATTTCTGCCAGAAAGGATGTTTGTTTGTTTTTTTCCCTAAAGCAGGAAGACAGAGGCTGAGATCCAGAGGCGTCAAACCCAGGCCTTGTGGTGACGGGAGAGCCCTGTGTGTGTCAGTCTCCGGCTGCCGGGCCCCCCAAAGCCAGGACACCAGAAACACACCTGCCGTCTTGTCCGCCAAAGAGGGCCCTGATAGAGGTGACATGTCCTCCAGGCCAAGGGACGGCAGCCAACAGTGAATTCACGTGCCATCGTATGAGCCAGTCCATTCAGCGCAGACCCCAAATCCCAGCAAAATTCCACAGCCTCTCTCCTCACACAGGCTGTCCAGGAAGTGGCCCAGGGCCCAGCACGATGCTGGCCAGGGGGCAACCCCAAGGGGTCAGACAAGGTCTCGACCTCAAGGCATTAATCCTTTCTTTCAAAGGTAACATACTGAGTAAGTATCCAATGCGACAAAAATATATGAAAGTTTTCCTACAACCTTGTAGGTTCGTGGGAAAGACAGTAAATGGAACAAGTCTACAGGAGAAGAAAAATGTACTTAAGGCAGAGCTTGAGCAGGCGCCCAGTGGGCAGGCCAGGGATGAGATCTCGCTGGGCATGGAGCACCTGGGGGACATTTTGAAGCCGGGACCACAGACAAGCTCTGGGGGACACGTGCGGAATGTCCAGGTGAAGAAATGGGGACTGGGGTGGCACTGGGCGGGGGGGGGGCACTGAACAGTGCAGTGGTAGCAAGAGGGCAAGATGTGGTCAACAGACGGACTGGTCCAATCAGGCCAGAGGAAAAAATGTGGCCAAGGAGGAGACGGAGGAAAGAGGCTGAAGAGCTGGTGCAGGCTTGACGATGGAGGGTGTAGGTGAGGCTCGGGGTGTGTGTGGGGGGAAATCTTGGCACAAAGGAACCAAGGATGGACTGGAGGTTCAGGGCGGGGTTGCCTTGGTCTCCTCTGCAGCCAGAGCCAGGCCACAAACCTCAGCGGCGACTCCCCCAGCGCCCACCTCCCCCTGACTTTCCAAGGGGTCTGGGAGCAGGAGAAAGAGCAGAGTGGGATGCAGGGTCCGAATGTCTGTGTGGGGCAGGGGATGGGACAGAGGAGGGCAACCTCCCAAGAGAACCACACACTTGTCCCACTGATGTCAGCAGAGAAGTGATGTGAGGGCCGGAGCCCGGCCAGGGAGAGGCCACTGCTCCTTCCAAAGCCTTGCTGGGCAGAGCAAACCAGCACAGGAGACGTTCAGGGCTGGCGACTTCGCGTCCGGTGGCGGCTGCCGGGCACGTCGTCTATGATGGTGGCAGCCGGACGGAGGGGGACAGAATTAGGTCCCATGGAAAGAAGCACCACACCCCTCTCCTCACTCAAGGCTTCAGGCTTTCAAAGCTGTTGGAGCTGTGGGGTCGGGGGCCCTGGTTACTGCCTGGGCCTGGTCAGCCCTGGAGCTGGAGGGAAAGGTCTGTAGCCCAAGGGTCCTGCCCTGGGGAGGGGTCTCCTCATCAGGCAGACGCAGCTGAGAAGGCCGGAACTAGGAACCCACCACGCCCGCCTCCCAGAACTCTGGGATGGACCTCAAGTCCCCCCTGAACTTGGGGTCAGTATTCTTGGCCCAACAGTCACCTCTTCACCCAGAGGACGCAGCCTGGACTATAGGTCATCTCTCCAAGACAATTCCCTACTCTGAAAACCCATTTTGTTTCCCCCCTACTTTTAAAAATGTCATCTAGAAAAACTAAAGGGGCTGAAGTCTGAGAGGCTGTCCCACAGGACGCTAAATACTCCCACCTGCGGGAAGAAGCCGCGTCTCAGCAGGCACGTGCACCAGAGAGAGGTCTGGCCTACTGCCAACATTTGAATCAAGGAGTAGAGGTTTCTGTCTAGAGCAGCGGTTCTCAACCTTGGCTGCACATTAGAATCACCTGGGAATCTTTTTAAAATCCTGATTTCTGGGCCTCATCCTCCGGAAATTCTGTTTCCATGTTATTATGTGAGTCGACCTCTCCGATGATATAAATACGAAATTTCCGGAGAATATGGCACGGAGAGCGTTTTTGTAAAGACCCGTATATTTTAT
>NW_005871258.1:893276-894542 GCF_000147115.1 Myotis lucifugus
TAAGTTCTTTGGTTAATCTCTTCCAGCCCACTCCCCTTTGCTCTGAGATTTTCTGACAGTTTAATTTCATTTTCCAATTACTCTACCTAGCCTATAGAAATATGATTACTTTTTGCATATTGACCTTGCTAAGTGCACTTATTAGTCCCTAGTTGCATTTATTTCAAAGTTATGTTTCTGTAAATAAAGATAATTTCACTTCCTCCTTTCCAACCTTTATGCGTTATGTTTCTTTTTTGTTGTTGTTGCCTTACTGCACTGACTGGGACTTCCAGTACTGTGCTCTATAGTCAGAGCAGACCTCCTGGCCTTATTCCTGATGAAGGGGGAGAGCATCTACTGCTTCACACTTTAGACTGATTTTAGCTCTGTACTTCTGGGAGATGTCCTTTAACAGATTGAGCAATTTTCCTTTTATTCTGAGTTTGTTGAGAGTTTTTAATCATAAATAAGCTGTGAGTTTTGTCAAATGCTTTTTTCTGCATCTACTCAACAGATTATACAGTTTTTCCTTTTATTTGGTTAATGTGGAGCATTACATTCATTGAGTTTCACATGCTAAGCCAACCTTGCATTTCTGGGATTAAACCCCAATTGGTCATGAGGTACTTTTTATATATTGCTATATTCCATATACTAATATTACTTATTTTTTTAATCCCTATGTTCTTGAGGAATATTGTTTAGCAACCTCTTTTTCTTTTTTCACATCAGGGTTATACTGGCTTCATAAAATTATCTGGGAAGTGTTTCCTTTTTCCTCCTCCTCCTTTATGAAACAGTTTGTGGAAGATTAGTACCATCTTTTCCTTAAACTTGTTCCTAAAATTCACTAGTGTAGGTATTTGGTCCTGGAGTGTTCTTTGTGGGAATATTTCTGATTACAAAATTTATTTTTTTAAAAAGTCAAATTTAGGTCTATTCAGATTTGTATCAATTTTGATAATTTCTCTTTCAATGAATTTATTCATTTCATCTAATTTATTAAACTTTTTAACATATATTTTTGTTCCCTCATATGTCATATACCTTCTTTCCTCTGGCTGCTTTACTATTTTATTTTTATCTTTTGTTTTCAGCAATTTAGTTCTGGTGTGTGTAGCGTGCTTTTCTTTGGGCTTGCCATGCTTGGGGCGCATACACTGGTCTATAAAATGTATAGTAATATGCCCTCTTTTATTCCTGATATTGGGCAATTTGGTTTTCTCTTTTTCTTTGATTAGGGGGTTTATCAATTTTATTCATCTTTTTAAAAAACCATGTTTT
>NW_005871258.1:895861-899134 GCF_000147115.1 Myotis lucifugus
CCCCAAATTCCAGCAGCCTCGGCAAGCCCCGCCCCCCCCCCCCCAATTCTCAACTCTCTGCTGGCGTTTGCTTCCGGGTACTTTGGTTTTGAAGACACTCCCCAACAGAAAGCCAGGATGAATGTGGGGCTTGCCTGACGCACTTCAGTTTGGATTCCAGACCTGCCCTGAATTTCATTCCATTCTTGGAAACATTGCTTCATATGTTTTGTCCAATATCATAATTGTTTAGGAAAGGAGAGTAAATCCAATACGTATTATCCCATCATGGCTGGGACCCGAAGACTGAGTATATTCTAACAGGTGACTGGCTGCTGTGCGGAAGAGGTTGCAAAATGAACTACCTACTTTAAGGCCACATAAAAAAGGCGGACGATGTTATTCTTGAAGCAGAACATGGTGATGCTCTGACCTGTTAAACACTGTGCAAATCGGGCAAGAAAACAGGAGTGAAATGTGTGCCTTCAGAGAAGCCCTGGGAATACGAGGCCATTGCTCCTCTGGCACCAGGGAGAAACATGACACTTTGAAGCTCGAGTCGGAGGACCTCCCCCCACGGTTTTTCTGGCTGAGCCCATCGGCAGCGGTAGCAGGCGCTGGCCACAGCCAGTGGACTGACGGGCACTCCCTCCTGGGAAACCAGCCACAGAAGGAAAGGAATCGAAAGGTGTGACCTAGAGAGCGCTGAGGTCGCCCTCAAGTATAGGGTCTCGGGCAATTCCAAATCCTCAGCTGGGAGGCAAGAATGGATCACACGCAGTCTTTCCTGCAGACGCAGGACCGTAACTTAGTTAATCCTCCAACCAAAGTTGTCTTCCTAGCAAAGGCCTGCCCCTGGCACTGCAAGGAGGGGTCAGGGTGGGGGGAGAGCCAGCAGCCCTTCCTGACCACCAGCTGGATGACTCCACAGCCTCTCCCACACACGGCCTGCAGCCAGCTTGTCAACCGAACAGCTTGTCACTGAGCAGAAAGATCTTATCAGCCCAAATAAAAACCCAAACTCCGAGTCACTCACCCTATCGCGGGGAATGCCTATCAGGCAGATAAAGACCCGAGGAGCCGTCCCTTCCCTTCCCTGGTACAAGCTGCCACTTGCCCTGCACAGCAGGCTGCAGCTCGGGTTTCCACGGTGGCTTCCGGATCCAATGACCTCCTCCTAGACCTGGAACAACATTCAGCACCCACACAAGGCCACCGTCTGCACCTGAGAAGTAGACGTGGCCTCGCGATTTCCATGCAGCCTCGACGGGTACAGAAACGCGGTTCATTTCCACCTCCCCCGTTTTCCCTCACCCTGGGCTGAGTCCCTGTGTCACTAGCCAGAAGCATCCGAAAGGTTCGGAGGACTCGGCCGAGAGCCACCGCCCGAAACCTGTTTTCCCCAACCCCGCGTTTAAAAGCTTAATGCAAATGCTAAGCATAGGGGCTGAGTAAGCAGGTCCTGATTTTAAACCTCACACAGTGAATCAGCATTTCAGAAGCTGCGCTCCTCAGAGACGCCACTAAAAATTCAGAAGATTGGCTGAGTCTCTGAGCATACCACGGAATCCGTCTTTTCCAGAGCCCTCGGTAGCAGGAGCAAATGCTTAAATTTCCCTTAGGATATTTGCATCAGATTTCCTGCGCTGCTCAAGGGGTACTTATTTATTTGTAAAATTCTTTTCTTTATTTGGTTCCATTTTCTTCTGATTTACATGTAGCAGCTGTGCACCGTCACTGCTGTAACGTTTAAGGAGCAGTGAGTGGGCAGGTATGGAAAAATCCCTATTAAGTGTCTGAGAAAGCAGTCGTGACTATTCGATGAAGGATCCCACAGGAGGTTGAGAACGTTTTCCATGTAACTTGGACCCAAGCAACCGTCAGCAACCTTCGGCTCATGAAACCTGCAAATGCAAACTGAGCTGTCAGGCTGCAGGGCGCCGGCCCACACCCGCCATGCAAAGTGGAATTTCCTCCCCCGGGCATTCCTGCGGCTGACCTGCCAAGGCCCACTGAAACCCGACGCCCAGGCCTGCCTCTCCGGAGCGGGGCCTGGCACTGAACGCTCCATCTGGGCACACCCCAAGCCACCGGGCCAGCTGCTCTTTCTCCCTGGTTCCCTTTGGCCAGAAGAATCCTGCTCCTGACCCACCTGTGGTCTCACAGAGCCTGCCCGCCCCCACCCCCCCCCCAATCCAGAGCCACCGGGGGGGGGGGGCATGGCAAAGGGCCAACAACTTGGCGGAGAGAAGATGACAACAAAAGGAACAGCTAGCAGGGCTCTGGCAGCTTTTGAAAAGGGGTCATTTAATCCCGAAGGAGGAAACTGCTGCATTTTGGGCAGATTCTCAACCCTCGGGCGGAAGAAAACATGGAGCAGTTAGACACCAGCTTCCTCGCTGTGTCCCTCCTCCCCTAGTCACACGTGGGGGAATTCTGCCCCCCAACCGCCCTCAGGAGGGACACCCCACATGCCTTTTGAGAACAGTGGACAGCAGCATCTTCTCTGAAAATGGATTCTGACAAGTTCCTTGTTTCCCAAACTGCTGCTCTGAGGAACCCCCCCACCCCCAAACAAGGTGCAAACAAACGTGCAACACCCACCCTCCGGATGCTGTCCAATCTCTGGATCCACTCCTGCTCCAAGATTCTCCGGTTTGAGGCTCACCGAGGGGTCATTCCGCCCAGTGTCCTGGGTGGAGACCTGGAGGGATGTCCTGATGGACCAAGCCAGGCACCTGAGCAAAGTGCGGGATCGAGAGGCGGGGACCCCTGATTCTGGTCCCGGCGCAGGCACCGCCCCTCTGCTCTCTGGGCCCACGGTACCTGTTCCTTCAAAGGGGCACATTAACTCTTACCCTGCCCACCTCACAGCTCATGTGGGGCCCAAACAAGACTGTGGGGCACACGCTGTGCCTTTAAACGAACGGATGGCTGTATCCACGGAAACGAGTCTCCAGACGGTGGGGCCCTTTGCACAAATGGCCCCGGGCCCGGACCCCGGGGGCCAGCGAGGGGCGTGGGAAGGGTGTGAGCCCACAGGACTTCCGGAGGGTCCTGGTCCTCCGTGTGCAGAGCACTAGGTCAGGCGCTGGGGGGGACCCAGCTGACAGAAGTTCTCGAGCTCCCACAGATGAGGGGCCCCTCCTTCTGTGGCAGGTCCAGGTGTGAGATCCCCTGTGACAGACAGGGATGAGGATGGCCAGTTCTAAACGGGGCGGCGGTCAGGGCAAGAACGGAGGCACCTGCTGGGAGGGAGCTGCCGGCTACCCTTGGAGCCAGCCCACCTGGCCT
>NW_005871258.1:899234-917947 GCF_000147115.1 Myotis lucifugus
GGGCACCTTCGGATGCTGTTTCCGTCCGCAGTGCTTTCTGCCCACGGTTAAGCCCACGGAAACCCCAAGCGCACCACCCTCTGCTGGCGTGCGGGGCACATGGCAACGGGGAAACCGCAGAGGGGACACGCCCGTGCCGCACACCAAAACCTTTAAAAGTGTTTTATCTGGAACAACGCTGACACGCTCAGGATTAAGTATCTTACTGTCCCACCTCGCTGACTCACACAGCAACAGGAGGGCCGGCTCCCCGCCCCCCCCCCCCCGCCCCCCGGGAGGCACGAAGCCTGCCCTGTTTCCTGGGTGCCGACCACTGGCGTCCGGCAGCGCACCTGTGCCAGAGGCTGGGGAGAGCAGAGAAGGGCAACAGAGGACAAAACATTTTGCAATTTGTTAAGATACCCACGCTAACCCTCCCACCCTCTGAGCAAGAAGGCGGCTTGCGGAGTGGAAGCGGGCCAGGAGGGGAGGCGGCCGCTGTCCGGGGCAGGTCAGCTCAGGTCTGTTCGGCTCTGCCCGCTTGGGTGGCAGGTGGCGGCGAGCACGGCGCTGCCCACACCTGCCTGCCACTTGCTCCTTGGGGTGACATGGCCATCCCCATCTGCCCCCCACTTGTCTCAGGCGTGCTGGGTCACACCAGCTTGGGCTGCACAGTCTGCCCCTTCGCCCACTGCTCGTGCACAACTGGGTATGTGCCAGGCACCCAGCAGCCCGCCCCCCAAGCCCTGAGAGCCCTCCGCCAAGGCTCGGGGCTGCTTGCCTCTGCCTCTGCCTCTGCCTCTCCCCCGCCCGCCCCCCACCTGGCACAGCCACCCCTCCGCTGAAGGAAACACAGCTGAGCTAATTCTGGGCTCCCTGCCACCCGCACAAGCCCACGCCGCACATGTCCTGACTCATTTCTGAGGCGCCAGAAGCAGGGCCCAGGGGAAAGCTGCAAGGCACCCACCGGCACCCTACGAAGCGCCCAGGGCCCGAGGTCCTCGCCTCAGCGGAGCCTGGGGCAGATCTGCGGCCTCTCGCCACCTCGGCCGAAGCACGCTGGGAGGAGATGAGCCCACGCTGCAAACTCCATGCGTTTCTTGAGACATCCAGCCATACACTCGCAGCACACAATCAGGGAGCTAAAATCTGGAGTTAAAAATGAAATCGGTATCACTCTTTCCCACCGAGACCCATTCTGTCATGTGGGAAATTCTCACCCTACTGCCAAGTTCTCACACATAAGAGGCATTAGATCAGAAAAGAAGGGAGAATATTTGTATCTAAAAGCTCAACTCAACCAGATTCAATAGCCGTTTACTGAACACCTATTATCTGTTACTAGAGGCCCGATGCACGAAATTCGTGCAAGAGAAGGCCTTCCTCCCCCAGCTGCCGGCACTGGCTTCCCTCTGGCACCCGGGACCCGGGCTTCCCTGCAGCCCAGGCTTTGTCCGGAAGGTCGTCCGGTATAATTAGCATATTACGCTTTTATTAGTCTAGATTCCTCTGCACCCTCCAGAAATCTCAGTGGGGGTGTGGGAGGCACTGTCACCGTCTCCTTGTGTGGAGTTGTGTGGGTGCCTGAGAGGAAGTGACCAGGAACTGCACTTCTGCCCAGGGGGTGAGGGAGGGAGACAGTGACCTGGGGGCATTGCCGGGCAACCAAGTGGGTGGTGAGGACATAGGGCTGAGGGCTGAGGCCTACGCGTTTGGGATGCTTGCAGAACAGGAAGATCGAGGCTGGAACCTGCGGGCAGTGAGGGGAGGGGCAAGTGTCAGGCGTGGCCCGACACAGAGACACAGGTCAGACTCAGAGGCCTGACCCCTTAGTAACTGAGGAGCACACCTCCCGTCACAGGGCAGGACTGGCCTCCAGGGGGGCACGGAGAGTGTGACCTCCAGGAGCTGAGAGACCCTGACCAAGTAGGAGGTTGGGCGAGTTCCTTTCACGCTCTGAGCCTCGCAACACTGAGTCAGCAGTGAGAGAAGCCTCCCTCGCAGCCCGTTCTGAGGACGACATGGGCTGAGCTGCGTGAGCGCCTGTGGCCTGACATGCCGTGCGTCGGAGGATGGACACCCTGGGGGACTACATGGTTCTGAGCCAGACAGGGTGGGGCCAAACCCCAGCTCAGGGGTTAGAAGCAGCTACTTCACCCTCCGAGCCCCCGCCTCCTCGAGGAGAACGGGAAGAACCTGTGCCTGTTAACAGGCTTGGGAATCAGGCCTCCGTTGCTGCTTTTATTACCGTCATGTCGTTCCCGGAGACACAGGGACCATCGAGGGGCTGGCCCGTGGGCCCAGGTGCCCCGCCCCATCAGGAGCCAGAAACAGTCAGGAAACCCCCCCGGGGAGGAGAGCCCCGGTAACTGTTCTGGGATTCCTCTAAGGGACCTTCCACTTCACCAGCCAGGCCCTCCTCCCGCCTCCTCCAGCGTCACCCAGCCGCCCAACCAGTTCAACAGCAGCCTCTCAACCTCCCACAGCAGGCAGCACCACCGAGCTGGGGCTCCGGGGAGGGCTCCCCTCTCTACATGGGCCTCGCAGCACCTACAGGTGGGTCCCACAGGTATAGACACACACACAAGGCACCTTGGGACACAAGGAGGGGCCCCTGAGCAACCCAGCAGGGTCCTGCCCACCCTCTGCTGCAGACAGCCACCCCCCCAGGCCCATTCCAGGACCCCCCCCCCCATGCAGACAGCCACCCCCCCAGGCCCATTCCAGGACCCCGCCCCACCCCCAGGCCCTCACCCAGCTCCCGAGTCCCCAGGCCCCGGAATCCCCAGCAGGACCAAGCTCCTGTGCAAGGCTAGCAGCAAGGGCAGCCACAGGAGGGCCCAGGAGGAGCCAGAGCAGTCTGTCATGGTGACTCACTTCTGAGCACCGAGAGGCACCTCAAGGGACCCCAGAGTGCGTGGGGCAATAAGGGGGCGGGACATGCCAAAGCCTGTGGCCCTGCCCACGGGGCAGGGATGCTTGAGGATGACCGCCCGGAGCCCTGGGGGTCTGGAGTCCTGCCTGGGTGTGGGCCAACCCGGGAGACAGGGAAGACCCTGTGGGAAACCACCCAGGAGCAGAGGGAGGAGGCCTTCAGCTTCCCCTCGATGACGGACAAGAGCTGTGGGGAGACGGGGTGGGGTGCGCTGGGCCGGTGAAGAGGAGGACTGCTCTGCACAGAGGGCTCCTGGGCCGGGGGAGTGCCGGCCAGGCCTGGGACTGGGCAGGTGGGCAGGCACCGATGGCAGCAGCACTGCTGGGGCTCACGTGATGCATGCAAGTCACACTGAATGCCAACTGGTGACAAGAGGTGAAGGTCCTTCCACAAGGCTTTCTCCGACCCTCAGACTGAAATGAAACACAAGGGCATTCCTTCATAATGTCTGTTACCCAGCACTCAGCCTCCTGGAACCCAAACCCACACCCTGGGCACAGCTCGAATGTTCGAAAGCAAGGCCAAGCCTCCTGTTTGGCGAATGACAAAGCGTGGCCCCTCGGGGCTGGCCAGATTGTTGTCCTCAAAGTCATTGTCAGGCCTCAAACATAGCCCCAAACTTTCAGACAGGGACGGACATCAGGACCTAAACTCCCACGACACTACCCGATCTCAGGGTACACTTAGAAAAACGGGGGGGTCCCTAATTAGCTCATTAGGTTGTAAAAAAGATCTGTGCTATATCCACACAATGGAACACTACTCAGAAATAAGAAGGAATAAACCACTGATACACACAACTACATGGACAGATCACAAAATAAGTACAGGCTGAAAGAAGCCAGAGTGCACACTGTATGACTCCATTTAGACAAAATCCTAGGGAATGTAAACTGAAGAATAGTGACAGAGAGTGACCAGCAGTTGTCTTGTATGGGGCAGGGGAGGGGAGGGATGGAGGGAAGAGATTACCAAGAGCAGGAGGTACTTCTGGGTGATAATATGTTCAGTATCTTGAACGTATTGTTGCTTTCACAGGAGTACACGTATCTCAAAACTTACCTAATTGTTCACTTTAAATGTATGCAGATTATATGCCAATTATAACTCAACAAAACTTTTTAAAAAAGTAATCCATGCTGATTAGAAAAATACGGAAAAATATTAAATCTCCCACAATCATATCACAGCTTACCAGAAATAACATTTTTCTGTTTCCTTCCAACCTTTTCCCTATATGCACACATATAAGTTTATTTTTATAAAACATTTTGGTATTGGGATGGGAGTAGGAAATATAAAAATGTAGAATGGGACTCCTCTTTTAAAAAGGTTTATGTTATACGAACTTTTTTTTCTTTCAAAGTTGTATGTCCTGTGTGTTTTGTTTGACTTGGATGCCGATCCTTCATACACACGGAGAATAGAGGGTGGGACGGCAGCTCCCAGGGGAGGGGTGAGCGGCCAGGAGGGGGAGGATCCCCGAGGCAAAGCCTGCCTGGAGGGGCAGGGTGTCTATTGCCCCTGGGGAAGCCTGTCCGGTGTCAGCACCCCTCCTGTGGCTCAGTCCACCCTAACCTTCTCTTTCTCTGAATCGAGCCTAAATGACCGCATCTGGCTCCTATTACCTGATCAATCAAAACTCACTGAAAACACAAAGACCAGCCCATTCTCCCAACATGTCCCGTCTTCACTTTGGCCCCTGGCCCTATCTCTCGTCTCCTTCTCTGCCTCCAGCTCCGGCCACCATCCTTCCTGCTTCCTCATTTAGCTTTGATCACGAAGTTCCCTTGTGACTGAGCATCCTTCCTTCACAAATGCTCTCAAGGGCTAGACCGAATTCCGGCGGATGAATGACTCATTCCCCATCACTGTGCGTTCAAACCGCTTCCAAATTCCCACCTTTATAAATAACATTGTGATGAACATCCTTGCACAGAACTCTCTGGACTGCAGGTTTAACTGTTCCCTTGGGGGAAATTCCTAAACGTGGAAGCACCATGATAAAGAGATGAGTTCTTTTAAGGATTTGGGGACATTTTGCCAAACTGCTTGGCAGAAGGCTGCCTTCCACTCCCGAGGGCATAGGAGCGTCCGTGCGCCCTCCCACTTGCACTGAGTGCCATCACCCCCCAACAATACCCGAGAGCAAGGACAGTGTCTCCTCTGAAGCGCACCTGTTTGCTGCCATACGACGGACTTTCTCACACTCACTGCCACTGTTCCTCCTGTGAGACCTAATGCACACCCTTCACTCACCCTCCTACTGGGAGTTCCCTTATAACAAGTTCTTCATATCAATTTTCAGAGTTCTTTAGGCGAGAGGGGATTTGTCATAAAGGCTGCGGGCATTTTTTCACATTTGATCAGGGGACTGTTGATTGTGTTTGGGGTTTTCTTTTGCATACTAAAGGTCGTATTCCCCCTGATGAATTATCAAAACATTTTTGGCCTTGTGGCTTCTGCCTCCAGTATCATGTTTCTCATCCCACCGTATCTTAAATCCTTACCTAAAGTGAATTTAATGATTTACTTTTTGCATTTAAAATGTTAATGCACATGAAATATATTTTGAGGTTTGATATTGAGAAACCTGATGGTTTCCCAAGTGGCTAAATATTAACTAAATCTACTCACTTCTGTTTTCCAGACTTTCTTTTCTTTTCTTTTTTTAATATATATTTTTATTGATTTCAGAGAGGAAGGAAGAGAGAGAGAAAGATAGAAATATCGATGATGAGAGAATCATTGATTGGCTGCCTCCTTCATGCCCCCCACTGGGATGGAGCCTGAAACCTGGGCATGTGCCCTCAACTGGAATTGAACCCAGGACCCTTCAGTCCGCAGGCCAACGCTCTATCCACTGTGCCAAACCAGCCAGGGCTTCCAGATTTTCTAGTCTGTTCCATGGATAGGCTTTCTACTCCCACCCCAATACCAAAATGTTTATATTATTACTAGAGGCCCAGTGCACAAAATTTGTGCACTGGGGGGTGGGGGACCCCTCAGCCCAGCCCGCACCCTCTCCCAGTCTGGGACCCCTTGGCAGACATTCCTCTCACAATCCGGGATCCCTAACTCCTTACTACCCGCCTGCTCACTGCTCCTTACCACTAGGCTCGCTGCTCCTTAGCGCTGCTGCGGAGGCGGGAGAGGCTCCTGCCACCCCTGCTGCACTCTCCAGCCATGAGCCTGGCTTCTGGCACTGACCACCAGGGGGTAGCTCCTGCGTTGAGCGTCTGCCTCCTGGTGGTCAGTGCGCATCATAGCAACCGGTCATTCTGGTCATTCTGCTGTAACGGTCGCTTAGGCTTTTATTATATAGATAGATTTATGGTATGTTTTCACATCTGATAGGTTATCCACCCAGATTCTGGTGGGCGATGGCATTAAATCCATAAATTAATTTGGGAATGACCTAAATATTTAAAATATTGACCCCTCCCATCCATCCAGGAACATGCAGAATCTCTCCATTCATACACGCTCTTACGTGCCAGTGCTCTCCACACAGTTCCTGCGAGCACCTTCCCGGTCCCAGCTCTGGTTCTCCCCTGAGCGAACAGCTTCCGCATCACACATCACACTTCTTGCCTTTCTTACGGGCAGAGAGGCGGCACTGCACACACCTCGGCGTGTAGGCACTGTCTCTGCACCCTCCCCCCCCTCCCCCCGAGCACGGCTGGTTTCAGGGCCTTCATGAGCGGTCACCCCTCCGGGCCTCCAGGGCCCTGGCCACTGAGAGGTGCCGTTACTTCCCCCAGGATGCAGGGCCTCCCCATTCCTCTGAAACGCCTCTGCCCTCGAAAGCCCTCCTCACGGTCAACGTCCTGTCCACCAGACATGGCCCGTCCTACGCAGGCCCGGCCGTCCTCCATGGAGATGCCTCTCTCTGCGCTTCCTGCCTGTCGCAATGACGCACACTCTTCTAGACCCACTCACATGCTACTCCATCAAACAAATTCATTATCCCGCGGGGTGTGCCTTTTGCGGAGTGGCCCTGATCTTAGTCTAATTATGGTAAGAGCTGCTCACACGTCTGTGCCCTCTCAGGTGACTGGGAGGCCAGCCCACACCTAGGCCTCGCTGCCTCCAGTCACAGGGCAGCGCTCAGGCTGCAGCAAGAGCGTTTTAACCACCTGGATGGAGGGACTGGGAACGCGCACCACGGATGCGCGGAGTGAGTCCCTGCTCACTCCCGAGCCAGGAGGCCAGGAGGAAGACGTACTCAGAAGGCGCCGAGGACAAAGGAGTGACTGTGCCTCTTCGGAGCGGATGGGTGCGAGCCAGCCCAGCCCTGCACCCTTGGAATCTCCCCAGACAAGGTCCTGGCTCCTCCCGCCCGCAGGAAGGTGGGAGCCCCGGTCTTAGAAACCAAAACTGGCCCAGACACACTCAGGTGAAGGCCAAGCTGTCAGCCCCGGCCACACAGCAGAGTGGCCTGCAAAGCTTGTTAAACACAAACTCCAGTCCCGTCCAAACCTCCTGAGTCAGCCGGGGAGGTGAGGCCAGGCAGCTGCAGAGGTGCACCCGGCCAAGGCAGGGCCCAGGGAAGCCACCTCCACCTTCTGGCCTTCCCTGGATAAGGAATGTGGGCAAGCAAAGAAGAAGGAAACCGACATCTGACAATGGCTAGAGGCCAAGCACTGGACTGGGAAAGCACCTGACACAGAGTCTAATCCCCTCTGCCAACCGGGATGAGTTACTGCTCCGACTCAGAGAAGTGGAACATTCCCAGGTGTGTGAGTCTCATCACCAGTGACCAGGCTGGGACTAGGACCCAAAACAAAGGAAAGCAAAAACTAACACCCATATTTGAGAACGCCAGCCTTAGCTGGTTTAGCTAAGCCTGAAGGTCCTCACATTTCCAGCATGTGCCTCTCAGGGGGGCCTGAGCCCGAGGCACCCCGAGACTGGTCCTGAGCCTGCCTCACTGAGCGGGCGCTGCGCAAGCTGCAGTCTTCTCAGGTGCCCCGCTTCTCCTTCAGCCCCACGCGCCCGGGCACTGCCAAGCCACGCCAGCGAGGGCCCCCCCCCTCCCCCCGCCATTGACCGCCTCTGTGACTGCTCAGGCCGTTCCACAGGCCAGGAGGACCCTGTCACACTCCCAGCCAGGGCCAGTGCGTAACTTTCTTGGGCTCTGTGCACTTCTGCCTTCATGGGCCCCTCCTTCTATTAAAAATAAAAAGTATATTTTACAACTGCATCGGTACAAAGATGAACATATTTTTATATACTAAGATACTTTCTCTGACCTTAAGTTCATGTCTCCCTTCTCATTTTAAAGTAAATTAAGACATGTTTGTGGATCCCTGAAACTATTATGGACCCTCGGCATTGTGCCTCCCCTGCTGGGGGACAATTGGCCCTGCCCTCGGCCCCGCCCCTCGTGGTCCCCAGAACACTCCCCATGGAAGACCCAGCCCAAGTACAGCCAGTACCTCTATGACCCGGATCCCCCAGCCCTGCCCCAGTGGGACCTGCTGCCCTGACTGCCACACTCCCTGCACTATGATGATGTGTCTACAGCTACTGCTTAGCTGTGAGTTCCACAGGGGCCTCGGTTCTGTGTGCTGAAGAACACGGGACAGGATGAGCAGAAGTGAACTTTTATGGTGAAACTACTCGCTGATTTGACAGGTCTGTGTGAGGGGCTCTCGTCTGGTTTTCTTGCGGCCAAATATCTCATATTCAGATCGACTCCACACCGGCTACCTCCCACAGGTGCCCAGGAAGCCAAGGGGCCTGCGAGGCTCGCCTACTAGGGGAGGGACATGCCCGCAGAGTCTCAGAGCCTTCTCCGAGGTCCGGGGAGAAGAGAGGGTCTGGAGCAGCTCACGGTCCCTGCGAGGCTGAAACGACTGAGGTATCTAATGCTATGGCTCCGCTGCGCGAGGGCACTTCACCTGCCTTGTAAGAGTGCAGATGCTTGGGATTGCTTTTGGTGCCTGAAAGCTGAGAAAAAATGCAGAATTAGAGAAAATTAGGCAGTCCTTAGTCATTGGAACGTTGGTGTTACTGACCCTGCTACATCTTTTAAATGTGTCTTTGTGTTTGGTTACCTCTTTTATTGTTGTTGTTGTTGTTGTTATTGCTTTTTAGAGAGAGAGGAAGGGAGAGGGATAGAGAGATAGAAACATCAATGAGAGAGAAACATCCACCGGCTGCCTCCTGCACGCCCCCTACTGGGGAATTGCCCTGACCGGGAATTGAACCTGTGACCTCCTGGTTCATGGGTTGACACTCAACCACTGAGCCACAGGCATCCGGGTTGGTTACTTTTTAGACCACATTCTCTTCATTCATATGGGGTGTTTTTGTGTGTGTGTGTTGTTTGTTTTTTGTATTAAAGTAGTTTTGTCCTAAAAAGAAAACACCCGGGAGTAGAAAACCACACTTGGTCTCCTCCCTGGATAGAGCCTCGCTGCAGAAGCGTTATGATCCCAGGCACCCCCTGGTGGAACCTGCTTAAATTGCAGGCAAAGTCCCCTGGAGGGAACAGCAAACTGCAAAAGGGCACACCCATATTTATGAAGGGCTACAAGTATTAACTCTACAAGCATCGAGCCTTAGTTTTTTACATGCCAATCCCTGATGCACAATCATTATGTGAAAGTGGAACCAATATGATGTCGCAGACACGGGCAGGTTACTATATTTCAATATGTGTAGATGTTATCTCAAAGAACCTCAAAATCCATAGTGTCTTTCTGTTTATATATATTTTCCTCCTTGATAGAGCGTGAAAACATAATCACTTTCATGTGAAAGGTTCCCCAAATTGCTGGATGCTACAAAGGGACCCTTATGCTCAGAAAGACCAGGGCGTTAGGGGGAGAGCCCACAGCCTTAAAGAACCAGACACCGCGGCAGGCCCTCCTGGACACTGCGCCTTAAGGTGAATTCAGATGGGATTTCAGTCTGGCTGCCAGGGAGGAGCTTCCACGGCAACCTCGTACAGAGACTGTAAGTCCGTCCGTCAGAAGAGCAAAGAACTGCAATACAACAGCAGTGTTTATTTGGGAGCCGGGGAGAAACAAGAACAGATGATGTTTGGGAAGTCTCTGCTCCTTCAGCTGATCATGCTCACCCAGGACCACACTCAGGCCGCCACCGCGGAGCCAATGCCAAGTCAGGATCCCGGGCAGACCCCACCCCCTCAGGGACACAGGGAACCACCTCCCTCTCCGCCCCACTTGGGTCTCCTTGGATGGGGACAGGCAAGTCACCTTCCCTCCCTCACCTCCAACAGTGATAACCAGTTCACCTTCCAAGGTTATTCCAAGAATTAGCGGGATCATGTATTCCTTCAGTGCCTGATAGTGGCTGGAATACACACAAGCTGAGGCCACTGGTTCCAAACCTTCCTCCCTCAAGTCCCCCTTTGGCTTTTATTCTCACAGACTGCAGCCATTTAACATTTACTCCCCCAGAAGGCAAGGAAGGGCTAGTTACGGGCTTACTCTGGGCCATGCACTGTTCACACCATCCTCCCGTTAACCCGCAGCAACGCTCTAGGACCTAGGGTCTAGGTGGCTGTGAGAACCACATGCATTTTCCAGGCGGGAATGGAGGCCGTGAGAGGCCGCACGGCCGAGAACAGGAGGGCCAGGCGCTGCATCCAGGGCTCCCAGCCACAGGCCTTATTCTACTTCAACTAGGAAAGTGTTAACCAAAAAAGGGAGAGGTGGAACGTAAGGCTTAATTATAATGAAATGTTTTGAACTCATACTTGTACATCGGCCATGTCCACAGGAAGTATTGCCTTTGCTTCTCCCAACTCTGGAAGGCAGGCACCTCAGCACCCCAATGCGCAGAGGAGGAAGAGAGCCCAAGGCTGTGACCCAGGTCACCCCACAGCCAGGCCACCAGGGCGGATCCAGGTCGGACCAGCCTCCCGTCCACGTCGTCCCCCTGCCAGGGCCCCCTGTGACCTTCCCCTCCTCCTTTCCCGCAGCGGAGCAGGAGGGAGGGGAGGGCTCTGCATAGACTCCCGGGGCGAAGTCAGGGAGGAGGTCTCTGGGGGGAGCTGACCCAGAGGCATGAGCCCTTCTGGTGGCCCAGGCCCTGTGGACACTCCGGGAGGAAAATGTCAAAGAGCGTTCACTCCCATCAAGTTATGCGGACACTTCCCAGCATTTCAGTTAACAGTTCAAAACAGGTGAAACGCAGGTGACAGGAAAGGACCCGGTTCAAACCCTGCTCCACTTGTACTGGTGACGTAGGGAAGCCCCATAACCCCCTGGCCTCAGGGCCCTCCTCCGTGAGGAATAAAGCAAGCACGGCACCTGGCGTGTTAGCTGACAGCAACCAGGGTAAAACCACCCACCACACGGCACGGCATGGGGAGAGCAGAGAGCTGCACCCAGAGGGAGCCTGCAACCACAGAAACACCTGAATTCACAGTAATTATGCACAAAAGCCTGTTTGAGGAGAACTACTGTTCACAAATTGACTGATGAACAATTGTAACTCATGAAAAAAAACTGGCCACTAACTTAAACTTAGCAGGATGTTAACTCTTGCTTCCCACCCCGGCCTGGTGAGGGGGACTATTCCACATTCACAGGACACCGCCAAGAAAGGGGCAGGGAGACAGGGGTTTGCCAACGTGGGGAGAACACAGCCGGGCTGCCAGGCCAGGCCCTCCCGCTGGGGCAGGCCCGGGGCTGACTGTCACAGGGGTCTGTGGGCAGGCCCGGGGCTGACTGGCACCCCATGGTCTGGGACAGGGCCGGTCTGCAGAGACCACTGCCTGGGGCCCCACCACGCGTCTGCCTGCTTGGAGCTCAGGCTGGTGAAGCTCCCAATCTGGTTTTGCAGAGGAAAGCGTCGGGCTCCGTCACAGAGCTCCCAGGACGACCAAAGGCTGACTCAGTGAGACGGGACCAGGCCCACCATACCCCTGGCTAATTCGGTGGCTCTAATACAGTGGTTCTCAACCTTCTGGTCCTCTCAATACAGTTCCTCATGTTGTGACCCAACCATAAAATTATTTTCGTTGCTACTTCATAACTGTAATGTTGCTACTGTTATGAATCATAATGTAAATATCTGATATGCAGGATGGTCTTAGGCGACCCCTGTGAAAGGATCGTTCAACCGCCAAAGGGGTCGCAACCCACAGGTTGAGAACCGCTGATCTAATATAACATAAAAAGTACAAAATTAAAGAAGAGAGACAGGTGAGAAGCTCCTCCCACCTGGTTTGCTCACTGCCTGCTGGAGGCGGGGACACCCAGGACTCCACTTCCCGGCTTCCCTCCACATTACATCCTCTTCTACCTGGGAATCCTGAAGACTCGTGGGAATCCTGAAGAGCCAGATGCTGACGGCGCTGTCGACCAAGATCTTGGTGTGAAAGAAATCATTTCAGGGAGAACATGCATGTCCGAGGAGGAGGCTTGTATGTGCACAGGAAATCTACGGAGGGGATGGGACGTCGGAGGAACCAGCCAGAGGAATGTGCGAAAGGGCACGGACAGGCACGTTCACTGTCATCTGTTACTAAATGGCAAAAGGATGAAAATGCGCTCCCTAAATGTCCATCCAAAGGGGCGTGGGTGAGTCAGCGGAGGCCTACCCATCCGATGGCGCTCCTCACAGCCACAGGGGCTGCTGCTATGGAAGGTTATCTAATAATGTGGAAATGAGACTCAACACGCACTACTAATTGTGAAGGGCAACCCACAAAACAATCTTGACGTGCCCGCTTTTGTTTTAATTATTTATTATTTTTTAATCCTCACCTGAGGACATGTTTTTATTGATTTTGAAAGAGGGAGGGAGGGAGGGAGGGAGGAACATCAATGTGAGAGAGAAACATCGATTAGCCACCTCCCATACACACCCTGACCAGGAATCAAACCCACAACCTAAGTATGCGCCCTGACCCGGAATCGAACCTGCAATCTCTTGGTGCATGGGATGATGTTCCCACCACCTGAGCCACACAGCCAGGGCGTGACCTTTATAATTGAATATATACGTTTGTACATACATGCATGTGTGAATATTCGGTATAGCACAGGACATTTGGAAGATGTGCCCCCAAATGTTACCGAGACACCTGCTCATGTTCTGGCCCAGGTGTGCTGGACACAGAGACTGTCTGTTACGGTGGCACCTGGCCCTGAGCCACACGAGGGACCAGCCAAAGGGCAGACTGGATGGAATGAGCCAAATCACCACCCTGGTCCCAGCCCCAGACGGCAGGCAGGCTGCTCTGTGCCAAGTTCACTTTCTTCCTGTCCACAGCGGTTCCTCCTCCACCTACAGATCCCCCGGGCTGCCCCAGGGCCCATGAAACACACCCAGTAATTTCACTTCTAAATGTGGTACCAGATAAGCCCTACCTACTCAATTCCAAGTCCCGGATTTGCTCAAGAAAGCCACAGGGACAAGATGACACCGGCCAGGCCTTGGAAAACGGATGACTCAGGTCTTCTGAGCGCGTGTGTGCCTATGTGAAGAGCCCATTTCGCCCAGAGAGTATCCTGGAAATGCTGACCTGTGACGATTTAAATATCTGACTTCCGATGGAGCATGCAGCTGACACCCAACAACCTTCCAAAAATACGTGACCAATTCTATTCCCGTGGAAATGATCCCCGTTCACAGGGGATGAGTCACCAGGTGGAGTGGTGTGGCCGTGGTTCAGATGCCAAGTGGGTGGGTCTCACCCGCCAACAACCCCGTCCTCCTTGCTCCTAGAGCAGAGTCTGCTCAGGAAGGACCCAGGAGAAGTTCTTTGTGGGGAGGGCGTGAGGGAAAACATGAATCATTAAGGGACGGAATCAAGAAGGCCCTCGGGACTGGGAGTTAGGAATTAAACCCGGGTTAGAGTAGCGGGGGCAGCGTGGAGACGGGGCCTCGGAGCGGCACACTGCATGTCCCATGCGATGCAGAGCAGTGAACTCTAGAGACTCAGGTCTGCGGAGAGCATTGTGCTAACTGAAATCAGCCAGTCAGAGAAAGACCGACACCATGGGATCGCACTTATATGTGGAATCTAATGGACAAAAATAGCAAACTAGAAACAGAAGCATAGAGACACAGAACAGTGACAGCTGTCGGAGGGGAGGGAGGTTTGGGGGCTGAGTGAAAAAAAGGTGAAGGAATTAAGCCAAATATATATATATATATATATATATATATATATATATATCCCCAAAACACATAAGCACAAACAACAATACAGTGATAGCCAGAGGGAAAGGGGGTTGGGGAGGTGGGGACAGAGAGAGACTGCTGGGGCGATGGGCGCACAGCGCAGTGTGCGATGATGTTTGTGGAGCTGGACACTTGAAACCTGTACGGTTTTGCTAACCAATGTCACCCCAAGAAACTCAATAAAAAAAGAGAGACCCAGGTCTGAGCCTCTGCCCCGAGACGAAGTGTGGCCTCCACACCCACTGCACCTGTCCCTGCACCTGCCAGTGCAGACACTGCGCTGGCCACAGGCCGGCCACCAGACCACGAAGAGCTGAGTGGAGCCTGCCTAGCACAAGGCTCACAGCAGCATGTCTGGCGGGACTAATGACCATTCTCCACGGTCACTTGTTTCCCGAGGAGCTGAGAGCAGAACCCAGCCTTGGACGCACACTTCGGTGTCCATCTGCGAACCTGAAGTGGGTGTGAACAAGCCACATGAGCCCGTGTAGACCTCCCGGTCCCAGAGGTCAGCATGCACCGCAAGCTCACCCATGTCAACGGGACAATGGCTTCACAGAAATAGTCCCAATCTGGAAACTGGTTTAAGGGTCTAATTAAGTGCTGTCTTGTCAGAAAACAGTCAATTCTGAGGAAAAGAGAGCTAAGGGAATGCTGACTCTTACAAGCTAAGTTAAGCATAAATACTCAGGAGGCAGAGCACACGCGTATCAGAGAGAGAGAAAGGCGTGGAAGGACAGAGGGGCACTGAAGGTGCAGGAGGCCACACACGCCCAGGCAGCCGGGCGGTAGATGTTCACAGCACGCTCACTGCTCTCCGAAATGGTACTGAATATTCATAAGGTCATGCTCATGAGACTAAGTATACAATTTAGGTCTTAACTCAGTTACCCACTGGTGACACCCATTCGGGCCTCTAGTCCAAGGCTGCTCATCAAGTCCTCGGCAAGCCGCAGAGGTGGCAGGACGGAGCTGTCCCCACGCTTGCCAGTAGGACACCTGTGTGTTCACTGGTGCGGCCCCTCCCGTCCATGGCCCCACAGCTAGCACTTTAATCTGGTCCCTGCGACCTCAAATTAGCAGGAAAAGCGGATGCGAATGCTGCGAACCCCTGGACTAGGTGCTGAGGGTCTCCCACCAACTTGCACCCTCTCCTGCCGGTTACCTCCCCATCTCCTTCCCTTTGCTTCCCACTGAGTGTTTTAAATCGCACCAAGGGCCCTGGCTGGTGTGGCCCAGTTTGGTTGGGCGTTGTCCCATGCACTGAAAGGTTGCCGGTTCAATTCCCCATCAAGGCTCATGCCCGGGTTGCATTGTGGGCTCAATGCCTGGGTTGCTGGCTCGATCCCCAGTAGGGGGCGTGCAAGAGGCAGCTGATCAATGTTCCCCTCTCATATCAATGTTTCTCTCCCTCTCCCTCTCCCTCTCCCTTCTGCTCTCTCTAAAAATCAGTACAATATTTTGTAAACAAATAAATTAGTTAATTGCACCAAGGTTATTGCCCACCTGACACCTCCCAGTAGCTCTGCTCGGGAGCACCCGGTACAGCAGACTTGCTCCCCTGTGCAGACCCTCCATTGCTTTAGGTACTTTACTAGGGGCTGCTCACTGGGAATTATAATAAATGCTCTCTCACCGTCTAAGAAGACAATGGAAGATTAATAGCTACAAATCATTTATGAAACATTTTCTCTGCTGATATAGTATCTCAGGTGGTGTGTGCCTGTGTGCGTGCATGTGTGTGTGTGTGTGTGTGTGTGTGTGTGTGTGTGTCACCAGCCCCACTCAGTGGGGTGTCTGAGGTCACAGGGCCTCTAAGTGGCAGAGCTGGCACTGGAGCCCTGACTGTCCGCCTGCCCCCTTTGCTGGACCACCTGCTTTAAGAAAGCAAAGCACCTCTGACATTTTCGTATCCCGCACTGGCCGCGGCCACGCTGAGTGTTTCTTGGGAAACGTGCGCATCACAGCGAATGCTTCTGCTCCTCCCGCAGATGTGAGAATTCGGGGAGGAACCACGGAGCTTGGTGTACGGACCTCAGAGGGTAGGCAAGTTCCTGGAAGTTCTCAAACCTAAGACTTTTAAAAACCGGTCCCACACACCAGGGCCAGGAGCAAACAAATAACTTCCTATTCCTCACCCTTCAAAAGGATCTTTTGTAATTTCTGTCACAGGCACCTTAAGCGTAAGAAAAACATCTGCGAGCCCTGCCTACAGGAACGTGCGCAGGAACATGCAAGGGTCTGCACAGAACGAGTGGCCGACGCTGGTGAGGGGCTCCCCGGTGGCCTGGCCAAACATGTCTCGTCTCCTGTCAGTGTGCGGAGCGCTCACGTGGCATCTGCTGGTTTGAGACCCACTGAGCTCAGGATTAAGGGGTAAAGCACATTAAAGCCACACACAGAATCCTCAGGTAATTAATTCCTCAGAATCACAAACATGGCTGAAGGACCGATTACCTGACCAAAAGGTTTGAAATGATTTTCCAGATGCACATATTTTAAGAAAAACAGGATTAAATGAAAATGCCTCTGGTCTCCACTCAGTCAGGAGAAAGCACGGGAATTTAGAATGCCGTCCTCCCTGCAGGGGACACTAACTGTACCAGGTTTACAGCAACCTGGGCAAGGAAAGGGGCCAGCAGGGCCCCAGGAAGAGTCAAGACACAGCTGGGTCCCGAAAGGCCACTCCGGGCGGGTCCTTCTGTCTCCAGGGGTTCAAGAGTTCCTTCTCATGGGAGGTTCTCTTTCATCTCATGTCCCTGGGCCAAGACTTAATGTTCCTTAAAGCCCCACCTCCTCCGAGAAGCCTTCCTTGACCACTTCACCTTCCACCCACGGTCAACAAAACCCAGGGCTTGGGTATTCAGCTTTGGGCCTCAAACAAGGCTGACTGTGTTCTCCGAGTAATTCCTCAGCCCCCTGAAGAAGCAATTATGTCTGGGACTCTTCTGTATTTCTCCATTGCTTTCAGGAAATACAAGCACACAGTAGACCATTCTGATGATGAAGACACGGCAGCATGAATAGGCAAGATGGTTTGGAAGACGTTAATCCACATGAAATTGACTTACTGGGCTGGGCTCAGCACCATGTAAGCAGAAAGCGTTTGTCTTCTCCCCCCACCCCCCACCAACCCTTCACAGCGGCTCTTTCTCCTGCTGCCTCCCAGCCCCGACTGGTTGCTCCAGAAGCTCCCCCACCCCAGCTTCCCAGTCTTTCTCAGGTAATAATTCTAGTGCACATAACCCAGGCTGGAGCCCAGAAGGATGGCGAAGGGGGGGAGGAAGAAGCTGCCTCTTCTATTTCCCCTTGTTCCTGCCTGCACCAGGCCCATTTGTTTCTCCAGGGATGGGGGAATTAATTTAAAAAAGATATTTAATTTTCCCTTTACATATCACAAGCAAAGCTTGGAAGTTTTGGCCCAGACCTTTTACTCTAAGCCACATTATACAGAGGACAGAAGACACAACCTGAGGAAGATTCCTGCCCCCAGGTAGAAAAAGCTCCTTCTCATATGGGGCAAGGGGGTGTCCTGGAGGGACCAAAGCCCCTTTCCCCCTTGGCACCCGGGCCTGGAGGAGGAGAGGTGAATGGGGGGCACAGAAACCCCTGCGAGGCAGAGGGGGGGTTTTGGGAAAGCCCGGGGGAGCTTCTGTCCTGTGGTCCCGCTGGGAACAGAAGACCACTCAGGACAGCAGGATGGCAGCCCAGCACGGCTCCCACCGCCTGGGCGGGCGCTCAGGTGCCCAGGAGGGACCTGGGCCCAGAGTGTGAGGACCTCTGGGCTAGGATGCAGGAGGCAGGTCCCCGCTGCAGCTCACCCCGTGACACCCGCTGGACAACACTCAGTGGAAACAGGAGGAGGCTCAGGGGTGGGTGGGAAACTCACCAGAGGATCAGATGACCAACAAGAGGACACTCTCCCACCACCCTGATGTGGCCGCAGCCTGCGCCCGGCGCCCAGAGACCACCTGCAGCAAGAAGGGCCCCCAGGGACCTGCACAGACTGAGAGGGTGGCTCTCCAGGGACCAAGCTGCTTTAAACTAGCCAGTGACTGAGATAATATCACTTGAATTCAGTTCAGGAGAATCACAATCGTGAGCTAGGTCCAAAAATAACCAAAGGAAGCAAAGTCCTTGGTTTAGGGCAGCAAAATTAAGTTCTTTTAAAACAAAACAAAGGTTGCACACGACCACTTGTAGCTGGTAAGCTCCACCCCTTCCATGATAAACCTGACAGGAAGCAGCTGGACTGATTCCAACACTCCTGGGGGGGGCGGTGCGGGGATCCCCAGGCAGAATTCACGTGTCTGTGCATGACAAGGCTCGAGGCTCACCTCGGAGGAAAAGCAGGTGGCTGTGAGCTCACCCGGGCAGACGCAGGCCCGCGGGGCCATCAGGAAAACCTACCCACCAGGCGGCCCGGCGCTTTCACACATACTCTCTCATTTTCCCGGACAGCATCCCTGCGAGCTGGCGACCACCACTCCCATTCTCCCACTCACTGAGACTCAACAAGCTCGAGATGACCACACTCAATGGCAACACCGCGCTAGGACAGCCGCCCCTCAGCAAGCCCACACAGCGGCCTCCCTCTCTGCATTCGCTGTGCAGCAGCCACGGGAGG
>NW_005871258.1:918047-919212 GCF_000147115.1 Myotis lucifugus
ATTAACACAGAGCAAAGACAGGAGCAGCTTGGCTTGCTGATCTCCAGCCCCCAGCCCCCAGCACGGCTGAGCCACAGCACTGGGGCAGAGCCGGGCAGCCCCGCCCAGCTCAACTTCTCCTCCAACCCTCAGATGTCCCCTGAACCCGCACTGTCCCCTGGATGTTTCTCCTCCCCTTGTAGGAACCGTGACGGGTTAGGAGTGACCCACCCAAGCCCCACCTTCCCAGGTGTGAGTGGGTGGCTGAGCTCCAAGGAGAATAGGGGGCCATGTGTTCGTTATGTAAATGAAGGAAGCTCGCAGGCTCGCTTAAGGGAGAAGGATATTTTAAGATATCAGCTTGAGAAGGTGCGGGGTGGGCTCTGAAGGATCACACAGCTGACTGTCTCCCACTTGAAGGATTTCCTGGCCCAAAATTCAGTGTTCAGCAGTGACACGATGCCAGCTGCCGGACTGTACCGACACACGTCCGATTCCGGCGCTGGCATCCCCTTCTCCTTGCATCTCAAAAGCCCCAGTTGAGTAACTACATGTGTTAACCTCACATAAAGCCTTGTCTGATAGGAAGCGTATGTTCAACAAATATTTGCTGATTAAAATTTTAAACGTTTCTAAGGTCAAACCCAGAGTCCCTTACTGCTGGCTTGTGCTCAAAACCCAAAACTTGTTTAACAAATAAACCATCGCCCCTGCATCAGGAAGACGGTGAATAAATCTGTCCACAATTTCTCCTGCAAGAAAGAGCCTTTGGTTTCAGGAGGCACAATCTTTCCTGGACTCGCCACCCCCGCCGGCCCGATCAGCGCCCGCACCTTTAAATTTCTTACCGCCTTACCTGCCAGGCTCTGCCTCTCAGGTCCAGGTGCAGCCCGTGAGCCCCGGGAAACGTCGGGGCGCATCCGGTTCACCTCTTTCCGGCCCTGCACTGCCGGGGACCGAGCCCCCGGGGGTCCTAGGAGCACCGGGCGGGAGGTCCTGCCCACGGCGCTTCCGCCCCCGGCCCGACGCCGGAACGCGACTCCAGCCCGCGCCGCCCCCGCCCGCACCCCGCGCCGCGGGTCCCCGGCCCCCGCGCGCCGCGGCCAGCCCAGTCCCGCGCCCGGTACCTGCACGGCCGGCGGCGCTGCCCGGGCCCGGGCTCCCCGGCCTCGCGGGCACTGCGGCG
>NW_005871258.1:919874-950221 GCF_000147115.1 Myotis lucifugus
CCCTGGGCACTTCGGGGTCCCCTGGGCCTTCGCGGGTCCCCTGGGCACTTCGGGGGTCCCCTGGGCACTTCGGGGGTCCCCTGGGCCTTCGCGGGTCCCCTGGGCACTTCGGGGGTCCCCTGGGCACTTGGCGGGTCCCCTGGGCACTTCGGGGGTCCCCTGGGCCTTCGCGGGTCCCCTGGGCACTTCGGGGGTCCCCTGGGCACTTGGCGGGTCCCCGGGGCCATCGCGGGTCCCCTGGGCCTTCGCGGGTCCCCTGGGCACTTCGGGGGTCCCCTGGGCACTTGGCGGGTCCCCGGGGCCTTCGCTGGTCACCGGGTCGGGGGCTCCGGATCCGCCCGCAAAGCCGGCGCCCGGGGCGGGGCGGAAGGGAGTGGGCGCCCGGCGGGAAGGGGCGCGCTGACTTAGAGAAAAGGTGGTGTTTCCTGACCGTGAGGTCCGAGGGTCTCGGTTCGTTAGGAGGTTGCCGCCGTCCAGGGACTCATGGGGAAGGACAGAAGCCGCGGGGCCCCCGGGCTCCGGGTGACCGAAGGGGTGGGCCCCCGGGGGGAGGCCTTTTGGAAACGGGGTGACCCGGGGGGGGGGGGGGGGGGGGCTTCCGCCCAACCCACCGGGAAACCCCGGGAAAAGCTGGGGGGGGCCCTCCCCCCCCAAAAAAGGGCCCCGAGAGCCAGGGGGGGAAGATAGGTGGCCAGGGGTTCCCCGCGAGGAACCGAGTTTAAAGGGGAAGAAAACCTTCTATGCTCACCCAAAAAAACACCTGAGGATCAGGTGTTCCCCCAAGTCTGACCCGCCGGCGCTGTGCCGTGGGGGACCCCGCCCGGGCCCTGGGTCTGCCGAGCTCTGCGCGCACTGAGAGCAGAAGCAGCCGCACAGCCCTGGGAGGGCCTCCCCCCTCCCCCCTCCCCCCGCGGTCAAGAGGCTAGGGAGAAGTAAGAGACAGGGTAGCGCCGAACAGGTGGGGGGAAGGAAAGAAAAGCCAACAAAGTCCCAAATAGAAGAATCGGAGGCAGGAAAGAGGGAAAAACCAGCGCTCACTTCAAAAGCAAATGTAGAGAAGTTCCCTTTTACATCTCTTATAGGACCCCCTTGGCACAAGCTAGCCACTTAAAGCCCCCTTGGACAGGTAAGTGCTTCCAATTCTCTGGGTGAAAAGAACACAAGTATACACTGAGCGGCCAGGTTATGACCACCTGACGTTTGTAGGCAAATTAGCTATAATTTCCCGCTGAAGTTGCCAGAGGGCCAGATTATTATAAACGTCTGAATAGCACAACATACCTAAGTATCGTTGCTGATCAAGTTCATCCTATCATGTTGATGGCGTATCCCAATGGAGATGGCTTCTTCCAACCAGACAATGCGCCATGCCACGGTGCTCGTATTGTGCAGGAGTGCTTTCAAGAACATGAGGGAGACTTTACCTTGCTAAGGTGGCCCCCACAATCACCAGATCTCAATCCAATTGAGCATTTGTGGGACGAAGTTAAAAGAGCCATCGGGCAGCTGGTTCCACAACCATTAAATCTCACAGAACTGGACAGTGCTATTCATCAGGCATGGTGTCAGATTCCTCGCATCACCTTTCAACATCTCGTGGAGTCAATGCCAAGAAGAATCGCCGCAGCACTGAAGGCAAAAGGGGGCCCAACGAAGTACTGATGGGGTGGTCATAATAATCTGGCTGGTCGTACATCTACACGATGGAATACTATGCTGCTGTTAAAAAGAAGGAACTCTTACCATTTGCAACAGCATGGATGGAACTGGAGAGCATTATGCTAAGTGAAACAAGCCAGTCAATGAAGGAAAAATACCACATGATCTCACTCTTTCGTGGATAATTAAGACCATTACAAACTTTCGAACAATAATAAATACAGTGGCAGAGCTGCCTCAAACTGATTGTCGAACTGCAGTGGGAAGGCCAGGGAGGGTTGGGGGACAGGAGGTAGGGGAGTAAGAGATCAACCGAAGGACTTGTATGCATGCATATAACCATAACTAATGGACATAAGACACTGGGGGGTAAGGGAGGGCAGGGGCTTGTCAAGGGTGGGGGGGGGGAAAGGACACTTATGTAATACCCTTTGTAATACTTTTAGCGAAAAATAAAAAAAAAATAATAATAATAATCTGGCTGGTCATAATAATCTGGCCGGTTATAATAATGTGGCCACTCAGTGTATTGTGAATCAGTCTACAGCCCCAAGTTCATAACCCACGTCCGCAATGAACAGGGCGGGATCGGCGACTTTGTTGTGTTTGCTCTTTACAGAAGGAGCCTCAACTATTCCCAGCAACCTCAGCAAATCCGCACCCTTCTCTCCTTTCCCACCTGCCCCTCTGCTGCCGGCTTTTCAAAACCACATTTGTTTTTGTTGTTGTGACAACTAAACACACATTGACGCCCTAAATCACGTTTCTACCTGAGAATTTCATTTGTTTCCAAACGATCTCAAGCCGATGCCTTCATCTCTGTGTGCTGTGGAGGCTTTTGAAGTTCCTAGAGGCTTTGAGAGGACAAACCCCGGATTTCTCTGTGATGAGCTAAGGCTGAGAGAGAACACAGTGGCAACATCCCACATAGCCAGTGTGGGGCCGAGGCGAGGACGTGGGGAATTGCGTGGAGCCTGGAGAGCAAGCACTTGCATGCTTTCCAACGTTGAAGGAGGACTGTTCCTCCCCACCCTCCTCACGCCCACCCTCCTGCTGAGGACTCTGGTCCCCAGGGTCCTGACACGTAGCCTCCCAGGGAGCTCCTTCTCTCCTGAAAGCCTCTGGGGCCAGACCTCGAAGGCGGGTTGAGAACGGGCCAAAATGTGCAAGTGAGGCGCTGCCAAAGGTTCAAAGGAAAACTCAGTCCCCAGCAGGCCCCTCAGCGAGGCCCCGCCGCCCCCGCCGATGAGGGGCCGCTGGCATCTCCACGCTGTGGGTGAGGGCACTCAGGCATCAAAAGGGCAAGTAGTGAGCCCGAGGTCATGCCAGGAGCAAGTGGCAGAGCCAGCGTTTGGACCCACAAAGGGCTCTCCAGTGCTGAGCAGGCTTCCTATCTAACAACGGCATCTCATTCTGCAAATGGAAAAGCGCCTTTAGTTTAGACACGAAATGAGACCCAGCCCTTCCCACACTCAGGATGCGGTCTCCTTTGGGATATCAGAAAGCAAGAGTGTTGACGTCTAGTCTCCACCCTCCTGACTCTTCATTTTGTCCAATCAGAGGGCTGCCATTAATGGGGTGCAAAGGGTTACCCCAAAGGCAGCAGCTTCCTAGGCAGGCTGGCACCAGGAGGCTGTTCAGGACTGCTGCTCCCCGCGATTCGGCTCTGGGTCCTCCTTCCTCAGACACCCGCTCTGCCAGGCTTCTCTTGGGCTCAGAAAACACAGACCCCACAGGCACAGACGCCTCTACATGGGAGCGGATTGGATTGGAGCCAGGGGCCAGCAAGGACCCAACTAAAATGAACAGGCGTCCTCACAACAGCGGGCCCACTGCCCAGAGAGCCTTGCTGACAGGCGGGCGAGAGCTGCCTCCTCCCAGAGGCCCCCACGCGCTGCTCCTGAGGAATCCCCACAGGCGCTGTCCCGCAGAAGCAGGTCCCAGCCAGGGTCCCTTCCATCCTCCTCCACTAATATGACTGGCCGTGTCATGTCCCTCTTTCAAACCCCCTTCACCCTGCTGTCCGTGCAGTCGGGATAAAACCAGCTCCTTAAGAGGCCTGATCTGTCCCCTGCCTCCCTTTGGGCCTCCTCTCATCCACCGTCAGCTCACTCCACTCCAGCAAACTGCCCCTCCTCCAGTTCTTGGCCACCCCACCTCCCTCCGGCCTCCGAGCCTCTTCCTGAGCAGCCGCTCCCCTGCAGTGCTTGCTCATTGCCCTGCTCCCCACCCTTCACCGGCTGCCTGCCTCTCATCCTTCAGGTTTCAGCTTCAGTGTCACTGCTTTGGTCTTTTTTCCTGGCCTGCATTCCTCACTTGCCCCCATCCTTTTCTTTAGAGTCCATCTCACCCTTTGTAGTGGTTTATTTTTGGTTTCTGAATTCCCCGGGCAGAGGACAACTCCAGGAGGGCAGAGCTGTACCAATTTGGAGCATTAGTGTTGCATACCCAGCACCCAGCATAGGGCTGGTACATAGTAGCTGCTTGAAAAATAGTTATTAATTAGTGGACTTCCACCATGACCTCTGACCCTGCATTGCTGCACCTCCCTCCGATGTATCCATTTGCAGTTCTCTCTCTCTCTTCCCCACTCTTTTCCTCCTGGTCTTCCTCCGTTTCCCAAATTTCTGCTCTTTCCCTGCCAGGTATGTTCTGCTCTTTGACTGCTCCCTTATCTCTAATCATCACTCCCCCCTTCCTTCTTAGCCCGGATCCTCATGGCCATCGCCCCAAGTACCATCTTACTGGCAGCCCCCCACCCCTACCCCCACCCCGTGGTCTTCCTGGGCCCAACCCACACCAGCCTTTCTGTTCCTACAGCCAGGCCTTTCCACGCTGCCAAGGACAATCACAGACCCCTGCGGACTAAAGCCACAAAGGTTTATAGTCTCCAACTTCGTTTAGGCCTAACGCCCTTAGACCAGTAGTTCTCAACCTTCCTAATGCCGCGACCCTTTAATACAGTTCCTCATGTTGTGGTGACCCCCAATTTCATTGTTACAAATTGAACATAATTAAAGCATAGTGATTAATCACAAAAACAATATGTAATTATATATGTGTTTTCTGATGGTCTTAGGTGACCCCTGTGAAAGGGTCGTTTGACCCCCAAAGGGGTCGTGACCCACAGGTTGAGAACCGCTGCCTTAGACAGTCCCTGAGATACACACAACAAGAAAGAAGGAAAGGTCGCCAACAGTTCCATCCAGAGGAATCCCTGTGGCCATTTTGTTGTTTTTCCTTCCACTGTTTCTTTTGAAAGAGGCCCTGGAGTTAGCCTGCAAACTCGAATGTATTCCACATGGTTGAGATGAAGCCAAATATAAAATTTTGTGTCCTGATTTTTTTCAGCTGCATTGTAACATCAGTCATTCCCCTGTGATGACCAGGTCTCCGTAAATGTAAATTTTAGTAACTGGCTAGTCATCCATTATGTGGGTAGATCATGACCTCTGTTACCATTTCTCTCAGCATTGTTTCCCATCGGAAGGTATTACACACATTTCTTTGGCAAATGCCTGTGCACATGATTTGTCTGCATGTGCAGTTGCATCCCTGGGAGAGATCCGGAAGAGGGGTTCTGGGTCCGCGGCTGTGAGTGGTCTGAGGCTCTGGACGAGTCAGAGGCCGGGAAGGCTTCAAGGGTCCTGTGGCCTGAATGACACACGTGGACAATACTTCCATGTGCCCCCGGCAGCCTCTTCTCCGTTCCCTCCAGCAACTAGCCCTCATGCACTGTATGTTCTGGTCCTCATCATACGCTTCCGAACAGACGGTTTTATTTCTTTTTTTCAAAGAAAGTTAATGTTTCAGGCATAGAGGTAAGTTCGCTAAGCAATTGACCTAAAATAGGGAGGTTTTCCTGGGTTATCCTGGTGAGCCCATTGTGCTTAGGGCGGGAAGAGGGAGGCAGCCCAGGGTTGCTGACTGGGCAGGGGGAGGGAGGGGCCACAAGCCAGAGAAAGTGGGCGGCCTCCAGAAGCTCAGAAAGGCAAGAGGGTGTGTGCTCCCCTCCAGCAGGAACGCAATCCTTGATTTTAGCTCATCGAGGCACCTATCAGACTTCTCACCTCGTGGGAAGCCACTAAGTTTGTGGTACTTTGTTACCACGACAATAGGAAACGAATACAGGATTTTAGAACTCCAGGGACTTACGGCTGGAGACCCCATTTCTCCATCCCCACTCCCTGACAGGCGACATCCGGGGCCCATTAGACCTGCCCTGTCTCAGTCCAACGGAAGGAGCTCCATTTTCAAATAGAGGTTATCAATCAAACTGCTCCAATAGGACTCAGACTCTTAGCTGACTCTTTTAGGCACCATTTCTCTTTTTCTTTTTTTGACAAATGCCAAACACTGACAGTCTGAAATGTTGAACCCTTGGGCAACCATTTAAATAACCTTCAGAAACCTCCAGATCTTTCCAGGAATGTCCACAACAGCATATCTTCTGGCAACTCAAATAATGCTTTCAGTTTACCCTGCCCAACTTTTATAATAGTTATCATCCATTAGCCCCTCTTTTAAAAGGTGTGCTCTCTTGTTACTCCATCTAAAAATCACAGATTTGCTGTTTTTCAGCAAATAACGCTGTTTTCCACAGAACTGCGCACTGTCATGCTTAACGCTTGCTTAGCCTAACAAGTATCTGCTTGTCCCCAGCTCTCAGCTCCCTGGACGGGGGGAGTAGGAACGGCCGCTTTGGAGCAGAGCCAGACAGTGTCCACCGTGTTTGCACAGCACAATGTCCTAGACGGGGACTGAGAACTGCGTGTGTCTCTACATCAGGAGTCTAACCCCGACCTGTCTGCTGGGCGGGGAGCGGGAACCAGCGTGCGTCTCATTTCCATGCTGGCCCATTCGCTCCTTTTGCAAACGTGGCTCTAAATCAGCTAATCTTTTAAAAGTCTTCACACTGACGGATTTAGAAGCAAGGAGAACACGTGTGGGCGTGCAACCGGGAGGCTCTGAATAGGAGCGATGATCCCTGCCAACGAGCACAGCCGAGGCCCGGAGCACCCGGCCGCGGCTTCCATTTAGAAGGCGCTTCCTGGGGCTTGTCTGCCTCCGCAGCACAGTGTGCGGCGTGACTGCAGTTCACATCTGCAAGTCAGGCCCCTCCAGGACCGTAGAGATCCTGCTCTTCAGCCGAACTCTATGGGGGACCAGAGAGCGACGCCCCAACGTTACACAGTGAGGCCCAGCCGCCCCTCACACCCCCCTGAGGGCGGGCGGGCGGGTGACAGCACCTGCCAGCCCCTCTCCGGCTGTGCTTCCCGGGACGCTGGCGATCGCCTGCAAAATGTTGAGGAACAACGTGTTTTCTTAGTAGAACAAATTAGCACCAATCCTATTCCTGTGATAGGAATGCGGCATCGGGTTCATTTGGTATTGTCAGTAAAAGAAGGTAAAGGAAGAAATGTAAACATCAAACAGGTTTTCTAATCACAGAAAGATTTTATAATTGTCATTTTGGGGACGTTCTTTATTTTTGACTGAATTATGAACAAAAATAGGTTTGGTACCCAAGACCCAACTCTCCTCTGAAAACTGCTGGGGCCTCTGTTCCCCGTCTGTCAGCGAAGGGAAGTGACATTGAGGGGGAAGAACTGAGTGGATGTTTCTATAGCAAACGCTAGCACTAAAAATAGTGTTCGGAGTGCAAGCAGGATGAGGAATAATGTCCTCATTGTCTCCATGGAGAAGTGGGGAAGGGGGCAGGAGGACTCCGCTGGCTGGGCCTGTGAGGCCTTGGGTGGGCTTGAGACTCGCTTACAAGAAATGGGATGGTGATGCTGACACGGTCACTCCCGAAACAGCTGTCCATCATTTTCCTGCCACTTCTGTGCTTCTATAGTGGGGACTCTGATTCGGTTCACGCATACATGACAGTTTTTATTGATTGTACTCGGTTCTATGCAAAACGGCATGGGGGTTGCTGGCCCCTGTGAGGCTGGCATGCAGGCGAAACCTGTTTTTTGTGCACCCAGAGTCCTCTTGCAGCTCAGACCTGTTTTGCAGATGCCCTAGACCTGCCTTCTCCAGGCAAGGCCCCATTTTATACCCCCACCTCCAGCCTCACTCACATGCACCCGTTATATAAACCTCAGCTAATACACCAACATGCTAGTAAAACAACTCGTTCAAATGACAAGCATTGACTTGCTATTTTCCTGCCTCTATCACCATTTAATAGGGATATGTGTAATTTTTTAAACCATGAAGAAAAAGCCTTAGAGAGAAAATGCAGGCCCGGTGGTAACAAGCACAGGTCAGGGCCTTGCGGGAGCAGACGCTGGGGTGTAGGTTTCTGGTAACTTCCCATTGCAACACCAAACCCAATCTGCTTGCCCATAAGCCAGTTGCATGGCAGGCTTCGATGGCAGACACATGTTCCTACTTACTACTCGCAACACACCTCTGAGAAAAAGATCTCCGTGTCAGGAATTAGGAAACACAGAAGGATTTGCCGGAGTTCACAGAGTGTGTGACCGGAGAAGCCAGAATTCAGACCCAACTTGGTTTGACCTCAAAGCACTTAGTATGGGCCTAACACACATGAACTCAAGTACAAGTTGCCTCTCCTCCTTTTTTTTTTTTTTTTTTTTTGCTTTCTCCTCCTCTTTATTGTAAAGCATTTGGAGAAGTTCTGATCATTGGGTCAAGGTAATTTGGTGCTTCTGAACTCGAATGTTTAGTAGAAATGTAAGTGTGTGTTTTTTCAGACTATGGGGCATAACATTAGCACCAGTGAGCTCTACATGGCGAAGTTGACTCCCAAGCTGCTCTAGGGTTGCCTGATGCTGAGGGATGCACCCCTTGTCTCCCATCTGTGGCCCGAGAACAGGTTTAGCTAAACTAACACATTCCTGCTCACTGGTCCACACGGGCCCCGGCTGGAGGAAGGCCTGCGGTGAAGGTCAGAGTGGCCTTTGTGAGCCTCCCCGAGGATGGCCGTGCACTCCTTTTAGCTAAGCCGTGACGTGCAAGGAGGACGTCATGGCATTCGGTGCCCCAAAGGCATTGAAAAGTCATGGGTTTTACATCAACACAGATGAATGCATAGCTCAGCTTCAAAGAGTTCGTTCTAAACTTCTGCCCCTTAGGTCTCTGGTGTAAGAAGGACCAGACTTAACCAGAAAACTGGAACAAAGATATAAAACAATTACGTTCAGGCCTTTAACTACAGGCAGCACAGGACTGTGATCCTTGGTCACCTTGCCTTCCTGCCTGAGGTAGTGCTAGGCTGCATGGGCAGAGAGAAAGAATCCAGACAGGGGGCAGCCTTGCTGAGTTGAGGAAATGGCACTGGGGCTTCAGGGAGGCTGAAGAAGCTGGGATTTGTAGGGCAGAGTTCTGGAAAGGAGAGAGCCATGGGAAAGAGCTCAGGAGCCCAGTCCCTCCTGAGTGCAGGCTGCGCACGGGTAGAGTGAAACGCCAAGGCTGGGTAACGGACCATCCGAGGGTTGGAAGCTGAGCAATTCCCAGGCTCGCACAGATGGAGGGAAGGCTGGCGGTGACCACCCAGAGGGACAGTGCTGGGAGGCCCCCGAAAGGTCGCGCCTTGGTAATGGAACTACACTCCCCTGGATTAGTTATCCTCAAAACCTATGCTAACAAAGAGCTGTGGGTTGACTGTGTCCCCGCCGAAATTCATATGTTGAAGACCTGCTCCCCAACATCTGAGGATATGACCTGACTTGTCAAAGAGTCGTTGCAGTTGTAATTAAGATGAGGTCATCCTGGAGGAGAGTGGGCCCCAGTCCAACATAACTGCGTGTCCTTATGAAAAGAGGACATCTGGACATGGCACGCACATACAGGCAGTACACCATGCGGACATGAAGGCAGAGACCAGGGTGACGCCTCTGCAAACCAAGGGAATCACAGACTGTCAGCAAACGCCCAGAAGCTAGGCAAGAGGCGTGGAACAGCTTCTCCCTCTCCGCCTCTCCAGGAACCAGCCCCGCTGACACCTTGGTCTCAGGCGTGTAGCTTCCAGAACTGCGAGGCAATACATTTCTGTAGTTTAAGCCCCCAGGTTGTGGCCCTTTGTCCAGCAGCCCTAGTAAACTAGTAATACGCAGACCCTAATAACACAGCAACCTGAAGTAGGTGGAGACGGGCGTGGCCAGTTTGTACCTGCATTGCCTCCACCAGTTCTAAACATCAAAGAGCCAAATGTCCATTTGATAAATCTGAGGAAAGCAGAAACTTCAGGAGGTCCAGTGTCTCTAGATGAGACCCCTCTGAAGGACTGGCAGAAGAGATGTTAGACTTCGGAGAAGAGTACTTTATGTCTGAAGACCATGTCTTAGTTTGGGGTGATTGTAAACTGGATATTCACCCAATGGTTAATCTAGGAACCTCTGTGATTAACAGGCCAGCCCCAAACAAGCAAGCCCGGTTGTCTTCTCCATCCATGGGGTCAAATTGGTTACCGCGCTGGAGGATGTGCTCCCACGACAGGGTGTCTCTCCGTGAACTGCTGCCAGAGAGCAGTTTGATGAATTAAAAACCAAATTAGACTTTCTCTCCGTGGCCCATTCAGGAAAAGCTTTTGAGAGCAGCCATTTTTAAATACGTTAAAAGCTGAAAGTCCACGCTTTGTTCTGCAACTGAACTGATACCTTGTCTCCCATTCTCCTTTTTGCAGACAGTTGCCTTGTCTGCAACAGCTGCATGAAAAGAACCCATCATCCCCATCCGCCAGTTTTAATGTCTACTGTCTGATGAGCTGTTTGTATATTTGGTTTGGTTTCCTGCCTCACATGCTCTCTCTTATAATTTTAACATCTACAAATACATACTTTAAGATAACAAACTTACAAAGTAGAAAACTAAGAAAAAGGAAAAAGTCTTGAGAACAAAATGAATTGCTTTTACTCTTCACACTCTGAAGGACTCATGCTAAACCTTGCATGCAGAATGGCTAACCAACCTTGCCATGCCTTCTCAAAACGAGATTCCTTAAATAGTAAACCAATAGCAATTCCAGGCCCCTTGATAGGATAAAACCTCTCTGAGCCCTTGAGTGTTGAAAGAGAATGGGACTTCCCAAAATATTCCTTGTGATTCCCAATGTTTGGCCGGCAGTAGGACAAGACAGGAAGATGTGCTTTGATATTTTTCCTATAATTTTTTTAAACTTAAGGTTGGTGCAGCATCGCTGAGGAATTCTGGGGTTCCGAGAAACAGGTATTGAAAAATCTCCCCAGATTCTCCCCGCAAATAGGGGGGAATGCTCTCTTCACAGGACAAGGGTGCTGTACAATAAATAAGATCCAGGAGCATGAGCAGGTGCTACCTAAATGGTGAAGGGGCAAATAAATGGAAGTGGTGTTGATATTAGTGAAAAGAGCCTTTGTCCTAGGCTTGACTGTGTCCTGAAGTAGTTGCCTGTCGGCAAAATTCAAAAACTTCCTGAACTTTAACTTTTCTACCAGTAAAATGAGAAAACTGATCATTTGGAAGGTATTTGATTTCAGATTGACACATTTAATAGTTCTGACAGAAGACTAAGCCTAGCTTTCATTCATTCTTGGTAGATGAGAACTGACTTAACCATGTTGCTGTTTGTTTTCTACTTATCTCATCTATTAATTGCTCGTTGTGGGTGTGGCTATGGAACTTCTAGAAGTGGAAATAACAATATCTGAAATTAAAAATTCACTAGGTGGGCTTAACAGCAGATTAAATATTGTGGAATAAATAAATGAGCAAATTTTAAGATATACCTATAGAAATTATTCAAAATAAAACTCAGGGAAATTAGACTGAAAATAAAATTAAACAGAGCCTCAGGGACCTGTACGACCAGATTAAATGTTCTAACATACATGCTATTAGAGTGTCAGATGGAGATAGAGAGAAGAAATTTTAAAGATACATTTGAAGGAATAATGGCCTCAAAATTGCCTAGTTTGATGAAATCTCTAAACCAAAAGTTGATTCTTTGAAAAGATCAATATAATTGATAAATCTTTAGGTACAATGACCAGGAAAAAAATAAAAAAATAAAGATGGTCAAGTAATTAAAATCAGGAATGCAAAGGGGGTTTCACAACCAAATTTGCAGAAATAAGAAGGATTGTAAATGAACAGTATGAATAACTGTAAGCCAACAAACTAAATGTCTAATGAAATGGAAAATTCCTGGAGAGACACTTCCCATCTCAACCTATGAGGTGAGTAATATCTTGATATCAAAAATAGAAAGACATAAAGAGAAAGAAACACTAAAGACCAATATCCCATATGAATAAAAATGCAAAAATTCTTAATGAAAAACTAACAAAATTAATCTAGCCACATATAAAATGGATTATAAACCATGAGTAAGTGGGATTTATCCAGAAATGCAAGGTTGATTTAGCATCTGAAAATCAATCAAGGCAATAAATCATATGAATAGAATAAAGGACAAATGCATGAACATTTCAATAGTTGGAGAAAAAAGCATTTGACAAAATCCAACACTTTTCATGGTAAAAACACTCACAAACTAGGAATGGAACGGAAGTTCCTTATGATGAAGGGCTAAATGCTTTCCCCCTCAGATCAGGAACATAACAAAAAAATCTATTCTTACCACTTCCATTCAACATTGTACTGGAAGTACCAGCCCAAGTAATTGGCAAGTAAAAGAGAAAAAGACATCAGATTTGAAAGGAAGAGTAAAATAATATTTGCAGATGACATGATCCTGTAGATAGAAAATCCTAAGAAATTCACTTAAAAACTATTGGAACTAATAAAGAAGTTTGGGAAATGTTGAGATATAAAGATCAAGATATAAAATTCAATTGTATTTCCATTCCTTAACAATAAATAATCTGAAATGATTAGAAAATAATCCCTCTTATAATAGCATCAGAAATAATAAAATACATAATATAAATTTTAACAAAAGAAGCATAAGGTTTATATACCGAAAAGTACAAAACATTGTTGAAAGAAATTAAAGGAAACCTAAGTAAATGGAAAGATACCCATGATCATGGATCAGAAGACACTATATTATTAATATAGCAATACTTCCCAAATTGATTTACATATTTAATGTAAAGCTGACCAGAAACCCAGCTCACTTTGTTTTGCAGCAATTGACAAGCTAATCCTAAAATTTATATGGAAATACAAGCAACCCACAGTAACCAAAACTATCTTGAAAAATCAAAACAAAGATGAGGGACTCACACTTCTCAGTTTCAAAAGTTATTACAAAGCTACGGAGCTACTGAACTCAAGACAGTGTGGTACTGGCACAAGATAGAGATATATATTAAAGGGATAGAATTAATGCCACAAAATAAATGCTTATATATACAGTTAGTTGATTTTGGACAAAGACACTAAGATGATTTGGTGGGGGGAGGGCAGGGAGATGGTCATTTAACAATGCTGCAGAAACAACTGGAAGTCCACATGCCAAAGAATAAATTTAGATTCTTTATTTACATCAGATAATGTTAGAGCTAAAACTATAAATCTCTTAGAAGAAGATCTTTGTGACCTTGAGTTAGGCATTGATTTCTTATATATGACACCTGAAGGCACAAGTGATAAAAAAAAAAAGTTGGAATTCATCAAAATCATAAACTTTTCTGTTTCAAAGTACGTCATCAGGAAAGTAAAAAGAATGAATGCTACAACCTTGGCTTCTTTTATTCTTTGTACCAGATTTTACATAAATCAGTGTAATAGATATCTTTTAATAGATCCATATGAACGTATATAAAGTATGACATAATTAGCAATAAAAAATTTAAGTTTAAATTAAATGATCAAATTCTTAAAGAATATTTAAAATACTAAAACTGGTTTTAAAAATATTCTTCTAGAAAATAGTTTCTAACTCATTTTTTGAGGCTGGCTTAATCTTAAAACCTTATAAGGCCATTATGAGAATGAAAATTTACAGAACTTCATTTCATTCATGAACAAAACTATCAAATAACATATTGGCAAATCAAATGTAGCAATATATAAAAAAACTTAACATGTGTAAAAACCAAGTTGTCTTTATTCTAGGAGTACAAGATTAAGTAAACATTGAAAACCAATCCATGTAAATGAACCACAGCAACATAGTAAAAGAGACAGTAATAGGACCATCAAAATAGATTCAGAAAAACATTTGATAAATTTCAGCATCCATTCGGGATTAAATCTCTTAAACTAGGAATTGAAGTTAACTTTGTTAATCTGATAAATACTATTTCTTTAAAAAAGAACAAGTATCATACTTAATGGTGAAATGCTTAAAAGTCCCCCTCTGTAATAATAAAGACAAGAATATCCATTTTCATTACTCAAATTCATAAGGGTAGTCCTAGCCAGTGCACTGAACCCAGAAATAATAAAAAGTATAAGAACTGTGGCAGAATAAAAATGTTATTTTCCACAGGTGATATAATTGAATATGTAAAAAGTCTAAAAGACTTTACCAATAAATTATTAGAATGAACAAGTGACTTTTACCAATGTTGCTAAATATAGTACAAGGTCAAAATACAAAATTCAAATGACTTTTATATGTCAGCAACAATAAAAAAATGATTTTAAATGATGCATAACCATTTATGACAGCATCAAAAAAATTAATACCTAGTAACAAATATTTTAAAATTTTTGGATCAATGCCCTCATGCAGAAAACTCTGAAATATTACTGAGAAAAATAAAATAAATAAAAGAATATCTGTGGGCTGGAAGATTCAATATTATAAAGATATCAATTCTCCCAAATGTATGCATAAATTTGATCCAATATGTGAAAATCATAATAAGTTTTATATGGAATTTCACTAAATGATTTAAGTTCTATGGGAATGCAAAAGCAAAAATAGCCATGATACTTTGGAAGAACAACAATAATATGAAAGAACCTGCTTTAGTGGATAGCAAGACGTAAAGCTACAGTAATTAAAGCACTGAGGTATTTGTTAGAAAAGCAGCACAGTGACAGAGCCCAATAGAAAGCCACACGTATTTGGACATCGGATGGGACAAGGCAGTGATGCCTACTCTGGGGAAACGACAGTCTTCAGTAAATGTGCTGAGTTAATTGGGCATCTCTATGGAATTTTTAAAAATCTCAGTGCCTACCTCCACTGCACACAAAAATCAAATCCAGGTGGACTATCGTTCTAAAGTTGACCAGAAAAAAAAAAGAGTTTATTGAAGATGATATGAGACATCGTTATGACCTTAAGGTAGGAAAAACTTTCTTATTCAGGTCAGAAAAAATACATATTCATAAAGGAAATTATGGATAAATTGGACATTATTAAAATTAAAACTTGTTTATTTTTAAATGTTTTTATTGATTTTAGAGAGAAATGCATGGAGAGATAGAAACATGTATGAGAGAGAAACATCGACTGGCTACCTCCTGCATGGTCCCCACTGGGGATCGAGCCCCCAACCTGGGCATGTGCCCTGACCAGCAACCGCATCGGTGACCTCTTGGTGCCTGGGTCCACGTGCAACCACTGAGCCACACTGGCTGGGCAAAACTTGTTTATTAAAGACATCATTAAATGAATAAAAAGCAAGGCTCAGTGCAAGGTTATTGGGCTTGTACCCAGAATACAGAAGAACTATAAATTAATAATTCAGGAAGACCAACCGAAAAGTAAGTAAAATACTTGACTATGAACTTCCCAAATATAATGCCAGTTGGGAAATAAGCTTCTGAGAAGGTGTTCAACCGCATTAAGGCCTCAGGGAAATGCAAATCACAGCCACGGTGAGACACCCCTTCACACCCACCTCAAGGCAGAAACAAGAGTGACAGCCAAGCTTGCCCGGGAGCACCGTGCACTCGCCGAGACGCGGGTGGGTGTGTATCCGTGCCGTTGCGTTGGGAAGCAGTTTGGTGGAGTTTGCTAAGGAGAACACATGGTACTCCTTAACCCAGGAATTCCACTCCAGTGATGTGTCTCGTGCACCAAGAGATGCGCACATAAATGCTCACGGTGGCATCTGTCTTAAGAGTCCCAGTCAGGAAACAACCCAAATGCCCATTACCAGAGAATATAACTTGTGTCATATGTATACAATAAAACAATACCCAGCAACAAAAAGGTACGAAATGAAATGATAGGCACACTTAGCAACATGGATATATTTCAAAAACAGAATATTGAGTGGAAAAAAAGAAATAAAAATACATCCACTATGATTCCTTTTATAAAACTCTCCAAATAGACTAAACTAAGTTATAAGTCTTAGGAATCAGGACACTGGTTATCTGGAGGCTACGGGGGGCGGGGAGGGGGCCAGGAATAGTGACTGACATGGGGCACCAAGGAAAATGCTGAGATACTTCACGGCTCCATACCTTGACCCAGGGAGTGGGTTTATGGGTATTTGTGATAATTCACTAAGTTTAATAAACATTTCCATTGTGTACTTCTTTGGATAATTCTTTACAACAACAACAAAAATGCATTCTATGAGGTATTGCTGAGATTTTATTTATTATTAGATTTTTTTCTAAAATTAAAATATAAAACATTGAGATCACATACTTCTTCCCTCATCCCTAAAGGGAGTTCTCTTTCTAGCCTGCCTCAGTGTATCTGGCAGATGAGCTATCAGGTCTACAATCCTATGAGACCCTGGGCATAAAGACATTGTTTGCCAGAAAAAAAGGAAAACTCCTACTTCCCATTGTGGAACCAGAGATGTCTGCTCTGTGTACTCCGGGGAGCTCCAGAACAAGGGCAACAGAACCAGACAGGGCACAGAGAGGCGTCCGGAGGGGCGGCAGTCCGCCCTGTCTGGTTTTGCTGATCTGTGGAAACCACTCAGACAGACTCTCCCTATTCATTCTCCCTCATCAAGAACTAACCTGTGTAAATCTGCCATTCATTGCTACAAAGGGAGATGCTATTCTATTGCTGCATGCATGAATTACCCACTTCCCCAGCCAAGGTGTTTATTTCAAAACCTCTGAAGGCTAGCCCAATGCCAGAGGGGGGCTTGGGGGAAACCTGAAGTCATTTATCTTTTGAGCTACTGAAAATCCTTGTCACCGAACAGTTCAAACCTCACAAATAACAGAGATTGGTGGATAAGCAGGGGGATTTGAAAAATGTTACAATGGGGCTGCAACAGTCGAATGTCCATTAGTTATAGCAGTAGCCGTAATTTACTAAGGGTAAGGGTACATTTGGAAGAAACATATCTTTCTTCTTTCTCTTGGAGCAAATGTAAGGTTCTGGTCACAAATACAATTCAGAAAAATTTTTAATGCATCAACATTTTTTTGCAATAGAATATCAAAAGTTTTGGGTTTATGTGGGTATATAAAATATACATTTATGTGTATTTACATATAAAGCCAGACTTTTAATGACCTATTTTAAAAAGTTTTCAGCAGTCTGTGTAGTTGTCATTAAGAGGTGTGTTTTTTTTTAAAAAGGCAGCCAATATGGGTTTCCTCGAATACAGGTACTCAAGTCCTTGTATTAAGGCCCACAAACTCGAGGACTAACCGTCTTTGTCCAAATAGAAGTCCTGAAATGGCCGAAGGGACTTGTTGCATCGTGGATCAACCTGATCGTTGGATTTCACAGCTCTGGCCGCCACGTGAGAGCTCTGGAGTTGTTTCCTGCCTGTGACCATCTTCGGATCTGCCTTTAACTCGCTTTTGCAAAGACCTTGCTTTCTTTTCCGAAGAAATGATTATATAAATCATGACATAGAGTTAGTAAAGCTATGTTTCATTTAGTTAGACATTTTTAGAAGCTGGAGCGAAGTGGGTCATGTTTCAAAAATGTAAACAGGAGAATCCCTCAGTAGAGCAGTTGTATTGTCAATGGATGGGCCTCTATGTTATAGGACATTTCCCGGACGTTAGAAACCATGTTAAGACAGGCTGCCCTGGACTGCAAGGTCAGTGAGTTCTTGGGGTTACAGAAAAGCACTGAGGCAAAACTTCCATCCTCATGAATGTAAAAATAGGTTTCATACCTGTGTTTGTTCAACACATATTTATTGAACATCTATTATATTAAAGTCACTGGTGCTTGAGGCTGAATTGGTGAAATGTTGCAACAGTCCACCAAAAGAATGGCAAGAACATTATGAAAATAAATACCAACTTATGCTTATACTTAAGTAAGGATAACACTTTTCTTGGCAACACATACAAGTATCAAATCATTATGCTGCATGTCTGAAACTTGATATAATGTCAATCATACTAAAAACACACACCACATTTTCCTTGGAAAATAAAGTCAAAAACAAGACAACCATGAGTCATGATCCTGATTCTCTCCATCACTCCCATCAGGAGTAAACCACACCTCAGGCCTGTTTGTCTAGAGACTGTTATCCGGAAGTACACACGTGCACAGAGGGAGTAACCAGCTAGGCTTTGTGTACTTTTTTCAATAATTCTTTACAACAACAAAAAGCTAGGCTTTCTTCAGATTGCCCCGACTTTGATGGAAAAGTCATAAAAGAAACTGGCCCTTTAATAACAATCTGGGATTCCCCAACTTGATAAGAAAAATGAGGAAGCAGAAGAGATTTCTATCATATCAAGAAGTCTGAAATCTCCCATTTCACAATATTATAAAATGACATTTCTATTAAATCAGATGATGCAATGCATGAATAATTACCATAATGTCTGCTTTCTACTGAGATAAATCTGGTATAAATCCAGCTCAACAAAACACAAGTACATTGTTACTAAGCAGAAGATGGATTTTTTCCTTAACGCCCTAAAACAGGACACTGTATTTGTCTTGCCTAAATAGATACCAGCTCAGTGTTACATACATATAATTAACATTACCCGAAAAAGCAAAATAAACATAAAATAATAATTCCTCATTTCCTGAAGGACAAAAGTGGGAATTTATATATTTTATCTTATTTGTTGAAGCTGTATGAGTTGGCTTTCATTTTCTAAAAGTTTAAGAATAAAATGCGAAATTTCCCTGTGAGCATAGCAACAAGAAATTTAAAGCACAAAAAGATGCTGCACAACAAAGGAAGCCATTAACAACATGCAAAGGCATCCTACAGAACTGAGGAAAATGCAAATCATGTATCAGATAAGGGGTTAATATCCAAAATATATAAAGAACTCAATGCAACTCAATAGCAAAAACAAACAAACAACAACAAAAACAATTTGATTTAAAAATGGGCAGACGATCTGAACAGACATTTTTCCAAAGAAGACATACAGATGGCCAACAGGTATATGAAAAGGTGCTCAACATCACAAATCATCAAGGAAATGCAAATCAAAACCACAATGAGCCCTGGCCTGTGTGGCCCCATTGGTTGGAACATCACCCTGAGCACCAAAAGGTTTCTGGTTCAATTCCCAGTCAGGGCACATGATTAGGTTGCAGGGTCTGTCCCCATTTGGGGCGCATCTGGGAGGCAACCAATTGATGTTTCTCTCTCAAATGGAAGTTTCTCGCTCTCACTCTCTCCCCCTCCCTTCCTCTCTCTAAAATCAACAAAAACACATCTTTGGGTGAGGATTTTAAAAAAACCCCACACACTCTGAAATATCACCTCTCACCTGTTAAAAAGGCTAATAACAGAAAAACAAATAACAAGTGTTGAAAAGGACGTGAAGAATAGGAAACACATGGTTCTGTTGGCAATGTTATCAAGTAAATGGGCGAAGCCACTATGAAAAACAGAATGGAGGTTCTGCAAAAAATTAAAAACACACCTGTCATATCATCCAGCAATTGCACTTCTGGGTATTCATCTGAAGAACATGGAAACACTAACTCAAAAAGATATATGCACCCATGTTTAATGCAGCATTATTTACAACAGCGAAGATTTGTAAATTGAGGAACAAACTAAGGTTTCATCAGTGGATAAACGGATAAAGAAAATGTGATACACACGCAGAGACACACACAAAGGGACATTATTCAGCCATAAAAAATAATAAAATCTTGCCATTTGCAACAACATGGATGAAGCCTGAGGGCATGACGCTAAGTGAAATAAGTCAAAAAAAGACAAATACCATATTATCTCACTTATAAAACCAAGCACATAGATACAATGAACACATTGGTGGTTGCCAGAGGTAGGGGATGGGAGATGAGCAAAACAGGTAAAGGAAGTCAAAGGGTACAAACTTCCAATTAGAAATAAATACATCATGGATGTCATGTCCAACATGGTGAGTATAGTTAACAAGTATTGCATATTTGGAAGTTGTTCAGAGTACATCTTAAAAGTTTTCATCACAGGGAAAAAAATGTGTAACTATGTAAGGTGACAGATGTTACCTAGACTTATTGGGATAATTTCACAATGTATACAAATATTGAACCAGTATGCTATACATCTGAACTAATATAATGTGTATGTCAATTATGCCTCAATATAAAATAGAGGAAGTGGGTTCCCCCCAATATTATAACACTGGAGGCCTGGTGCACGAATTCGTGCACGGGTGGCCTGCAGAGATTGGGCCGAAACCCCCCGTACAATGCTGCCTGCAGCTCCTACCTGCTGCTCCCGCTCATCCCGGACCCACTGTGCCTGCTGGGGGCTCATGCCCAATCAGTCCCAATCGGGAGAGGCTAGCATTGCCACAGCAGCACTTGCCAGCCATGAGCCCTGCATCTGGCGCCCTCCCAAAGGGAGTGGCCTGCAGGATTGGGCTGAAAATGACTCTCCGATATTTCCCGTGGGGTCCTGGATTGCAAGAGTGTGCAGGCCAGGCTGAGGGACCCCACTGGTGCACGATTAGGCTGGGAAGGGACTGTGGGAGGGCTCCAGCGAGTGTCTGCCCCATCTCGCTCATTCCCAATTGGTTGGACCCCAGCAGCAAGCTAACCTACCGGTCAGAGCATCTGCCCCCTGGTGGTCTGTGCATGTCATAGCAACTGGTCGACCGGTCAACTGTCTGCCCCCTGGTGGAGAGTGCACATCATAGCGAGTGGCTGAGCAGCCTTAGCATTCATTAGCATATTTTGCTTTGATTGGTTGTTCAGTTGTTCTGCTGTTCAGTGTATTTGCATATTACCCTTTTATTATATAGGATAGAGTCATAGAAGAAGATGAGACTCGGAAAAGACACCAGGAGCATGTTTCTCAGCTGAAGAGCTAGCCTTTCTCATAAGGAGAGCTTTCCTCTGCCTCAGGAGCCTCTAGAATGCTCTACCCACCCTCTCTGGCCACTTGTTGGATTCACCTGCCACATCTCTCTTCTAACCCAACAGAGAAATACTGATGAGCTTTCCCACCACATAAATAAACTATTATTAAAGAATTTGGGTTCTTTTTATTTTGTGGCCATTAAATGCATGTGCTTTTATAAGACCTGATCCTTTTCACTTCTCATCAACTTACACTCACTATCATCTCGAAATGATTAAGATGGTAAATTTTATTTTCTGTATATTTTATTACAATTAAAAATAAATAAATAAAATTGTAGAAGTGATTATATAAAACAATATGGTTAGAGGGGAGTAATAGCTCTAAGCACCTTATTAAAAAAGGTTTCTTATCAACAACCTAACATTCCACTTTAAGAAACTGCAAAAGAGAAAGAAAGAAACAAACAAACAAACTCAAAGCAAGCAGAAGAAAGGAACTAATAAAGTAATGAATGAAACAGAGAATATAACAACAGAGAATATCAACAAAACCAGAGGTTGGTTTCTATAAAATATAAGCATAATTGTCATAACTTTAGCTAGACTTACAAAATATAGACTTACAAAAGAAGAGGTAAGACTCAAATTTCTAAAATCAAGAAAAAAATTAAAAGGATTACAGGGGAGCCCTAACCAGTTTGGCTCAGTGGATAGAGCATCGGCCTGTGGACTCAAGGGTCCCAGGTTCGATTACGGTCAAGGGCATGTACCTTAGTTGCAGGCACATCCCCAGGAGAGGGTGTGCAGGAGACAGCTGATCGATGTTTCTCTCTCATCGATGTTTGAAACTCTCTATCCTTCTCCCTTGCTCTCTGTAAAAAATCAATAAAAAATATATTTTAAAAAAATAAAAATATAAGAGGATTACAGGGGAATCCTATGAACAACTGTATGCCAACCAAATAGATAATTTAGATGTAATGGACAAATTTCTGAAAGGACAAACTTCTAAAGCTGACTCAAGAAGAAATATAAAATCTGGTAAGATTTATAATAAGAGATTAAATGAAATTAAAATGTGAATTTAAAGAGATCAATCAAAGAACTTGTATGCATATATGCATAACCCATGGACACAGACTAAAGAATGGTGGAGGCCTGGGGTGGGGGTGAGCTATAAGGGGTCAATGGGAGAAAAAAAGGGGACATATGTAATACTTTCAACAATATTTATAAATAAAGCTGCCCACAAAGAAAACCCAGGCCATTTACAGAATTAACATCAATCCTTAACAAACTCATTCAAAAGAAAGGAGTAAGAAAAGCTGACCAACTAATTCTATGAGATTCAAACCAGGAAAAGATGTCACAATAAAATAAAATATTTTTCATGAAGATAGATGTAAAAATCTTCAACAAAAAACTAGCAAACCAAATTCAGCAACTTATAAAAAAGATTATAAAAATAATTATACACCATGACCAAGTGGAAATACATTTATTCCAGAATGAAAGCTTAGTCTAATATCCTAAGATAAATTCTTGTTATATACCATATTAATAAAATAAAGGCCAAAACCACATAAGCATTTTTATTTCTGGATTCTGATAGGTTTTTTATTTGTTGTAATATTTTTGTTTTTCAATTATAGTTGACATATGATATTATATTAGAGGTAGAAAAGCATTTGAGAAAATTCAGCACTCTCTCATGAAAAAAAAAGTCAGCAAAAGAGGAATGAAGGGAAGCTGGCTGGAGCGGCTCTGTTGGTTGAGCATGGTCCCACGTACCCAGAGGTCACTAGTTAGATTCTTGGTCAGAGCACTTGATCCCCAGTAGGGGGCATACAGGAGGTAGCAGATGGATGCTTCTCTCTCTCTCCCCATCTCCTTCCCTCCCAATAAAATCAATAAAAAACATATTTAAGAGGAATAAATGGAACTTCCTCAATTTCAGCATGGGCATTTATGACAAACTCACTGCTAACCTCATACTTAATGGTGGAATACAGCATGCTTTCCCCCTTAGATGAGGAACAAGACAAGGATATCTGTTCTCACCACTTCTATTCAACATTTTACTGGAGATTCTAACCATGGAGGTAGGAAAGAAAAACAAAAATGTCAGCCATATAAAAAGGAAGAAGTGGAGGTAGTCCTGGAGAAAAACCAAGATGGCGGCATAGGTAAACACTGGAAATTGCTGCCTCACACAACCACTTCAAAAATACAACTAAAAGACAAAACGGACATCATCCAGAACCACAGGAAGGCTGGCTGAATGGAAATTCTACAACTAGAAGGAAAGAGAAAAGCACACTGAGATTCAGAGAAGGTGCGGAAGTAAAGTGCAGAGGTACGGAGGCCCATGTGGAAAGGGCTGGCAGCTGAGGACGCAGTTGTCTTTTTCAATTGGGAGGGAGTCTCAAGTTCCCGACTGCTCTGAACTCCAGTTCCGGGCGAGTCTCTGGGGACCCAGACTCATGCGGGGAGAAACTGGACTCTCTGGCATTGGGCGGAACTCGAGGGCGGATTTCTCTCGGAGGTGCTTGCAGCGATTAGTGGGGCACTGAGACTCGGGGCCTCTTAGGGTAGGACTGGGGAGCAGCCATAGTTGCTTGCTCTGCCCTGTTGATCCCCTGAAGCCCTGCCCCACCCAAGCTGTGCACAGAGGCTTTTGCATATGAAAACCCTGGCCCTTTGCAACCTGAAAATTACCTAACAAACTGCAGCTGAATCAGAGAGACCCAAAACTTCCAAAAGAAGGTCCAAGGCCCCACAGCAGCTTGCATTGCTTCACAGCTGGGCCTCATCTGGGCACCTCCAAACCCCAAACAAAGAAGAGGAATCTGCAGATCTCTCCATAGCTCCTGCTGGGTAGCCTCAGGCAGAGGCTAAATAAGCACCTCCTTAGAGATCCAAGAGCCAGTGTACCCAGTGGTCAGAGTGGGACCATCCAGATTACAACTCCTCAGATCCATAAGGGACACACTCAGGGGGCAGACTCAGTGAGCACCAAAGCCCCACTGAAGCAAGTCTTGCCCCAGAGGGGTGTCTCCAGCTCAGAAGTTCTCCCACTGCAGACACAGCTGATTCTCACAGCCAATTGGCCTGGAGGTCAATTCCTCCCAGTGATACCTACAACAATCAAGGCTTAACTACAACAAGACTGTGCACAAAACCCACAAAAGGGTGTACCAAGAGTGTCCACCTCAGGTAATTGTGGAGGCTGAGCCACTGGGCCTTATAGGACACCTAACACAGAAAGCCACTCTATCAACACAGGGAAGCATAAAAAATGCAGAGACAAAGAAACAGGACACAAATGGACAGAAATGGAGAAAAGCAAACTACTGGATATAGAGTTCAAAACCACAGTTATAAGGTTTTTCAATAATTTTCTAAAAACCGCCGATCAATTTAGTGAGACCCTCAAGAAATCTAGTGAGACCGCTGATAAATTTAGTGAGACCCTCAAGAAATCTAGTGAGAATCCTCGAGGTTATGAAAAAGGACCAACTAGAAATTAAGCATACACTGACTGAAATAAAGGATATTATGCAGAGTTCCAACAGCAGACTAGAGGATTGCAAGAATCAAGTCAAAGATTTAAAATACGAAGAAGCAAAAATCACCCAACCGGAAAAACAAAAAGAAAAAAGAATCCCAAAATATGAAGATTGTGTAAGGAGCCTCTGGGACAACTTCAAGCGTACCAACATCCGAATTATGGGGGTGCCAGAAGAAGAGAGAGAGCAAGATATTGAAAACCTATTTGAAGAAATAATGACAGAAAACTTCCCCTACCTGGTGAAATAGACTTACAAATCCAGGAAGCACAGAGAACCCCAAACAAAAGGAATCCAAAGAGGACCACACCAAGACACATCATAATTAAAATGCCAAGAGCAAAAGACAAAGAGAGAATCTTAAAAGCAGCAAGAGAAAAACAATCAGTTACCTACAAGGGAGTACCCATACGACTGTTAGCTGATTTCTCAACAGAAACTATGCAGGCCAGAAGGGAGTGGAAAGAAATATTCAAAATGATGAATAGCAAGAACCTACAACCAAGATTACTTTATCCAGCAAAGCTATCATTCAGAATTGAAATCAGATAAAGAGCTTCACAGATAAGAAAAGGCTAAAGGAGTTCATCACCACCAAGCCAATATTATATGAAATGCTGAAAGGTATCCTTTAAGAAGAGGAGGAAGAAGAAAAAGGTAAAGATACAAATTATGAACAACAAATACACATCTATCAACAAGTGAATCTAAAAATCAAGTGAATAAATAATCTGATGAACAGAATAAACTGGTGAAAATAATAGAATCAGGGGCATTGAAAGGGAGTGGACTGACTATTCTCAAGGGGGAAAGGGGTGTGGGGGGTGTGGGAAGAGACTGGACAAAAATTGTACACCTATGGATGAGAACAGTGGGTGGCGGGGGTAAGGGCAAAGGGTGGGGTGGGAACCAGGTGGAGGGGAGCTATGGGGGGAAGAAAGATGAACAACTGTAATAATCTGAACAATAAAGATTTAATTAAAAAAAATAAAAAAAATAAAAAGGAAGAAGTAAAACTATCTCTATTTGCAGATGACATGATATTATACCCAGAAAATCCTAAGAAGTCCATTCAAAACCTATTAGAACAAAAATTCAGTGATACTGAAAGATTTAAAATTATTAAAATATCAATTTTATTTCACTATAATAGCAAAATAATCTGAAAATGAAGTTGAGAAATAATTATATAATAGTAGTTTCATTTTTAATTTTTTGAGGAAACTCCATACTGTTTTCCACAGTGGCTGCACCAGTCTGTATTCCCACCAGCAGTGCACTAGGGTTCCCTTTTCTCCACATCCTCACTAGCACTTGTTCGTTGATTTCTTGATGGTAGCCATTCTGGAAGATGTGAGGTAATCCCACTTCTAGGAATATATCCTAAGAATCCCAAAACACCAATCAGAAAGAATATATGCACCCCTATATCAGCATTACTTACAATAGCTAAGATCTGGAAACAGCCCAAGTGCCCATCAGTAGATAAAAAAACAACTGTGGTACATTTACTAAATGGAATGCTATGCAGCTGTGAAAAAGAAGTACCTATTACCTTTTGAGACAGTACGGAGGGACCTGGAGATGATTATGCTAAGTGAAATAAGCCGATCAGAGAAAGACAAATATAACATGATCTCACTCAAATGTGGAATCAAATGCACACAATGAACTGTTGAATAAAATAGGATCCAGAGGCATGGGAACATGGAACAGACTGACGAATCTCAGAGGGAAGGGGGGTGGGAAGAGATTAACCAAATAACTTATATGCATTGTCTGTGAACACAGACAACAAGGTGGTGAAGGCCTGGGCTGGAACCAGGTGGTGAGGGACAAGGGGGAAAAAGAAGGACATCTGAAATTCTTTCAAAAACAAAGATTAAAAAAATTTTTTTACAATAGCATCAAAAAGAATAATACACTCTGGAATAATTTTATCAAAAGCTGTATGCTGAAAACTACAAAGCATTGTGAAAAGAAACTGAAGACCTAAATAAATAGAAAGATATCCTATATCATCAGTCAAAGACTTAATATAGTTAAGATGGCAATACTTCCCAAATTGATCTATAGATTTAATGTACTTTCTATCAAAACCAGCTGTCCCTTTTTTTGTAGATATTGACAAGCTGATCCTAAATCCACATAGAAATGCAAGCAACTTGAAAAACAATCTTGAAAAAGAAGAACAAATTTGGAAAACTCCAATTTACTGGTTTCAAAATGTACTACAAAGTTACAGTAATCAAGACAGGATGGTACTGGCATAAAGAGAGAACAGAATGGAGAGTCCAAAATAAACCCTCACATTTATGGTCATTTTATTTTCTACAAGGATGCCAAGGCAACTTGATGCAGGGGTGGTGGTGGTGGGGAATCATCTTTACAACAAATGGTGCTCAGACAACTGGATATTCACATACAAAAGCATGAATCTGAACTCCTTCCTCGCTTTGCACATAAAAATAACTCAAACTGGATCATAGACATAAAATTAAGAACTAAAGCTAGGCCCAGCTGGTGTGGCTCAGTGGTCAAGTGTCAACCCATGAACCAGGAGGTTACGGTTCGATTCCCAATTAGGGCTCATGCCTGGGTAGTGGGCTCAATCCCCAGTAGGGGACATGCAGGAGGTAGCCAATCCTTGATTCTCTCTCATCATTGTTTCTAGCTCTCTCTTCCTCTCCTTTCCTCTCTCTGAAATTAATAAAAACATGTTTAAAAAATTTTTTTAAAGAGCTAAAGCTAGAAAATTCTTAGAAAAAAACATTGGAATCAATATTAATGTCCCTGAATTTATGGACATAAATGATTTCTTGATTCAACACCTAAAGTACAAGTAACAAAAGGAAACAGTACAGAATTAAAAACTGTACTGTAAGTGATACCGTATACAAAATGAAGAGACAACATACAGAAAAAGTGTGCAAATCATATATTAGATAAGGGTCTAGTATCCACAATATATAAGTACAACTTACAACTCAACGAAAAATTAGCCCAACTAATCAATAATGGGCAGCGATCTGAATAGACGTTCTCCAAGGAAGATCTACAAATGGCAAATAAGCACATGAAAAGATATTCACGATCAACAGCCACTGGGAACATGCTCATCCCACAGTGTCACTTCATACTCTACTACCTTGGGATTAAACAAAAGGTAAGTATTGTTAAGGATGTGGAGACATTGGAACCCTCATATGTTGCTGATGTAAAATAGTGCAGCTGCTTGGAAAACTGATTGGAGGTTCCTAAAAATATTACTGCATAACCCAGGAAGTTCACTCCTAGGTGCATACCATGAGGAAAGAAACATATCCACACAAAGACTTGCACATGAACATTCAGCACATTATTCATAACTAGAGGACTAGTGCATGAATTCATGCACGGGTGGGGTCCCTCAGCATGACTTGCAGGGATTTGGCCAAATCTGTCAGTCCAACACTGCCTGCCACTCCTGCCTGCCGCTCCTACTCATCTTGGCCCCTCTGCGCCTGCCACAGGCTCACACCCAATCAGTACTGATTGGCAAGCGGCACTTGCCAATCATGAGCCCTGCATCTGGTGCCCGTCCAGAAGGAGTTGGGGGGTGGGCGGTGGGACGCCCTCGCAGGCCCAGGATCTGGATCTGTCCCGCTGATGTTCACTGCAGTTGTCAGGAGCCACCTGGTGGTCGCTTTTATATTGTTTCTACCTTGTGGATCATCTAGGGAGGGGAAGTGGCTGTGGTGCCTGAGGCTGACTTCCAGGAGGCCGGGGGTGCTGTTGGGATTGTGCAGCCAGCACTGGTCCATCAGTGCATGGCCTGTTCACCAGAGATTGGACCTGCAGGACCACTGAGGGAGTGGCTGCCGCTGGGCTGGTGGGCCTCCAGGACCTGTTGGGCAGCTTAGTGGCACTCCCACTGTGGGAGAACACTGACCACCAGGGAGCATCTCCTGCATTGAGCATCTGCCCCCTGGTGGTCAGTGCGCAGCATAGCAACCAGTCGACTGGTTGTTCGGTCGCTTAGGCTTTTATATATGTATAGATAACCACAAGGTGGAAACAAGCCAAATGTTTATCAACTCATGAATAGGTAAACAAGACACATTATGTCCACACAATGGCATTCAATTTGGCAATAAAAATGCATGAAATAGCAATACCTCTTATAGTATAGAAAACCCTCAAAACATTATGCTATATGGAAAAAGCCAGTCACAAAAGACCACATATTGTACAGTTGCTTTTATGTGAAATGTCCAGAGTAGGCAAATCATAGAAACAGAAAGTTGGTTAGTAGTTGCCGAGGACAGGGCATTAGGCATGTGGAGGAGAATGGGAGTGAATGATTGCTAATGGGCATGCTGGATTTTTTTTAAGAGGGAGGGTAACAAAAAGTTCTAAAATTAGGCTGTGGTGAAAGTTGCACAACTCTGGAAAATTAGTTTGGTTTACTGATGAATCTGGTTATCTTGTGCAAAATTGAGAGATCTGATATTCACTTCTGAATCATTCTAGTATTTATTAAGCATCTGCTTACATTTTCAGCATGGCAAGTGATGGGAAAACTTGCCCGCTGGCATGGCTCAGTGGTTTAATGTTGACCTATGAACCAGGAGGTTGCAGTTTGATTCCTGGTCAGGGCACATGCCCTGGTTGCGGGCTCTATCCCCGGTGAGGAGCAGGCAGGAGGCAACCGATCAATGATTCTCTCTCATCATTGATGTTTCTATCTCTCCCTCCCTCTCCCTCCTTCTCTGACATCAATAAAAATGCATATTTAAAAGAGAGAGATGGAAAAATTTAAAAACTGAGTCCTTGTATTATATTAGCTGAAACAGCAAAAACACATGAAATGGGGACCTAGTAACATACACTGTCACCCATGCCACATGTATTTAAAGACTACCTGTCATGTACAAAGCACTGTTTTGAATAGAAGGCTGGGGATAAAGATAAAAATGGGTAAAACTATGCTCTTTCACCTAAAAACATCCCAAGTCTATTAGAAAATGAAAGCATGTACACAAACAGGTGTAATAGAAGGAATTATGTGATAATGCCTAAAGAGGTAAATATTTATAAAATTTATCTTTATTGTTGAAAGTATTACAGATTTCCCCTTTGCTTGTTTGTTTTTTCCCATTGACCCACTCCATCCAGTATCCGCCCCTCCCAGGCCTTTACCACTCTATTGTCTGTGTCTGTGGGCTATGCATATATGCAAATATGTTTCCAGTTTGTCATTCCCCACCCACCCCTCCACACCCACCTTCCCTCTGAAATTCGCCTGTATATTCCATTCTTCTATGTCTCTGGATAAAAAATTAAATATTTTAATGAAAAGTCAGAGAACAGTAAACTAATCTAGGGCTGGTGGGATTAGAGAAGACACAAAAACTTTCTAGCTATTGACCCATCTCTCATCTTCTCTCTTAAAACAAAAACTTAATAAGTGTGCATTTAAAAATCTTTTTAAATCAAAATGACAAAAGGTTCAAATAGATTTACAAGGTTATTAAAACAAGTGTTTCCAGCCAACCTTATTCCCACCCACGCATTTCCCCCTCCCACGGCAACCAGTTTTACCTTTTACCTGATTGTTTTGGTATCCTTTCCTCTAAGTAAGACACTTATATCATTACGACTTGCTTTTTCAGTTCTAGGCATTATCAATTGACTTACCACTATGAAAGAAGAGAATTTACCTTTATTTTTCCCAGGCCTTCATGACACATTGCTTCATTCCCATTCCTTCATCCTCTCCTTAATTAATTTTGTAGATGTATAGTCAGTGCTTACATTATTAAGACTCTGAAGCACTATTTATAATTGAGCCATCTGTTAAACCTTAGTTAATTTTTCCCTCCCTGAACTGGTTTTTGTTCTCCCTATCTTGTTTTTCATTTGTTTGATCTCCTAATGCCGTGGTCGGCAAACTTTGCCTCATGAGCCACATGGGGCTCTTTGGCCCCTTGAGTGTGGCTCTTCCTAAGCCTTAGGAGTACCCT
>NW_005871258.1:950321-957897 GCF_000147115.1 Myotis lucifugus
GTTGATATTTGGCTCTGTTGACTAATGAGTTTGCCAACCACTGTCCTAACCCATACCTGCTGAGGACTACCAAAACTTTTCTCCAGCTATGTTTCCCCTCTTGACTCTCAAACCTATAGATTTCTGTATTAGTTCCAAAAGTAATAAATATATCTACTATCTACTCTATACCTGACATTGTATAGAGACTAAGCATATATTATCTCAGTTAAACCACATAATACCATTTTAAGTTAGGTTCTCTTAGACATATACCTTTAATAGATTAGGAAAATAATGTTCAGAAAGCTTAATTTGCCCAAATACACAACTAATAAATATAAAGACATGAGGTAAAGTTAAGCAATGGGACTGTAGGGCCTGTGATCTTAACCACCTATGCTCTGTACCAGGGGTGGGCTGTATAAGGCCAGCCAAATCATTTGGTCTGGCCCTGCCAAGGCATTAGAGGCAAGTTAATTGTTTGTCCAAATATAGCAGGCTAATTTTTAAGTTGATAATTCTGTATGGACCACAAATGGTATTATAAATATCCAAGTGGCCCTTGCCAGAAAAAAAGGTTCCCACCTCTGTCCCATACTCTTTCAATGAATATATGTAATCTGGAAGCCACCATGAGTCTGGCATGGTCTGTACCATGATAAATAATCAGTCTTTCATGGAGCTCACTGCCTAGAAGGTATGTTTCACAAACAAGACCATACAATAAGAATGCAATGAAGCACACTGGATAAGTGAAGTTAAAACAAATAGAAGAATACAAGAAATAAGACTTTAATTTAAAAGAACACACAACAAAAATTTATTAAGCACATACTAAGTGACAGGCACTATGCTAGGTGCTGATGATGCAATGTTTAGGCAAATAAGACTTTTCCAGGCTGGGAGACTGGGGGAGGAAAAATGAGTGATCCAGGCAGAGGAAAGAGCATGTGTAAAGGTCAAGAGATGCAAGAGAATAAACTGTTCCAGGTATTGAAAGCAATTTAATATGCTAAGTGTCTCTCCCTCTGTCAGACTGGTTGCTATGATGCGCACTGACCACCAGGGGGCAGAGGCTCAAGGCAGGAGCTGCCGAGCTGCAGTGACTTGGCAGTGGTGGTTCTCCCGTGACACACCCCGAAACCAGAGAGGAGGGAGCCTGATTCCTCGTGGGGCCACGTGATCCCACCTTCAGCCACGTGTTATGTTGTTGCTGGGGCACTGTTGGCCCCAAATCTGGTTTACTGCACACTTGCACTTGTGTTCCACACCCTGTACGACAGCAACTTTGCAGAGTGCCCTCTCACATTCTGGGATGTGAGATCCCCTCGGGGGATGTCAGAGAGCCAGTTCTGGCCCCACACCCACAAGCCAGGCTGAGGAACCCCACCTGCCAGAGGGACCCCGCTCACTCTGCAGATGCCTTTTGAGCCACGCTGGCCAGGGAGGGACCACGGGAGGTTGGCACTGGGCCCCTAGTTAAAAAATAAAAAGCCAAATCAGAGAGGGGAAGGCAATGTTAAAGAGTTTGGACTTTAGTCTAATGGTAAATTGGTCCGTTAGGAAGAAGTGTGGTCATATTAGTGTTTTAAAACTAGTTCTTTGATTCAGTGTGGAGAATGAATTAGAAGTATGACTGAAAGAGAGAGCAAATAGGAGACTGTCACATCATTCTAGATTAAGAGGTTACTATGGTCTGGATTAGAGCGAGAATAGAGAAAAGTAGATTATTTCAAAGAAATTTAGAAGAAACTCTAATTGTTAGGAATTGGAGGTAATTCCTTCCTTTACTTGTTTCATAGTATTTCAGAATACCTAGTATGTATCAAAGCATTATGCTATACCGTAGGAGATACAATGGTGAAGACAGATATAATCCCTTACCCTGATGAACTTTATAGTAAAGAAGGAAAGACAGATATTAGACAAATAATTACACAAATAATTAATTACAACTGTGATAAGTCCTTCAAAGGAGAAATACTGCATGCTTTTACAGGAGAACCTGATTCAGTCAGACCAATGCTAGAAATCAGAGAAACCTTGAAAAGGTTTAAGTATATTTACAATGTTGCACAACCATTCCCACTACCTAGTTCCAGAACTTATTCACCACCCAAACAGAAACCCTGTGCCCAGTAAGCAGCCAGCCCTCCCCTCCCTGCCATTGCCCCTGGCAAGCACTAATCTGCATTGTCTCTATGGATTTGCCTATTTGAAGATTTCAAATGAATGGAGTAGCAAACTATGTGGGTTTTATCTCTGGATTCTTTCACTTAGCACAATGTGTTCAAGGGCTATCCATGTTGTACCATGTATCAATACATCATTCACAGTTATGACTGAATAATATTCCATCGTAGGGATGTAACATATTGTGTTGATCCATCCATCAGCTGTTGGACATTTGGGTGGGTGGTTTCCGATTAGAGCTAATATGGACATTCATGTACAAGTGTTGTTTGAGCACATTTTCAGTTCTTTTGGGTATATACCTAGAAGTTGAATTGTTGGGTCATATATGTTAACTCTATGTTTAACTTATTGAGGAACTGCCAAACTGTGTTCCACGGTGGCCAAACCATTTTATATTTCCATCAGCAATGTATGAATTTCTCCACATCCTCATTGATACTTATTGCCATATTTTCCATTCTAGCCATCTTACTGTGTGGGGGATTATGTTATAGCTTTGATCTCAATTGCCCTAATGACTAAAGACATTGAGTATCTTCTCATGTGTTTATCAACCGTTAGTATCTCTTCTTTGAAGAATGTCTAAGTCCTTTGCCCATTTTAAAATATAGTGATTTTTTTGTGGTTGGGTTGTAAAATTACATATTCTGGATACTACATCATTACCAGATATATGATTTGCAAATAGGTACTTCCATTATTTGGGTTATCCTTCACTTTTTTAGTAGCATCCTTTGATGCACAGGTTTTTAACTTTGATGAAGGCCAATTTATCTATTTTTGCTGTTTTCATTTAAGTTATATTCAAGAAACAAGTGAAATCCAAGGTCATGAAGATTTGCTTGTATGTTTTCTTTGAAGAGTTTTATAGTTTTAACACTTAAATGTAGGTAAATGCTGCATTTTAAGTTGTTTTTTGTATGTGGTTTGTGGTAAGGATCCAGCTTCATTCCTTTGCATGTGACTTTCCAGTTGTCCCAGCACCACTTGTTAAGAGACTGTTCTTGCCCTGGCCAGTGTGGCTCAGTTGATGGGCATCATTCCATGCACAGAGAGGTCGCTAGTTAGATTCCTCCTCAGGGCCCATGCCCTGGTTGCTGTCTCCATCCCCAGTAGGGGGTGTGTAGGAGGCAGCCAATTGATATTTCTTTCTCATTGATGTTTCTTTCTCTCTTCCTCTCCCTTTCTCTCTCTCTAAAAAAAAAATCAATAAAACTGTTCTTTTACCCTATTGAGTGGTCTAGACCAGTAGTCGGCAAACTCAATAGTCAACAGAGAAAAATATCAACAGTACAACGATTGAAATTTCTTTTGAGAGCCAAATTTTTTAAACTTAAACTATATAGGTAGGTACATTGTTATTAACTTAATTAGGGCACTCCTAAGCTGGTCTTTGCTAAAAAATGTTTCATTTTATAATAATAAAGCCACCAACACAAAATAATTACAATTCTTAAATTGATGACAAAAATACCTGTAGGATTTGCAGCTGGTTGGAAAAATACAGGTAGCTTTATGCTTCGAGTAGGTACTTTTGTCACCCACGCGCGATTTGCGGATGCGACTAGCACTAACCACTGCACATGAGACTGCTGACTGACTGGCTCACTCAACTTGTGCATGAATCGCGCGCGCCTCCCCCGCGCTGTGTATCCCGTGGCCCGCCTGCACCTTGTCTCCCGACAGACACCACCCATTTCTTCTAAGGCCACTTCTTCAAAATAGACTCACCCAGGCCAAAAACCGACTTCTGCTCATGGGCTACAAAGTTTCAATCGCACTGTACGTGCGCGTCCGCACGTGGTATTTTGTGGAAGAGCCACACTCAAGGGGCCAAAGAGCCGCATGTGGCTCATGAGCCGCGGTTTGCCAACCACTGGTCTAGATACCCTTGTTGAAATCAATTGACCATAGAAGCATGGATTTATTTCTGGACTCTCAATTCTATTCCTTTGATCCCTGTTTATCCTTATGTTAGTACTACATTATTTTGGTTACAGCAGTTTAATAGTATGTTTTTGAAATTGGGAAATGAGAATCCTGCAAATTTGTTCTTCTGTTTCAAAATTGTTTGGGCCCCTTGCAATTCATATGACTGTTAAGATTGGCTTTTTCATTTCTGAAATAGATTACATATATATTCCATCGTGATTTCAATAAGAATTGTATTTAATCTGAAGATGGCTTGGGGGAATATTGCCATCTTAACAATATTTGGCTTCCAAAACATGAACACAGGGTGTCTTTCCACTTATTAGGTCTTCTTTAATTTCTTCAATATGTAGTAGGAAGTGACATTTAGGTTGACAAAATTGTGCAGTGAGGAGGAAAGGGAGCGACCTGTGAGATGACATCTGGGCTAAGGATTCAGGCGTCTGACACAGTAGCTGGTGACACTCTATGTGGGAAACAAGGGTAGAGATGCAAGAGGACACATTGTTGAGTTTAGTGTAGATGTACTGAGACTTAGTGCCTGTGAGATATTAACTCAGAACATTAACAATTCTCTTCAAAACACCCTTATTTCGGTGAGAATGGATGTTTTGGATTAAACATGACATTTCAAACTTGAGAACTCTTTTTCAGATTTTTTGTCATCAAAGAAAGAATATGTTTGGTATAGTTTTGGTATTGTGCATTTTATTGCATTCAGTGATCCCAAATACATCAATAGACTAATATATATTTACATTAAGTAATTAGAACCTTATTAAAAATAATGAATGTCCTTAAATATTACTATAAGAAAAAATTTTTTCTTTGAGTTTTAACATAGAATACAGTTGAGGTTTCCCTACCTTTGGATAATATTGGCCCCTTTATACTTACCAAATAATTTTCCTTTTAAATATTCGGTAACTAATGGCACAAGTCAAGTACAGTATACTTTTAATTAAGTGTGGAAATATTTGCTTACATACTTCATTCTTATTTATCTCATGCCCTTTTCCCGACATACTGCCCTCCACATACAACATGTAAAGTACGTGTGACAGGTGACACTCAGCTCCCTGTCAGGTCATCTAGGAGGTGGACAGATTAAAATTAATGTTGTAATGACGTAGTGCTCAGGTCATTGCATCACTAGCAAAGGTTAATTTTGCATATTTATTAAGACATTATTTAATATTAGCACCAACTGTTTTTACCAAAGACTTTTTTCATATTATTGTCCAAAATGTTTATAAAAGGACACCATATTTTAAATTATTCAATTTTTAAACCAATATGTAATGAGTGTCTTGAACTAGATGAATAAGTCTCAAGGTTTTTAAAAATCAAACTAAAGTGAATATGAAGCATGGCCTTATGGCAAAATATCAGAGTGATAATGATTAAACAAGACCTAAACCAGGTCCCCATCCTACATTATTGTAGTCATACTGAATAGTGACTGTATATAATGAGAAACTGTCTACATCCTATGAATACTATTAATGACAGATTTTTAAAAAATAAATGGCAAGAATACAAATAGCTAATATCAGTAAAATGCAGTAGTGTTCAGGCTCTTAATTCAAAGTCAATGGACAGAAAAGATAAGAGATTTAGGGGGGTTTAGGGGAAATAAGGAAGCGCCAATGGAGTGGTTACTCTGAAAACAAACACCTGCCACAGGCAAAAAAATAAAATGGCAATTAAGTTGATTGCAGTACTTTAATGTTTTAAAGAAAACTTATTAAAAATACAGATTTTAAAAAATCTTACATTCTTGACAGATATAGCATCACCTGCCTTTCTAAAAATAGTATGGTAAACACAATTGCAGAAATGTCTGTTAATCAGTGGTACAATATTATGGATTTAAAAATCCTGACACACTCCTATTATCTGCTGTTTTGAAGTCAGATTATGGCCTGGAATTTACATCAGGCTGGGTCCAAAGTGGCATATTGGAACCCAGGCCAGTATCAGTAAACTGTCCCTATTTTGGCAGAACTTCTCCAGCCAAGAGAGGATAAATAACAAAGAAAAATAACCTACCAATTATTTGAGAGACCAAGAAAGGTAAGGAAATCAGTTTTGTAAAAAACACGTTTCCCTCTTTTTTATAAGTTTCTTTATTTACTCCAGATAGTTAACAGTGTTTAATAGTGAAGTAAGTGGATTTTACACTCACTATTACTGTATGGGTAGAAAGAGCCACATGCATTTTTGTTTTTGTAAGTCATCTCTGATCTCTGCAATATGGCACATGAGAACAGAGATTCAGAGGCACAAAGTTAATATATATCTTTAACATTGTCAAGGATTCAAAAATAAATGCAATCAAATAGAAAAAAAAATCAGTTTAACATTTTGACCTTTCCCAAGGATGTGAAGAATCTTTTCGCATGTCAGAAATCTCTATAGCAAAGATTCCTATGAGAGAGAAGAAAATTGTGCACATTAATATTTTTAATTCAAAGATTTCACCATGTATAAAAATATATTCTAATATTACTTCAGGAATACTTAAGATTTTTCCCAACTTCTGTGAAGAAACACAGATACAGTGTATATTTCTTTTGCTCAGTTTTTACAAATGGTGATACATCCATATCTTGGAATCATAGTCAACAATAAAAGGGAATAGATTATTATTACATACAACTTGAATGGATCTCAAGAACATTGTGCTAAATAAAAAAAAATCTATCTCAAAAAGTTACATAGTATTTGTGATTCCATTTCTATAATATTCTCGAAATGACAGAATTATAGAGGTGGAGAAGAAATTAGTGTTTGCCAGGTGGTGGGTGTGTGCTTTAACTATGAAGGGATATCACGAGCTATTGAGTTCCTTGTTGCTTATGGAACAATTCAGTGCCTTGATTGTGGTGATGAAATATGGGTGGTGTGTAAAAAAAGCTGCACACACATGAGTGCATGCAAAAACTGGTGAAAACTGAAAAAGGCCTATGTTAACATTGTACCAATGTTAATTTCTTGGTTTGTAAGATATTGTCATTGGTAAACTAGGGGAAGGCCATGGGTAACTCTCTATAACTATTTTTGCACCTACCAGTTATACTGTAATTCTTTCCAAACTAGAGGCCCGGTACACGAAATTCATGCACTGGGGGGGGGGGGTCCCCTCAGCCCAGCCTGCACCCTCTCACAATCCAGGACCACTGGCTCCTAATTGCTCACCTGCCTGCCTGCCTGATTGCCCCTAACTGGCCTCCCCGCCAGCCTGGTCATCCCCAACAGCCCCCCTCTGCTGGCCTGGTCGCCCCTAACTGACCCCCCCCCCAGCCTGTTCGCCCTTACTGTCCCCCCCTGCTGGCCTGGTTGCCACCATCTGCTGGCCCCTACCAACCAGGTTACTCGTAACTGCATCACACATGCCGACATGGTCTCCCCTAACTGGCTCTCCTGCAAATAAAGTCACCTGCAACTGCTATCTTGTTGGTCT
>NW_005871258.1:957997-986846 GCF_000147115.1 Myotis lucifugus
CCGGCCAGGTCACTCCTAACTCCCCCCCCCCCCCCGCCGGGCTGGTCTCCCCTCACTGGGTCCCCTGGCAGCCTACTCACCCCCAACTGCCCCCTTTGTGGGCTGGGTGCCCCCAAATGCCCCCCCGCTGGGCTTTTTTGCCCCAAATTCCCCCCCCGCCGGGCTGGGGGGCCCCCACTGGGTCCCCCGGGGGGCCAATTACCCCCAAATTCCCCCCCCGGGGGGCTGGTCCCCCCCCACTGCCCCCTGCCAGCCTTTATTGCCCCTAACTGCCCCCCCGCCGGCCCTGGTTGCCCCTCACTGCCCACCCTTGGGGGCTGGGTGGGCCCCAACTGCCCCCTCCTGCTGGGCCTGGTCACCCCCCAACTGCCCCCCCTCTGCCATCCTGATTGCCCCTCACTGCCCCCCCCCCCCCCGCCGGCCTGGTCACCCCACGCAGCCTGTTTGGTCATCTGTTCAGTTGTTTTGGATGTGACGGCCCCTGGCTCTTTATATATATAGATAAAAAGTAAAATAAAACAAAATTGGTACACCCACACAATGGAATATCATTCAGCAGTTAAAAGAAATATGCAACAACATCTGAAGCACATGAAAACCTGGGGAAATCTCAAATATGTTATGCTGAGTGAATGTCAGCCATTAGAGGCTACATATGATAAAATTTCATTTATATGACAGCCTGGAAAAGGCAAAGGGACAAGAAACAGACCAGTGGTTGGAGGAAAGCAAATTAAGTAAATTTATTGTCTAAATAATAGGTGGCCATCAAAGGATACCATTTAAAACTAACAGCAAAAGTTAAGTAAGAAGATTCAAGATGACAGCAGAGTAGGTGGAATTTACACTCACCTCCTCCAAGGACAGAACTGGAATTGCAACTAAATATAGAACAACCTGAATAGTCAAGTAAAGACTAGCTGAACAGAAGTCTTATAACCAAGGATTAATAGAAGAAGCCACATCAAAAATGGTAAGAAGGGCAGAGCCACGAAAAAGGCCAGCCTGCACCCACAGGTGGCAGTTGAGGTTCTGGAGGGATATCTCAATTGCAGGGGGTTCCCCATGAGAAGCATGGGGTCTCAAGCCCTCACCTAGCTCCCTGGCCCAGAGCACCAGAACTGGGAAGAAGAGCCCACATAAAATCTAGCTGTGAAAACCAGCAGGGATTCTGCCCTGTATGGAGAGGTAGGGGTCCTCTAAGAACCAGACATCCTCTTAGAGCACCAATGCACAAAATCTTATTCACAGCCAGTCACCCTGTATTCCAGCAGAGAGAGGGAAGAGCAGACTAGAGGCCTGTGATGAGAGATGGGTTTATAACTTTGGGAGAGAGCCAAAGGGGCAGCCGCCAGGATCCCTGTGCTGAGTCCCATTCTCAAACTGCAGACGCTATCTTTTTTGGGTGGAGCACTCCCTTCCTTATGGCATCAGCCTGAGGGAATACAAAAGCCCTATCCTCTCAATTCCCTGTTGCCACACCCTGCAGAGCTCATGGAGTCAGCTGACTGGGCCATGGTACAGAGGTCCCAGCAGACTCAGGGGTATCCTTGACTGAGTTATGTGGCTTTGGGGTGGAGTCAATCCCCCACTTTCCTGTGAACTTGATGGGTGCCTTCCCATCAAGGGAGATACATTAGACCAGCCGTGGGCAAACTACAGCCCGTGGGCCGGATCCGGCTCGTTTGAAATGAATAAAACTAAAAAAAAAAAAGACCGTACCCTTTTATGTAATGATGTTTACTTTGAATTTATATTAGTTCACACAAACACTCCATCCATGCTTTTGTTCCGGCCCTCCGGTCCAGTTTAAGAACCCATTGTGGCCCTCGAGTCAAAAAGTTTGCCCACCCCTGCTCTAGGATGAGGTCCATTTTTCTTGCACGGAGCCCTCCCTTCAACTGGCCAAATGCTGGTCTGTTTAGGCTTGAAAAACTCTGCTGGCCTCACCCTACTCACCACTCACTGAGACTCTGCCCCACTACAAAGGTCTGCAGGAACCTGGCAGGTGGTAGCTAGACTTTGTATATCCCGGGACTTTTGCTGATGGTCTCTGACCCAGCACTGGTAAGAGTTTGAACTTGTATCAATCTGGTGAACACCACTTTCCCTACCTGGTGACTCACTGACAACCTACTGCATGCAATTCAAGTACTATAAGAGGCTATTCCAGTGACTGAAGGCAGTCAGCAGGTGGAGGCCGGCAAAGGAAGAACTGCAGATGCCTTGCAACTTTTGCTGACATGTCCCCAGGCTTGGTGCTAGTGGAAGCTGGCTTTGGTGTGCAGCTTGGTCTTCCACACACACCAAGGCCCAGCAGAGGCAGCTACAAACTATGAATAACTTTGTAGCTCCCAACAAGTAGCTCTGAGCCAGTCACAGTGACATTGACCTGCACCAGAGTCTCTCCCAAAATGCCCCAGAACAAACACACCCAGTGGCCAGCTTCAGACAACATCAGAGCAGGATCCAATTAACTGCACAAGTGGCATATCCAAAGGGAGATCTTGGCAGGCACCAGACCCTGCTGAGGCGAATTCTACTTTATGTGGTCAGCACCTGCATAGCACCTCATACTCTGTGATCAGGAACAATCCTCATAGTCAGCCATCCTGGGTGTCAAACTCATTAATGAACAGTCCAATAGCAAGCTCAAGACTCAAACACAACAGGAAGGCTCACAAAACACACACAAGGGACATTACTAGAGCACCCAGCTCAGATGAGGAAAGAGACTGGACCACTGGGTCCCACAGGACACCTACTACATAAGTTCACCCTACCAAGACTGGGAGATATAGATTTACCTAATACATAGAAACAAACACAGGGAGATGGACAAAATAGTGATACAAAGAAACATGCCCCAAGTAAAAAAAACAACAACAAAAAACAAACAAACCAGGAGATATCTCCAGAAAAAGAGCTAAATAAAATGAGGGCAAGCAGTTTGAGTTAAAAAAAAAAATGTTTACAAAGATGCTAAAGGAACTAGTGAGAACTTCAACAAAGAGATAGCAAGCATAAAAATATATACAGAAACCATAAAGAAGAACCAGTCAAAAAGGAAGTACATAGTATCTGAAATGAAGAATATACTAGAACAGTGATGGTGAACCTATGACACGCGTGTCAGAGGTTACACGCGAACTCATTTTTTTGGTTGATTTTTCTTTGTTAAATGGCATTTAAATATATAAAATAAATATCAAAAATATAAATCTTTGTTTTACTATGGATGCAAATATCAAAAAAATTTTTTTTAAAAAAATATATTTTATTGATTTTTTACAGAGAGGAAGGGAGAGGGATAGAGAGTTAGAAACATTGATTAGAGAGAAACATCGACCAGCTGCCTCCTGCACATCTCCTACTGGGGGTGTGCCCGCAACCAACGTACATGCCCTTGACCGGAATCGAACCCGGGACCTTTCAGTCCGCAGGCCGACGCTCTATCCACTGAGCCAAACCGGTTTCGGCTATCAAAAAATTTTTATATGTGACACGGCACCAGAGCTAAGTTAGGGTTTTTCAAAATGCTGACATGCCGAGCTCAAAAGGTTCGTCATCACTGTACTAGAAGGAACAAACAGTAGGTTGGATGAAGTAGACTCTGATTCAGAAATTTAGAAGACAAGGTAGTAAAAAACTCAATTAGAGCAGCAAAGGAAAAAAATTCTAATACGAGGATAGTTTAAGGGACATTTGGGACAACATGAAGCATAACAACATCTGCATCATAGAGGTACCAGAAAGAGAGAGAGAGAGAGAGAGAGAGAGAGAGAGAGAGAGAGAGATGTATTGAGAATCTATTTGAAGAAATAATGGCTGAAAATTTCCCTAACGTGGTGAAGGAAATAACATAAGTCCAGGAAGCACAGAGAGTCCCAAACAAGATGTACCTAAAGAGGCCCATATCAAGACACATCATAGTTAAAATGCAAAGGTTAAAGATAAGGAGAAAATCTGAAAGGCAGCAAGAGAAAAGCAGTTAGCTACATACAAGGAAGCTCCCATAAGACTGTCAGCTGATTTCTCAACAGACACATTTCAGGCCAGAAGGGATTGGCATCAAATATTCAAAATAATGAAAAGCAAAGACCTATACCCAAGACTACTTTACCCAGCAAGGTTATCATTTAAAATTGAAGGAGAAAGAGTTTCAAAGACAAGAAAAAGCAAAAGGAGTTGATTACCAATAAACCAGTATTATAAGAAATGTTAAAGGGTTTTCTTAAAGGTGAAGAAAAAGAAAGAGAATGAGAAGGAAGAAGAAGAAGGAGGAGGCAGAGGAGGAGGAGGAGGAGGAGGAGGAGGAGGAGGAGGAAGAGGAGGAGGAAGAGGAGATTACAGAGAATGAAATGGCAATAAATTTGTAAGTATCAATAAATCACTTTAAATATAAGTGGCTTAAATACTCCAATCAAAATACATAGGGTAGTTGAAAACTACCTTGATATTTACAGAATATTTCATCCCAGAACAGCAGAATATACATTCTTCTCAAGTACACATGAAATATTCTCAAAGATAGCCTACCTCAAGAAACAAGAACAATCTCAAACAAACAATCTAACCATCCACTTAAAGGAATTAGAAAAGAAGCAACAAAAGAAGCCCAGAGTAAATTGAAGGAAGGAAATAATAAAGGTCACAGTGGATATAAATGACATAGAAACTAAAAGAACAATACAAAAGATCAACGAAACCAAGAACTGGTTCTTTGACACAATAAAAAAGATTGACAGACCTTTAACCAGAGTGAAAATGAAAAAAAGAGGATGCAATAAATAAAATCAGAAATGAAAGAGGAGAAGTAACAATTACAAAAGATTATAGGAAAATAATATGAACAACTATATGCCAACAATTGAACAACAAATTGAAATGGATAAATTCCTAGGAAATACAGTCTTCCAAAATTGAATCAGGAGAATCAGAAAACCTGAATAGATTATTACAACTAATAAAATTGAAGCAGCAATGAAAAAACTCCCAACAAACAAAAGCCCTGGTAAAATTCATAGGTGAATTTTACCAAACATTTAAAGAAGAACTAACACCTATCCTTCTTTAAACTATTTAAAAAAATTCAAGAGGAGAGAAGACTTCCAAGCACTTTTTAAGAGACCCACATTATCCTAATTCTAAAACCAGATAAAGACACTACAAAGAAATAAAACTATAGACCAATATCCCTGATGAACATAGATGCTAAAAATCTCAACAAAATATTAGCAAACTAAATCCAGCAATACATTAAAGAGATCATGCACCATGATCCAGTAAGATTATTCCAGGATGATGGTTGGTACAATATTTGCAGATCAATAAATGTGATATACTACATAAACAAAATGAAGAATAAAAATCATGTGGTTATATCAATACATGCAGAAAAAAACATTTGATAAAACCCAGAACCCATTTATGATAAAAACTCTCAGCAATGTGGTAATAGAGGGATCATACCACAACATAATAAAGGCCACATATGACAAAACCATACCCAACATATTCAATGGGCAAAAACTAAAAGCATTTTCCTTCATATCAAGAACAAGACACGATGTCTGTTCTCACCACTCACATTCAACATAAGTTCTAGCCACAGGGATCATACAGGATGAAGAAATAAAAGGCATCCATCCAAATAGGATAGAAGAAAGTAAAACTTTTTACTTTCAATTGTTTGCAGATAACATGGTATTGTACATAGAAAACCCTAAACACTCCATCAAATAATTACTTGATATAATAAATGAATTTGGCAAAGTAGCAGGAAATCAGCCCGCATTCTTATACCCCAATAATGAACTCTCAGGAAGAGAAATTAGAAATAATCCCATTTACTGTTACAACAAAAAACATAATAACCTGTACTTTGAAAACTATAGTACATTGAAGAAAGAAATTGAGTGGAAGCATTTACTGTGTTCATGGATTGGAAAAATTAACATTATTAAAATGTCCATACTACCCAAAGCAATCTATAGAATCAACTAAATTCCTATTAAAATACCAATGGCATATTTTAAAGATCCAGAAAAAATATTCTAAAACTTTATATGGAACAAAGCAGACCCCAAAATAGCCTCGGAAATCTTGAGAAAGAACAAAGTTGGAGATATCACAATACTTGATATCAAACTATACTACAATGCCATTGTAATTTTTTAAAAAAGCCTTGTTCTGGTAAAGAACAGGCATATAGATCAATAGAACAAAACAGACGGCCCAGAAATCAATCCATGTCTCTTTGGTCAATTAATATTTGACAAAGGAGGCAAAAGCATAAGATGGAGTAAAGACAGTCTCTTCAATAAATGGTGTTGAGAAAATTAGACAGATACATGCAAAAAAAAAAATTTAAACTAGACCCCAACTTACACCATACACAAGAGTGAACTCAAATGGATAAAAGACTTAAATGTAAGGCACAAAACCAAAAAAATCCTAGAAGAAAATATAGGCAGTAAAATTTCAGATATGCCAAGGTTGTGGGTTTGATCCACAATGAATACATAAATAAGTAGAACAACAAATTGTTGTCTCTCTCTCTGTGTGTGTGTCACTCTCTCTCTCCCTACCTCTCTCTCTAAAAATTCAATAAAAATGTAATACAAATGGATGTAGAAATAAAAAGAAAATCAGATTTTAAAAATAAAATTTATGTAAACAGATAAAATAGAAATCTTTCACTTTGGAATATTTATATAAAACTAATAGTCAAAATACTTTCTTTTTATGTGAACATAAGTAATCATGTTTCAATAGCACTATTCCTGACAGACTGTTACTGAGTTTCCTTACATCCTCAAATAGTCACTGTATATGTTGCTATATGGTCCCCAGAGAATGGACCCTTAAACCACTCACTCTTCTAGAGATCGATCCAGGCCTCGGTCAGGAGATCGGTGGTGAGCACGTTCCGGTGAATGACATTTTATATTTGGCTTTATTGTAGAATTCAAATAATAAGCATTACTTGAGTAGTTCTGGCGGCGAAGTTCTTGCACAGCCCTCTCCCTAATGCAAAAATGTTTAAAACAGAACTTCTTAAACGTTATATCCAATGGCATTATTAATCCAGTAAAACTGAAGTTTAATTTACACTTTAAAACCTAGCCATCATGGAATAACCAGAATCTGTTGTTATCTAAGAAAGAATGCTCCCAGCCTAAATACTGGATAGAGACCAACTTACCTTTCAAAGCGCTCGGTCCCTAGCTGTCTTTTGGTGATGTCTAAATCAGCTTCCAGTTGCGTGACGACATTCCTGAACTGGGCCACATCTCTACTCTGGATGGCCCTGTGTAAAAGAATGTAAGAGAGTTGATTAGACTTTTAAAAGTCTAGAACTTCTGAACCATGTTGGCAATGTTCTCAGCTGGATCCAAGCCAAACTGTGATCTTTATGGACGTATATGCCAATTTTAGGTGTAGTAAATGTACAGGTAGCCTGGAAAAGCTTAAGGTGTGCCAATCACACTCAATTAGTTCAACTTTCTCTGTGTCAGTTTCCTTGTGTTTACATGGAGTAATATTATCTCTTATCTATCTCTATTATCTATTTATAGCACATTATTTTTATAGAAGTACTTTAAAGTATTGTACTCTTGAGTAATGGTATAACCAAATAATCAAAACTGGAATTCACTAGCACCATGATTCACATGGTCTGTTATATATTAGATCAACCAAGTGCTTTATGTACACTCAGAATTAAATCTGATATTCCCACACACACTCTCCTCCATTTAACAGGCTCTCCTTTAGGGCTAAGCCATGCCACAAACCCCCCGATAACGCGGCGCACTGTCATCAGGAAGATAACGATGGGAGACGAATGCTGCTTGTGCGGAGCGCTCTACCCTCTCTGCTTGTTCCCAGGACAGCACTCTAGAACACACAAGTTGATCGTGTTTACCAGGGTAAGGGACAGTACTGACCAGCCAGTCTAAAACAGAAGGTAGTCTTTAAGGGTTACCTTCTTAAGAGATTTCCACCTCTGGCTTGAGAAAGTGACCTGGCAGAACCGGTTAAAGGTAGCACAACAGCCCTGCGGCAGTGACCAAGAAGGACTCAGCAACAGCTGCCATAACCTGGAAACAGTTTCTGAAGGAACTGGCTTTGGCTTTGCAGGTTGAGCTCAGTCAGGGGCTCCTGTGAGTGGCTGATTCCTGAGACAATGATTCCTGACCCTCCCCAGGCCCCAAGCTCAGAAAGGAGGGCAGAGTTGAGGCTGGATGAAAAAGTGTTATAGAGGAGACAGGTAAGAACAGAGGCTGGGGGTCCCCATGCCTCTGTTTTTGGTGAGAGGTGACCAAGTTTACAATAGAATATTCATTCTCCAGGCAGGCATTTCCACCCTCCCTTCCAGCAGGGTCATGGAATAAGCTGCTAATGGTGCTGGGATGCTGAAAGAAGCAGCCACAATCATGCTCTAAGGCAGCAGTTCTCAACCTGTGTCGCAACCCCTTTGGCGGTCGAACGACCCTTTCACAGGGGTCGCCTAAGACCATCCTGCATATCAGATATTTACATTACGATTCATAACAGTAGCAACATTACAGTTATGAGGTAGCAACAAAAATAATTTTATGGTTGGGTCACAACATGAGGAACTGTATTTAAAGGGCCAGAAGGTTGAGAACCACTGCTCTAAGGGAAGTCTTCAGTATTCTGTGAATGCAGGAGTCCTTGCAGGTACCTAGTGTGTACAGTTATAGGTACACAAGCAAATACAGTGTGACAAATGGAAAGATTGGGGAGCAATACCAGGTGGGTTCATATATAAAAAAATTCTTCTGGTTTCAGAAGTGTATATTTTTCTAATCTGGTTATAATATTTCCTAAAGACAATATTTTAGACCAGACATCTTATTATACCCAAAGCTCTATTGGAAACAACCAACACAATGGTTGAACTTAAATTTAAATCAATTTAGCTAAACATATAATAGAAACTAGCACTAAATTTTTGGCAAATCACAATATTTCTGGTGCTCATTTTAATTAATGGCTAATTATGGATGCTTAAATTATATAAATTCCAGCTTTAAAATTCTACTAACCAATAAAGTATCAAAAATTTAAGGAATATGACTTTGTTATTATACTGCTAACAAACTCACATTTTATTTTCTGCCAAACACAGGTGTTCTTTAAGCAGCTGAATTTCAGATTCTTTTTCTTGAAGCGCTATCTGAGACTGATATTCTTTGTCCCGATTGGCCACCAGCAAAGCTTCTAGATTCTGCATGGAGATTCTCTCATTTGTCATCTGACTTCTGAGGAGTTCTATTTCAGAACGAGCAGAATCTAACTCATTCTCCATCTGTACAACAATAGGAAGATATCTATAAGTATTCCCATTCATTTACTCAACTGATAGATTATCAAAGAATCATAAAAATTCTGTATTATGTTATAAACTAACAACCCCCTTTAATTTCTTGATTAGAAATACTATCCTCCTTCTTACCAAATACACTCACACAGAATCACTTTCCCTAACTCTTTGCTAATATCATAAAATTCATTAATAACTAATGAATTATTAATTCCAAACTGCAAACAATTTCCATTTCCAGCTTTGATATTTACTTATATATTTCTGCAAGACCGACATGTGACTACTGCTTTTACTGTATGAGGCGAGTAACTACCTTATGAAATGTCATTGCACTCCATTGTTAAGGAAGACAAGGAGTCATTACACATGCCCTCTCTTGCATAAACCCTTGGAAACCTTCATTTTTTGAAGGTTATCTTGAACCTGAAATACACTGTGTAAGCCAATATTTCTCCAAATGGAAGAAGACCAGACATTACTATTTAGAAAAAAAATTATTTCTAAAATTATCTCATAATACACATTATAATAAATTATATGTGCATTTTATAAAGGTAAATGTGATAAGATAAAACTCTAAGAAAAAAGAATTCAATAAAAATGAGATTATTGCCCAGCCAGCATGGCTCAGTGATTGAGCATCTACCTATGAACCAGGAGGTTCTATTCCTGGTCAGGGCACATGCCCAGGTTGCAGGCTCGATCCCCAGTGGGGGGCATGCAGGAGGTAGCCGATCAATGAGTCTCTCTCATCATTGATGTTTCTCTCCCTCTCTCCCTCTTCCTTCCTCTCTGAAATCAATAAAAATATATCTTTAACAAATGAGATTATTGGAGGAGTGGTAGGCAGCTGGGGAAAGAACTTCCTAGACTAGATACAATTAAAAAATGATGCCTGACCAAACAAAAACAAATTGATGGTCAATATAAACTTAAAATTTGCCAGAAAAAAACTGAAAGGAAACAAACTCAGTAAATAAAATACAGAGTTAATATCTTAATATAAGGAACTCATACAAATTGATGAGAAATGTGAACAGAAAATTTATAAAATATAGCTATTTGGTAAACATGTGGAAAAATTTACTCTTATGAATAATCAAAGAAATACAAATTAAAACAAGATGCTATTTCAAGTTCGGGGTATCTTCACCTTGACAGTAGCGACCTTTTGGGTTGGATGAGTATGTGGCGTAGGGAGCTGCCTATGCCTCACAGCGTGCTTACAGCACCCCTGACCTCTACTAGAGGCCAGTGGCATCCACCACCCCAGCAGTGACAACCACAAGTGTCTCCAGACATTGCTGGATGTCCACTAGGGGGGACAAAAATCTCTTTCAGTTGAGCCACGGTTCCAGTTTAACAAATTGGTGAATTTCTAAGTGTGTGTTGATTAACATTAAAATGGGCAATTATAATTTCATACACTCTGCTGTCAGGAATACAAAATGGAGTGTCACTTTTTTTGGTAAAAGGTTTATTAGAATATAATTTACACTAGAGGCCCAGTGCACAAAATTCATGCACTCAGGGGAGGGGGGTCCCTCAGTCAGGCCTGAGCTCTTGCAATCCGGGACCCCTCGGGAGATGTCCACCTGCCAGCTTAGGCCCAATCCCCTCAGAGATCAGGCCTAAACTGGCAGGTGGACATCTCGCAGTCTGGGGCTTTCACAGTCCAGGACCCCTAGCTCCTTACTGCCTGTCTGCAACAGAGGTGGGAGAGGCTCCCGCCACTGCCTCTGCGCTTGCCAGCCATGAGCCCGGCTTCTGGCTGAGTGGCACTCCTCCTGTGGGAGTGCACTGACACCAGGGGGCAGCTCCTGCATTGAGCATCTGCCCCCTGGTGGTCAGTGCACAGCATAGTGACCAGTCATTTCGCCATTTGGTTGATTTGCATATTAGGGTTTTATTATATAGGATACCACAAAACTCACCCATTCCAAAGGCACAATTTAATTTTTTTAGTATATTAAAAGAGTTATGCAATACCACAATCTCATAATCTAGTGTTAGAATTTTTCATCATCTGCAAATAAATCCCAGTACCCATTAGAGATTCCCCTGCACCCACTGTCCACCACACCAGCATCTGCCTAAAGCAGTGATGCAGAACCTTTTGAGCTCGGCGTGTCAACATTTTGAAAAATCCTAATTTAACTCTGGTGCCGTGTCACATATGGAAATTTTTTGATATTTGCAACCATAGTAAAACAAAGATTTGTATTTTTGATATTTATTTTATATATTTAAATGCCATTTAACAAAGAAAAATCAAGCAAAAAAATGAGTTCGCGTGTCACCTCTGACACAAGTGTCATAGATTCGCCATCACTGGCCTAAAGCAATCCCTAATCTACCGTCTGCTTCTATGATCTGTCTTATTCTGGACATTTTGTGTAAATGGAATAATAAACATGAGTGTGGTCTATTGTGACTGGCTTCCTTCACTTAGCTTAATGTTTTCAAGAATCATCCATGATTTAGCAGCTATCAGTACTTCACTATTAAAAACATTTTTAAAAATATTTTTATTGTTGACAGTGTTACAGATGTCTCTTAATTTCTTCCCTCCTTTATGCCCCTCTTCCCAGTCCCTGCCCCACCCTAGGCCTTCACCACACTATTGTCTGTGTCTATTGGTTATGCATATCCTATATAATCCTATCTAATAAAAGAGAAACATGGTAATTAGCCATACGGCCGCTACCCTTCCCATTGGCTAATCAGGGAGATATGCAAATTAACTGCCAACCAAGATGGGGGCCGGCAGCTAGGCAGCTGACACGAACAGGGAGGCTTGCTTGCTTCAGTGAGGGAGGAAGCCAAGCTTCCCCGTCTGCCTTGCCCACCTCTCAGCTGCACTCTAAGCAACACTGTAACAAATATAGAAGCTAAACAAAACCGTGGGCTTCAGCCAGCAGGACCGCAACATTGTTTCAAATACAGAAGGTAAACAAAGGCCAGAAACCTGCTTTCAGCAGCAGAGGTCTCATAGCTGGAGCCGAGCCTCAGCGCTAAAGCTGGCCCAGAATTTAAAAAAAAGGAAAAAAGGACAGATTGGGAGCTTCAGTCACCCGCCAGTCTGAAAACGGCCCTCAGCCCCTCACCCAGGCTGGCCAGGCAGCCCAGTGGGGACCCCCACCCTAAAGGGGGTGTGACCAGATGCAAACAGCCATCATCCCCTCACCCAGGCTGGCCAGGCACCCAAGCGGGACCCCCACCCTGAAGGGGGTGTGACCAGATGCAAACAGCCATCATCCCCTCACCCAGGCTGGCCAGGCACCCAAGCGGGACCCCCACCCTGATCCAGGACACCCTTCAGGGCAAACCAGCTGGCCCCCACCCGTGCACCAGGCTTCTATCCTATATAGTAAAAGGGTAATATGCCTCCCAGCACCGGGATCAGCGGAGCAGCGAGGCCTCCCGGCACCGGGATCAGCGTGACAGGGGGCAGCGACCAAACCCCCTGATCGCCCTGCGGCTCTGTGTGTGACAGGGGGCAGGGCCACAACCTCCCTATCCGCCCTGCTCTGTTCCTGACAGGGGGGAGCTCCTCAACCCCCTGATCGGCCCTGCTCTGTGCCTGATAGGAGGGAGCTCCCCAACCCCCTGATTGCCCTGCGGCTCTGTGTGTGACAGGGTGCGGCGCCCAACCCCCTGATCGGCCCTGCTCTGTGGGTGACAGGGGGGAGCTCCCCAACCCCCTGATCCGCCCTGCTCTGTGTGTGACAGGGGGCGGTGCCCCAACTCCCCTGATCGGCCCTGCTCTGTGTGTGACAGGGGGCAGCGCCCCAACCCCCTGATGGGCCCTGCTCTGTGTGTGACAGGGGGGAGCTCCCCAACCCCCCTGATGGGCCCTGCTCTGTGAGTGACAGGGGGCAGCGCCCCAACCCCCTGATGGGCCCTGCTCTGTGTGTGACAGGGGGAGCTCCTCAACCCCTTGATCGGCCCTGCTCTGTGTGTGACAGGGTACGAAGCCCCAACCCCACTGATGGGCCCTGCTCTGTGAGTGACAGGGGGCAGCGCCCCAACCCCCTGATGGGCCCTGCTCTGTGCATGATAGGGGGTGGCGCCGCAACCTCCCTATCGACCCTGCCTTGAGTGTGACAGGGGGAGGTGCTCCAACCCCCCAATCGGCCCTACCCTGAGCGTGACTAGGGGTGGCATCGCAACCTCCCTATCCGCCCTGCTGTGTGCATGACAGGGAGCGGCGCCCCAACTCCCCAATCAGCCCTGCTCTGAGCCCGACCAGGGGCTGCACCTAGGGATTGGGCCTGCCCTCTGCCACCCAGGAGCAGGCCTAAGCCAGCAGGTCATTATCTCCTGAGTGGTCCCAGACTGCGAGAGGGCACAGGCCGGGCTGAGAGACCCCCTCTCCCCCCCGAGTGCACAAATTTTTGTGTATCGGGCCTCTAGTCCTATATAATAAAAGCCTAATATGCTAAGTGTCCGGTCATCCGTTCAACCAATCGAAGTGTAATATGCTAATGATATGCTAAGGCCGCTCAACTGCTTGCTATGACGTGCACTGACCACCAGGAGGCAGATGCTCTGATTGGTAGGTTAGCTTGCTGCTAGGGTCCAGCCAATCAGGACTGAGCGAGTTGGACTGGACACGCCCTGAAGCCCTCCCATGGTCCCTCCCTGGCTAGCCAACCTCCCATGTCCCTCTCCAGCCCCAATCATGCACCAGTGGGGTCCCTTGGCCTGGCCTGAGCCTTCTCACAATCCAGGACCCCTTAGGGCATGTCAGAGAGTGGGTTTTGGCCCAATCCCACAGGCCAGGCCGTGGGACCCCACTGGTGCACAAATTCGTGCACTGAGCCTCTAGTATGTATGTAAGTTCTTTGGTTAATCTCTTCCTGTCTCCCCCCACCCCCCCTTCCCTCTGAGATGTCAGTCTGTTCCATGTCTCAATACCTCTGGACCTATTTTGTTAGTCAGTCTATTATGTTCATTAGATTCCACTTATAAGTGAGATCATGTGATATTTGTCTTTTTTTAAGTGGCTTGTTTCACTCAGCATAATATTTTCCAGATCCATCCATGCTGTCACATGGATAAGAAATCTTTTTTTTTTTCAGGTGCATAGTACTTCACTGTGTAAATGTACCAAAGCTTTTTATCCACTCATTTACTGATGGGCACGTGGGCTCTTTCCAGATTTTAGCTATTACAAATGTGCTGTTATGTCTATAGAGGTGCATATATCCTTTCTGATTGGTGTTTCGGTCTTCTTAAGAATCAACAAACAACAAATGCTGGCGAGGATGTGAAGAAAAGGGAACCCTACTAGGGTAATGCAGACTGGTGCAGCCACTATGAAATTTACTCAAAAAATTTAAAATGGAACTACAGGCCCTTGCCGGCATTGCTCAGTGGTTAGAACATTGGCCTACACATCAGAGGGTCTCAGGTTTGATTCCCAATCAAGGACACATACCTGGTTTTCAGGTTTGGTCCCTGGCCCTGATCAGGCACATGCAGGAGGCAACCAATCGATATCTCTCTCTCACATTGATATTTCTCTCTCCTCTGTCTCTTTTTCTCTCTTGCCCTACCCTCTCCCTTCCACTTTCTCTAAAAATCAATGGAAAAAATATCCTTGGGTGAGGATTAAAAAAACCAACCAAACAAAAAAAGGAACTACCTTTTGGCCCAGTGATCCCACTTCTAGGAGTACTTCATTATTTTTAATGCCAAACAATATTCCCTTGCATAGATGTCCGGACATTTGAGTTATTTACACTTTCTAGCTATTATAAATAATGTTGCTAAGAACATCTGTGCACAAGTTTTTGTATGGACCAATGTTTTCATTCCTCTTCAACAGATAAGAGTGGAATTTTTTAGCTTTAAGGTAATTCTATTTTTAACATTTTGAAGAATTGCCAAAATGTTTTCAAAGTGGCCTCGCTATCTTACATTCCCACCAGCAATGTATGAGGGTTCCAAATTCTCTACATCTTTGCCAACACTTGTCACTGTCTGCTGTTTTTTAGTTATTGCCATACTAGTGCTTGTGAAATGGTATAATTTTTATTTGCATTTCTCTGATTGCTAATAATGTTGAGCATCTTTACAAGTGCTTATTTGCCATTTATGTATCTTCTATAGAGAAATATCTCAAGATCTTTTGCCCTTTTTTCAGTTGGGATCTTATTAAGCTGTGAAATTCTTTATACATATCCTAAATGCAATTCCCTTATAGGATATATGCTTTCAACACTCTTACTCAACATGTTACAGGAAGTCCTAACCATAGCAATCAGACAAGAAAAAGAAATAAAAGACACCAAATTAAAAAGGAAAGTTGTTACTCTTTACAGATGATATGATCATGTATGTAGAGAACACTAAAGATCCACCAAAAATTTACTAGAAGTAATAAATGAATTCAATAAAGTACCAGAAAGCAGATGCATTTTTATACACCAGTAATGAACTATTAGAAAGGAAAACTAAGAAAACATTCCCATTTACAATTGCTTCAAAAGAATAAAATATCTAAGGGTAAATTTAACCAAGGAGGTAAAGGACCTATACTCCGAAAATTATAAGACATTGAAGATAATAAAATTAAGTGGAATCATGCTATATTCATGGATGAAAAGAATTAATATAATTAAAATGTCCATACTAGCCATGCTGGTGTGATTCAATGGTTGAGTGTCAACCTATGAACCAGGAGGTCATGATTCGATTCCTGGTTAAGGGACAGGCTTAGGTTGCAGGCTTGATCTCCAGTAGCCGATCAATGATTGTCTCTCATCATTAATGTTTCTATCTCTCTCTCCCTCTCCCTTCCTCTCTGAAATCAATAAAAAATATATTTTTAAAATGTCCATACTATGCAAAGCAATCTATAGATTCGACACATTTCCTATCAAGACACCAATGGCATATTTCACAGAACTAGAACAGATATTCCAAAAATATATATGGAATCACAAAACACCCTAAATAACAACAGCAATCTTGAGAAAGGAAAACAAAGTTATACGAATTAGGCTACCTGATATTAAACCACAATACAAGGCCATAGTAATCAAAACAGCATGGTACTAGCATAAAAACAGACATGTATATCAATGGAACATAATAGAGAGCCCAGCAATAAACCCACACATTTATAGTAAATTAATATTTGACAAAAAAGGCAAAAACATGCAATGGAGTAAAGGTAGTGTATTCAATAAATTATGTGGGGAATATCAGACAGACACATGCAAAAAATGAAATTAGAGTACCAACTTATATCATACATATGAATAAACTCAAAATGGATTAAAGACTTTAAAGTTAGACTCAAAACCATAAAAATCTTAGAAAGAACCTAGTCAGTAAAATCTCAGACATTTTTTATAGCAATATTTTTTCTGATATATCTCCTCAGATAAGGGAAACAAAAGAAAAAAATAAACAAATGGGACTACATCAAACTAAAAAGTGTTTGCACAGCAAAGGACACTATCAACAACATGAAAAGAAAGCTCACTGAAGGGAGAACATATTTGCCAATACATCTGATAAGGTCTTAATATCCAAAATTTATCAAGAACTTATAAAAATCAACACCATATCTTGAAGAGGGGAGCAGTGGAGGCCAGAAGTACAGCCACACCAACACCCAGACTGCCCTCCGACACCACCCCTAACCTGAACAGTGAGCCTCCCGCCAGCCATAACATGTGAGGGACCACTGCCCGGCCCCTGCAGTGAGTGGCACCCTACCTTGACACTGGCATCCAGATGCCTGCAGTGACCGCAGGCCAGAGAAACCTACCACACCAAGACTTCCTGCCTGCACTCCTGACTGGTGCTACCGGACTCTGCACTCCCAGACCTGGCACTACTGGACCCCAAGCAATGAGTACAAGACCGAGGGATCCCATGCCCATCCCGGCCCAGCCCTCAGGACCACACTGACTGTGTGCCTGCTGTGAGCCCAGGAACCTCCACCCAGCACCCTGCCTAGCTCCAAGGACAGCACTGACGGTAAATTAACACTTGGCCCGGTGCCTGTCCAGCCCTAAGAACTGTCCTACTAGGTGCCCACCCAGCCCCCCAAGTCCAGTACCAATAGTGCTGGCCAGGGACACTTGGTCTGGCACCCGCCCAGCCTTAAGGAATGCCCAACCAGCTGCCTGATGAGCCCCAAGGACATTTCCAACAGTACTGGCCAGGGACATTCAGGCCAGTGCCCACCCAGCCCCAAGGACAGCACAGATGGTACTGGGAAGGGACCCCAGCCAGGCATCCCACCCAGCCCCAAGGACCAGGCTGACAGGGCAAGCCAGAGGGTTCTAGGGCACTGCCCTGTCCAGGATGCCTGGGCCATTCAGTGAATTGCATGACAAAGAACTCTGGGGCCTCACAGGGAGTCACACACCAGAGGATCTCTGCATCTGTCCCTGCCAACCCCAAGCACCTGTAGCAGACAACTGAGGGATCAGATCCATTGGGGAAGGGAATACAACTCAGAGCAGAGACATTATAGGCGTAAAGCTCAAGGCAGACCCAGCCTCTGGGCTAAGGAGTCCCAGACCATTGGATTACTAGGGGCTTCAACTTCTCGGACATCAAGCATGTCACCCAGGACCAGGAACTGTCAGCAACTCATATTACATAGAAATAAATACAAAGGGACAGCAAAAATAGGGAGACAAAGAAATAACCCCAAAGGAAAGAAAAGGAGGAATCGCCAGAAAAAGAAATAAATAAAATAGAAGCAAGCAATTTGTCAGAGAAAGAATTCAAGAGTAATGGTTATAAGGATGCTCAATAGTCTGGATGGGAAATTTACCAACATGAGTAAGAATCAAGTGAAAATGAAGAATGACATAGCTGCAATAAAAAACACAATGGAAGGTTTCAACAGTAGACTAAAAGAAGTCAAGGCCTGAATCAGTGAGTTAGAAGACAGTATAGAAAACACCCAATCTGAACAGCAATTGGAAAAATTATTAAAAGCAGGAGGAGAGTTTAAGGGAGTGTAGGGACAATATAAAACGAAGCAACATCCACATAATAGGGGTGCCAGAAGGAGTTGAAGCTGAGGAAGGAATAGAAAACCTATTTGAAGAAATAATGACAGAAAAGTTCCCTGCCCTGGGGGGAAAAAGTTGCACAAGCACATAGAGTCCCAAATAAGAGGAACCCAAAATGACCCACACAAAGACACATCATAATTACAATGGCAAACCTTAACGACAAAGAAAGAATCTTAAGAGCTGCAAGAGAGAGACAGAAAGTTACCTACAAGGGATCTGCCATTCAATGCTCCAGTCAAAAGACATAGGGTGTCTGAGTGGATAAGAAAACATGTCCCATATATATGCTGTCTTCAAGAGACCCACCTCAGAACAAAGGATTCACACAGACTGAAAGTGAAGGAATGGAAAAAATATTTCAGGCAAATGGAAATGAAAAAGAAGCTGGGGTAGCAATACTTACATCTGAAAAAATAGACCTCAACGTGAAGGCCATAACAAGAGATAAGGAAGGCCACTTCATAATACTAAAGCAGTGGTTCTCAACCTTCCTAATGCCGCGACCCTTTCATACAGTTCCTCATGTTGTGGTGACCCCCAACCATAAAATTATTTTTGTTGCTACTTCATAACTGTAATTTTGCTACTGTTATGAATCTTAATGTAAATATCTGATATGCAGGATGTATTTTCATTGTTACAAATTGAACATAATTAAAACATAGTGATTAATCACAAAAACAATATGTAATTATATATGTGTTTTCCCATGGTCTTAGGCGACCCCTGTGAAAGTACAGGTTGAGAACCGCTGTACTAAAGGGATCGATACTACAAGAGGATATAACTCCGGTAAACATATATGCACCCAATACAGGAGCACCCAAATACATAAAAATACTTCTGGAAAATATCAAGGGAGACATCAACAGCAATACAATCATAGTAGGGGATTTTAAGAGCCCATTGACATCACTGGATAAATCTTCTAGACAAAAAAATCAACAAAGGAACAGCAATCCTAAATGACTCATTAGATCAGGTGGAACTGATTGACATCTTTAGAACATTTCACCCCAAAGCCACTGAATATACACTCTTCTCAAATGCACATGGCACATTTTCAAAGATACTAGCTGTACCAGTTAATAATAATATTTTTTTCAATAGATGGAGTTACACATATGTTGATATATGTGCGATTTGATATGTATGCTATTTTGTTGTATTGACAGCAAGCCTTAAAACTTCATATGTCAAATTTGCTGAAAGAGTTAACATCATAGATATTTTTACACTTAAAAATGTTGAATTTTGTGCCAAAAAAGAGCATTTGTGGGAAGTTTTAATTCATTACTTAATTTTGAAGAAAAATGCTGCTGAAAGTTCTCATATACTTTGGGAAGCTTATGGTGAACATGCTCCATCTCAAGATACTTGTGAACACTGGTTTAAACACTTTAAAAGTGATGATTTCGATGTGAAAGACAAAGAACGTCCAGGTCAACCGAAAAAGTTTGAAGACCAACAATTACAAGCATTATTGGATAAAGATGTGTGTCAAACTCAAAAACAACTTGCAGAAAGATTAAATGTTGCTCAGCAAACAACTTCCGATCGTTTACAAACAATGGGAAAGATTTTAAAGAAAGGAAAATGAGTGCCACATTAACTGAATAAAAGACAAATGGAAACCCGAAAAGTCATCAGTAAAATGTTGCTTCAACTGCACTAAAGAAAGTCTTTTTGGCATCGAATTGTGACTGCTGATGAAAAGTGGATTTATTTTGAGAATCCTACACGCACAAAATCATGGGTTGATCCAGGTCAACCATCAACATCTACTGCAAGGCCAAATCCCTTTGGAAAGAAGACAATGCTCTGCGTTTGGTGGGATCAGAAAGGTGTGATGTATTATGAGCTTCTAAAACCAGGTGAAACCATTAATACTGATCACTACTGACAACAAATAATCAATTTGAACCACGCTTTGATCATAAAACGACCAGAATGTGCCAGAAGACACAGCAAAGTAATTTTGCTTCATGATAACGCACCATCACACACTTCAAACCCAGTTAAGTACACGTTAAAAGATCTTGCCTGGGAAGTATTAACCCACCTGTCATATTCACCAGACCTTGCTCCTTCAGATTAGCACTTGTTCTGATCAATGGCATACACACTTTCTGAGCAGCACTTCAAAACGTATGAAGAAGTGGAAAATTGGGTCTCTGAATGATTTGCCTCAAAACAAGAAAAGTTCTATTGGGACGATATCCACAAATTGCCCAAATAATGGGGGAAATGTGTACTTAGCGATGGACATTACTTTGAATAAAGCACTTTTGATGTTTCTCTTGAAATTATTGTGTTTCCTTTGATCACAAAATCCGCATTATTAACTGGTACACCTAGTAGACTACATATTAGGGCACAGGCTAAGTCTCTTCAAACTCAAGAAGATTGAAATCATATCAAGCATCTTCTCAGATTAAAAATGACATAAAATTAGAAATCAACTACAATAAAAAACAATAAAACACTTGTAGGCTAAACAGCATGCTATTGAACAATGACTGGGTTATCAAAGAGATCAAAGAAGAAACAAAAAACATCCTGGAAACAAATGACAATAAAAACAGAACAATCCAAAAGATATGAGACACAGTGAAAGATATCCTGAGAGAAATTCATAGTATTACAGGCCTACCTCAATAAATAAGAAAAACTGGTAATAAATGATTTAATCTTACAACTTAAAGAATTAGAAAGAGAGAAACAAGAAAATTCCAGAGTAAGTAGGAGGAAGAAAATAATAATGATCAGAACAGAAATAAATGACATAGAGACCAAATAAATAAAACAAAAGATCAATAGAACCAAGAGCTGGTTCTTTGCAAGGATAAACAAGATTTATGAACCTCTAGCCAGGCTCACTAAGAAGCAAAGAGAGAGGACCCAAATAAACAAAATCAGAACTGAAAGAGATGAAGTAACAACTAGCCCCACAGAAATACAAAGAATTGTAAAAAAAAAAAAATACTTCAAACAACTCTATTCCAACAAACTGGACAACTTAGAGAAAATGGACATATTCCTAGAAAAATGAAATCTTCCAAAACTCAATCAGGAAGAATCAGAAAACCTGAATAGGCTGATAACAACTGATGAAATTGGAGCAGTAAACAAAAACCTTCCAGCAAACAAAAGCCCTGGTCCTGCCAGTTTCACAGGGGAGTTTTACCAAACATTCAAAGAAGAATTAAAACCCATCCTCCTCAGACTATTCCAAAAAATTTAAGAGGAAGGAATACTTCCAAGCTCTCTATAAGCCAGCATTATCCTAATCCTAAAATCAGATAGACACTACAAAGAAAGAGAATTGCAGGCCAATATCCCTGATGAACACAGATGCTAAAATCCTCAAAATAATATCAGCAAATCACATCCAGCAATACATCAAAAAGATCATACACCTTGACCAAGTGGGATTTATTTCGGGGATGCAAGGCTGGTACGATATCCACAAATCAATAAATGTGATACATCATATAAACAAGTTGAGAGACAAAAACTACATGATCATATCAATTGATTCAGAAAAAGCATTTGACAAAATCCAACACCTGTTTTGATAAAAACTCTTAGCAAAGTGGGAAGAGAAGGATCATGCCTCAAAATAAATGCCTTATATGATAAACCAATAGCTAACATCATACCCAATGGGCAAATACTAAAACCATTTCTCCTAAGAACAGGAACAAGATAGGGACGCCCATTTTCACCACTCCTGTTCGACACAATACTGGAAGTGCTAGCCATAGTGATCAGACAAGAAGAAGGAATAAAAGGCATCCAATTTGGAAAAGAAGTAAAACTGTCATTGTTCGCAGATGACATGAGATTGTACCTAGAAAAACCTAAAGACTCCATGAAAAAACTACGAGATTTAATAAATGAATTCAGCAACATAGCAAGATACAAAATTAACACCCAGAAATCTATGGCATTTTTATACACCAATAATGAACTCACAGAAAGAGAACCTAAAAAGACAATCCCATTTAACATTGTAATAAAAAATTTAAGATACCTAGGAATAAACTTATCAAAGGAGTTAAAAGACCTGTACTCAGAAAACTACAGGATGTTGAAAAAAGAGATAGAGGAAGATATAAGTGGAAGAATATACCATGTTCATGGATTGGTATAATCAACATCATTAAAATGTCCATACTACCCAAAGCAATCTATAGATTCAATTCCCATTAAAATACTAATGGCATATTTCACAGACCTAGAACAAACTCTCCAAAAATTTATATGGAATAAAACAAGACTCCGAATAGCTGCAGCAATCCTGAGAAAGAAGAACAAAGTTGGAGGGATCACAATACCAGATAGCAAGCTATATTACAAAGCCACTGTTCTCAAAACAGCTCAGTACTGGCACAATAACAGACTTATAGACCAATGGAACAGAACAGAGAACCCAGAAATTGACCCAAGCTATTATGCTCAATTAATATTTGATAAAGGAGGCAAGAGCATACAATGGAGTCAAGACAATCTCTTCAATAAATGGTGTTGGGAAAATTGGAAGGATACATGCAAAAAAATGAAACTAGACCACCAACTTACACCATACCCAAAAATAAACTCAAAATGGATAAAGAAATTAAACATAAGATGGGAAACTATAAAAATCTTAGAAGAATCAATAGGCAGCAAAATAGCAGACATATCTGGTAACATATCTGGTAACAATTTACTGATACATCTTGTAGGACAATGGAAACTAAGGAGAAAATAAACAAATGGGACTACATCAAAATAAAAAGCTTCTGTACAGCAAAAGAAACCATCAACAAAACAACAAGAAAGCCCACTGCATGGGAGAACGTATTTGTCAATGTTATCACCGATAAGGGTTTAATCACCAACATTTACAAGGAACTCATACAACTTAACAAAAGGAAGATAAACAACCCAATTAAAAAAATGGGCAACGGATCTAAATAAATACTTTTTGAAAGAGGACATAAGGAAGGCCAAAAGACATATGAAAACATGCTCCAGGTCACTAATCATCCGAGAGATGCAAATCAAAATGACAATGCAGTACCATCTCACACCTGTCAGAATGGCTATCATCAACAAATCAACAAATGAGAAGTGCTGGCGAGATTGCAGAAAAAAAGGAATCCTCCTGCACTGCTGGTAGGAATGCAGACTGATGCAGCCTCTGTGAAAAATAGTATGGAGTTTCCTCAAAAACTTAAAAATGGAACTCCCATTTGACCCAGTAAGTCCACTTTTAGGAATATATCCCAAAAAGCAAAAACACCAATCAGAAAGGATATATGCATCCCTATGTTCATAGCAGCACAATTTACAATAGCTAAGATTTGGAAACAGTCTACATGCCCATCAGCAGATGAGTAGATTAAAAACTGGTACATCTACACAATGGAATACTACACTGCTGTAAAAAAGAAAGAACTCATCATTTGCAGCAGCATGGATGGACCTGGAGAGCATTATGCTAAGTGAAATAAGCCAGTCAGAGAAAAATAAATATCACATGATCTCACTCATTTGTGGAATATAATGAACAACACAAACTGATAAACAAAAATAGATCCAGAGACATAGAAGCATTGGACAGACTGTCAAACCTCATAGAGAAGGCAGGGGAAGGATCGGAGGGTTAAGAGATCAACCAAAGAACTTGTATCATTTAAGCATAACCAATGGACATAGACAATAGAGGGTGAAGACCTGGGCTGTGGGGTGGGGCAGGGTTAGGAGGGTAAAGGGGACATATGTAATACTTTCAACAATAAGAATTTTTAAAAAGTACAAATTAGCAGGTACAGAATAGTCATGGGGATATAAAGTACAGCACAGGAAATATAGTCAATTATATTATAACTAGAGGCCCGGTGCACAAAAATTTGTGCACTGGGGGGGGGGGGGTTCCCCAGCCCGGCCTGTGCCCTCTCGCAGTCTGGGACCCCTCGGGAGATAACGACCTGCTGGCTTAGGCCTGCTCCTGGGTGGCAGAGGGCAGGCCCAATCCCTAGGTGCAGCCCCTGGTCAGGCTCAGAGCAGGGCCGATTGGGGAGTTGGGGCACCGCCATGTCATGCACAGAGCAGGGCCCATCAGGGGGTTGGGGCGCTGCCCCCTGTCACACTCAAGGCAGGGTCGATGGGGAGGTTATGGCTCTACCCTGTCACAAACAGAGCAAGGCCCGTGGAGGGGGGTTGGGGTGCCACCCTCTATCACCCACAGAGCAGGGCTGATCAGGGGGTTGGGGAGCTCCCCCCTGTCATGCACAGAGCAGGGCCGATCAGGGGGTTGAGGAGCTCCCCCCGTCACTCACAGAGTAGGGCCGATAGGGGAGCTGGGGCACCGCCCCCTGTCACACACAGAGCAGGGCGGATCAGGGGGTTGGGGCGCTGCACCCTGTCACACTCAGGGCAGGGCCAATGGGGAGGTTATGGCTCTACCCTGTCACAAACAGAGCAAGGCCCGTGGAGGGGGGTTGGGGCGCCACCCTCTATCACCCACAGAGCAGGGCCGATCAGGGGTTTGGGGCGCCGCCACTGTCACACTCAGGGCAGGGCCGATGGAGAGGTTATGGCTCTACCCTGTCACACACAGAGCAGGGCCCGTGGGGGGAGGGGGGGGTTGGGGCGCCACACCCTGTCACACACAGAGCCGCAGGGCAATCAGGGGATTGGGGAGCTCCCCCCTATCAGGCACAGAGCAGGGCTGATCAGGGGGTTGGGGCGCCTTCCCCTGTCACGAACAGAGCAGGGCGGATAGGGAGGTTGTGGCCCCGCCCCCTGTCACATACAGAGCCGCAGGGCGATCAGGGGGTTGGGGAGCTCCCCCCTGTCACACACAGAGCCGCAGGGCGATCAGGGGATTTGGGAGCTCCCCCCTATCAGGCACAGAACAGGGCTGATCAGAGGGTTGGGGCGCCTTCCCCTGTCACGAACAGAGCAGGGCGGATAGGGAGGTTGTGGCCCCACCCCCTGTCACATACAGAGCCGCAGGGCGATCAGGGGGTTGGGGAGCTCCCCCTGTCACACACAGAGCCGCAGGGCGATCAGGGGATTTGGGAGCTCCCCCCTATCAGGCACAGAACAGGGCTGATCAGAGGGTTGGGGCGCCTTCCCCTGTCACGAACAGAGCAGGGCAGATAGAGAGGTTGTGGCTCCGCCCCTTGTCACACACAGAGCCACAGGGCGATCAGGGGATTGGGGAGCTCCCCCCTATCAGGCACAGAGCAAGGCTGATCAGGGGGTTTGGGCGCTGCCCCCTGTCATGCTGATCCCGGTGCCGGGAGGCATATTACCCTTTTACTATATAGGATAGAGGCCTTGTGCATGGGTAGGGGCTGGCTGGTTTGCCCTGAAGGGTGTCCTGGATCAGGGTGGGGGTCCCCACTGGGGTGCCTGGCCAGTCTGGGTGAGGGGCTGAGGGCTGTTTTCCGGAAGCGGGTGACTGAAGCTCCCAACTGCTCCTTTTTTTCTTTCTTTCTTTTTTTTATTCTGGTCCAGCTTTAGCTCTGAGGCCTCGCTGCTGCAAACATCGATACAATGTTGCAGTCTGGCTGGCTGAACCTGGCTGACTGACAGCCGGTTTCTGGGGTTTTGTTTAGCTTCTTATTTTCAACATAGTACATAGTTGCTTAGAGATGTAGCTGAGAGGCCGGCAGCGGCAGGCGGGGAACGTTGGAGTCCGCCGTTACTGGAGCAAGCAAGCCTCCCTGCTCGCTTCAGTGCATGGCTGCCAGCCGCCATCTTGGCTGACAGTTAATTTGCATAAGGATATGCTGATTAGCCAATGGGAAGGGTAGCAGTCGTACGCTAATTACCATGTTTCTCTTTTATTAGTGTAGATAACTATCTAACTATGTATGGTGTTAGATAGTACTAGATTTATGGATAATCACTTTGTACGCTATATAAATGTCCAATCACTGGGTTGTGCATCTGAAACTATACTGTACCTCAATTCTTACTGAAAAATAAAAATATTATTATTTAAAAAAATAAAAAATGCATCTGTTGTAAATCCAGTAAGTAAATGAATAAAACTCAACACCAAAAACACAAACAATCCAATTAAAAAAAATGGGCAAAAGACTTGAACAGACACTTCTCTAAAGAGAACAAACAGATGGCAAATAGACATATGAAAAGATGCTTAATGTCACTAATCATCAGATAAATGGAAATTAAAACCACAATGAGAAATCATGTTATCCCTATCAGAATGGCTATCATCAATAAATCAATAAACAACAAGTGCTGGCGAGGATATGGAGAAAAGGAAACCCTTATGCAGGGTTGTTGGGAATGCAGACATGGGCAGCCACTATGGAAAACAGTATGGAGTTTCCTCAAAAAATTAAAAATGGAACTCCCATGTCACCCAGTGATTCCACTTCTAGGAACATATCTCAAGAAATCAGAAATACCAATCAAAAGGACATATGTACCCCTATGTTCATAGCAGCACAATTTACCATAGCTAAGATTTGGAAACAGCCTAAGTGCCCATCAACAGATGAGTAGATTAAAAGACTGTGGTACATCTACACAATGGAATACTATGCTGCTATAAAAAAGAAAGAAGTCTTACCATTCACAACAGCATGGATGGACCTGGAGAGCATTATGCTAAGTGAAATAAGCCAGTCAGAGAAAGATAAATATGACATGATATCACTCATTTGTGGAATATAATGAACAACATAAACTGATGAAAAAAAATAGCGACAGAGAAGCATTGAACAGACCATCAAACCTCAGAGGGAAAGCAGGGGAGGATCAGGGGGGTGGAGGGTAAGATCAACCAAAGGACTCGTATGCATGCATATGAGCATAATGAATGGACACAAGACATTAGGGAGGTGAGGGCATGTGGGAGGGGCCAGGGAGAGGTCAATGGGGGGAAAAGGAGACATATATAATACTTTAAACAGTAAAGAATTTAAAAAATTTTTTAAAAAATCAATTGCCTTACAACACAGCAATTCCACTTCTGAGAATATAGCCCAAGAAACCAGAGACATTGATTTCAAGGAATATATTAACCCCTTATGTTCATTGCAGCATCATTTATAATAGCCAAAATTTGGAAGTAGCCCAAGTGTCCATCAGCAAAAGAGTGGATATAAAAGCTGTGGGACATTTACAAAATGGAATACTACTTGGCTATTAAAAGAAGGAAATCTTACACTTTGTGATAGCAGGGATGGACCTGAGAGCATTATGCTAAGTGAAATAAGCTAGTCAGAGAAAGATAAGTACCATAGGATTTCACACATATAGAATCTAATTAACAAAATGAACTAACAAGCAAAATAGTGACAGAGTCTATATACATAGATAGCAGGTTGACAACTGTTGAGGGGCTAAGGGTGTGGGGCTGGGAGGGTGGAGGGGTTGAGGGAAAAGAGAGAGCAATAGAGGAAGAACTCATGGACAATGACAGCAGTGTGATGGTTTCCAGCAGGAGGTGGGGTGGACAGAAGTGTAGGAGGTTATGAGGGTGATAAATGGTGATGAACAGAGACCTGATTTGGGGTGGTGAACACACAATACCGTGTATAGACGATGTGTTGTAAAATTGTGCACCTGAAAAGTGTATAATTTCTTACAAATAATGTCACCCCTAATAAATTCAATAAAAAGGACGAAAAGAAAAAAGAAAAAGATAATTAAGACTGTAAAGCATTCTAAAATTGCTTATTCCAGCGCTTTAAATCATTTTTGTTGGGAAATGAAGGCAAAGATACAGATCTTTTGCCTTTAACCTCAACTTCTCATTTAAAAATTATCTGAGTAATTCCAGGGATGCAGGCTGATTCAATATTCAAAAATAAATCAATGTAATCTATCATATCAACAAACTAAAGGAGAAAAATTACATGAGCATATTATCTGATGCAGAGGAAGCATTTGACAAAAATTCAACATCCGTTCATTACAAAACTCTCAGAAATATAGGAATAGAGAAAATATTCCAGACCTTGATCAAGAGCATCTAAAAATCCTACAGATAATGGTAAACGATTGAATGCTTTCCCCCTAAGATTTGAAGAAGGCAAGGATAGATCTACTTTCACCACTATTGTTAAACTAGCACTAAACTACTAATCAGTGCAAAAGGGCAAGAAAAGCCATAAGGATTGGAAAGAAAAAAAATAAAACTGTCAAAATCCTCAACAAAATCTTAGCAAATCGGATCCAGCAGTTCATCAGAAAGATCATACACCATGACCAAGTAGGATTTATCCCAGGGATGCAAGGATGGTACAATATACGCAAATCAATAAACGTGATACATCACATAAACAAATTGAAAGAAAAAAACCACATGGTCATATCAATTGATGCAGAAAAAGCATTTGACAAAATCCAACACCCCATTTTTTTTTCCAGTTTTTCCCAACACCATTTATGAAGAGACTAT
>NW_005871258.1:987060-1128197 GCF_000147115.1 Myotis lucifugus
ACCTTCCCCGCATCTCTCCAGCTCACTCTGTTCTGCAGGAACTTCATGTCTAGATTGCTTTGGGTAGAATGGACATTTTAATGATGGGATTCTACCAATCCAAGAACATGGGATGTTCTTCCATCTGTTTATGTCTTCCTCTATCTCTTTTTTCAACGTCCTGTAGTTTTCTGAGTAGAGGTCTTTAACCTCTTTAGTTAAGTTTATTCCTAGGTATCTTAATTTTTTTGGAGCGATGGTAAATGGGATTGTTTTTCTAATCTCTCTTTCTGAAAGTTCACTATTGGTCAACACCCATTTTTGATAAAAACTCTCAGCATGGTGGGAGTAGAAGGATCATACCTCAACATAATAACAGCCATATATGACAGGCCCACAGCCAACATCATACTCAATGGACAAAAACTAACACCATTTCCCCTAAGAACAGGAACAAGACAGGGATGCCCACTCTCACCACTCCTGTTCAACATAGTCCTGGAAGTATTAGCCATTGCAATTAGACAAGAAGAAGAAATAAAAGGCATCCAAATTGGAAAAGAGGAAGTAAAACTGTCCTTATTTGCAGACGACATGATATTATACATACAAAACCCTAGAGACTCCGTCAAAAAACTACTAGACTTAATACATGAATTTGGCAAAGTATCAGGATACAAAATTAATGCCAAGAAATCTGAGGCATTTCTATACACCAATAGTGAACTTTCAGAAAGAGAGATTATAAAAACAATCCCATTTACCATCACACCAAAAAAATTAAGCTACCTAGGAATAAGCTTAACTAAAGAGGTAAAAGACCTCTACTCAGAAAACTACAGGACGTTGAAAAAAGAGATAGAGGAAGACATAAACAGATGGAAGAACATACCGTGTTCATGGATTGGTAGAATTAACATCATTAAAATGTCCATACTACCCAAAGCAATCTATAAATTCAACGCACTTCCCATTAAAATACCAACGGCATACTTCACAGATCTAGAACGAACTCTCCAAAAATTCATTGGGAATAAAAAAAGACCCCGAATAGCTGCAGCAATCCTGAGAAAGAACAAAGTAGGTGGGATCTCAATACTAGATATCAAGCTGTATTACAAAGCCACTGTTCTCAAAACTGCCTGGTACTGGCACAAGAACAGACATATAGATCAATGGAATAGAATAGAGACCCCAGAAATCGGCCCGAACCAATATGCTCAATTAATATTTGACAAAGGAGGCAAGAACATACAATGGAGCCAAGATAGTCTCTTCAATAAATGGTGTTGGGGAAATTGGACAGATATATGCAAGAAAATGAAACTAGACCACCAACTTACACCATACACAAAAATAAACTCAAAATGGATAAAGGACTTAAATGTACGACAGGAAACCATAAAAATTCTAGAAGAATCCAAAGGCAACAAAATCTCAGACATATGCCGAAGCAATTTCTTCACTGATACAGCTCCTAGGGCAGTTGAAACTAAAGAGAAAATGAACAAATGGGACTACATCAAAATAAAAAGCTTCTGCACAGCAAAAGAAACCATCAACAAAATAACAAGAAAACCCACTGCGTGGGAAAACATATTTGCCAACGTCATATCTGATAAGGGCCTAATCTCCAAAATTTATAGGGAACTCTTACAACTTAACAAAAAGAAGATAAACAATCCAATCAAAAAATGGGCAAAGGATCTAAACAGACACCTTTCAAAAGAGGACATTCAGAAAGCCAAGAGACATATGAAGACATGCTCAAAGTCACTAATCATCCGAGAGATCCAAATCAAAACAACAATGAGGTACCATCTCACACCTGTCAGACTGGCTATCATCAACAAATCAACAAACGACAAGTGCTGGAGAGGATGTGGAGAAAAAGGAACACTTGTGCACTGCTGGTGGGAATGCAGACTGGTGCAGCCACTATGGAAGACAGTATGGAGTTTCCTCAAAAAACTGGAAATGGAACTCCCATTTGACCCTGTGATCCCACTTTTAGGAATATATCCCAAGAAACCAGAAACACCAATCAGAAAGGATATATGCACCCATATGTTCATAGCAGCACAATTCACCATAGCTAAGATCTGGAAACAGCCTAAGTGCCCATCAGTAGCTGAATGGATTAGAAAACTGTGGTACATCTACACGATGGAATACTATGCTGCTGTAAAAAAGAAGGAACTCTTACAATTTGCAACGGCATGGATGGAGCTGGAGAGCATTATGCTAAGTGAAATAAGCCAGTCAATGAAGGAAAAATACCACATGATCTCACTCATTCATGGATAATAGAGACCATTATAAACTTTTGAACAATAATAGATACAGAGGCAGAGCTGCCTCACACAGATTGTCAAACTGCAGCGGGAAGGCCGGGGAGGGTTGGGGGGCAGGAGGGAGGCGGGTAAGAGATCAACCGAAGGACTTGTATGCATGCATATGAGCATAACCAATGGACATAAGACACTGGGGGGTAGGGGAAGCCGGGGTATTGTCAAGGGCAGGGGGGAAAAAAGGACACATATGTAATACCCTTTGTAATGCTTTAAGCAATAAAAAATAAAATTAAAAAATAAATAAATAAAATTGTCCTTATTTTCAGATAACATAATTGTCTACAGAAGAAAATCAAGATATGTTTAGAGAGTATATGAGAAAAGAGTGAATTTGTGCTCCATTCCCAATTAAACCCAAGATAGGGCAAGATCCCAGAGTAGAAATCACCTTGTGATTCATCTAAGAGTTCATTCCTGACAAAATAGGGATCAATAAGGTTTTGCTTCATTTGTCCATAACAGAAATCCAAAATAATGGAAATGCAAGTAAATAAGAAATTTGTGGGGGGAAGGGGAGAAACAATTGTCTATATATAAAATTCCAAGTAATCCGCAGAAAAATTCCTACAAGTAGTAAGTGAGTTTGGCAAGGTCACAGGATATAAGATAATCGTTCAAAAATCAATTGTACTTATATATGCTGGCAATGAACACACTGATAGCAGAATTTAAACTAGAATACCATTTACAGTACCTCAAAAAATTCTTTGTATTTTGTAGGTGTAAATCTAACAAAATATGTATAGAACTTACATGCTGAAAACTACACAAAAGTAACAAAAGATATCAAATAAGTATAAATAAGACATACTATGTTCATGGATTAAAAGTCTTAACATAGTAAATTTGTCAGTTCTTCTCAAATTAATACAAATATTTAATGCAATTCCTATCAAAATCCCAGCAAGATTTTTTGAAGAAATAGACAAATTATTCTAAAACTTAAATGGAAAGACGAAAAAGCTAGAATAGCTAAGACAATTCTGAAGAAGCAGAATAAAGTGGATGAAATCTGTCTACCTGATTTAAAGATTTATTATTAGCTACAGTAATTAAGATGGTGTGGTACCGGTGAACAGACAAAGATCAATGGAAAAAAATAAAAAACCAAGAAGCAGACCTGCTCAAGTACATCCAACTGATTTTTCACTAAAGTACAAAATCAATTTAATGAAGGAGAGGTAGCTTTTCCAACAAATGGTACTAGAGTAATTGGACACCTATAGGCATTAAAAAGAACCTCGACCCAAACTTTACACCTTATGCAGAAATTAGTTCAAAATAAATCATGAAATTAAATGTGAAACATAAAAACCAAAGGACTTGTACGCATACATATAAGCCTAACCAATGGACACAGACACCAGGGGGGTGAGGGCATGAGTGAGGGGTAGGGAGGGAGGCAATGGGGGGATAAGGACACATATATAATACCTTAATCAATAAAGAAAAAAATTAAATAAAACCTAGCAAAAAGTCTTGGGACCTAGAGCTATGCAAAGAATTCTTAGACTTAAAACCAAAAGTAAATCCATAAAAGAAAAATTGATAAATTGCACTTCATCAAACTTTTGAACTTTTGCTCTGAGAAAGACCCTGATAAGAGGATGAAAATACAAACTACATAGTGGGAGAAAATATTTGCAAACCACGTATCTGATAAAGAACTAGAATCTAGAATATATAAAGAACTCTCCATACTAGCATTAAAAAAGCAAACAATCCAATGAGAATATGGACAAAAGACATAAAGAGACATTTCACTGAAGAAGATAGATAGATGGCAAACAAGCACACCAAAAAGATATCATTAGGGAAATACAAATAGATGATGATATAGCATTATACACATCAGAATGGCTAGAATAAAAAATAGTGACACCACCAAATGCTGATAAGGAAGTGGAAAAACTGGATCACTCACATTGTTGGTAGGAATGCAAAATGGTACAGACACTTGGGGAAATAGTTTGGCACTTTTCTAAGAAACTTATCATGGAACTATTATATAATACAAAAAATTGCATTCCTGGGCATTTACAGAGAAATTAAGACCTATGTTTACAAAAAGCTGTACACAAATGTTTACAACAACTTTATTTGCAAGACCCCAAAACTGGAAATCATCCAGATGTCCTTCAATCAGTGAATGGTTAAATACACTGTGTTACACCAACTGCATGGAATAGTAAAGAGTAAAGGGGATCAAATGTCTGGTGACAGAAGATTTGACTTTGGGTGGTGGTCACACAATTCAATATGCAATGCTATATCATAGAATTGTACATTTGAAACCTATATAATTTTATTAACCAATGTCACTACAATAAAATTTAAAAAGTGTTTGTGTCCACTGAGCACATAATGCAGATAAAGAAATACAAAATGCCTGGGCCATTGTGGCTTAGTGGTTGGAGCATCGGCCCGCACTCCTCAAGGTTACAGATTCAATCCCCGGCCCTGGTTGGGTGAGTGTGGGAGGCAACCAATTGATGTGTCTCTCTCACATTGATCTTTCTCTTTCTCTCCCTCCCTGCTTCCCTTTCACTCTCTCTAAAAAAGAAAAGAAAAGAAAAATATCCTCCAGTGAGGATTAATAAAACAGAAAAGAAATACAAAGATAAGTAAGATGGTCCTTGCCCTTGCAATTATAGCTTATTCATGCACCAGTGGGGTCCCTCAGCCTGGCCTGTGGGATTGGGCCAAAACCAGCTCTCCGACATCCCCCAAGGGGTCCCGGATTATGAAAAGGTGCAGGCCAGGCCAAGGGACCCCACCAGTGCACAATCAGGGCTGGGGAGGGATGCGGGAGGTTGGCCAGCCGGGGAGGGACTGTGGGAGGGCTCCAGGGCATGTTCAGTCCATCTTGCTCAGTCCCGATTGGCCAAACAGCAAGCTAACCTACGGGTCGGAGCGTCTGCCTCCTGGTGGTCAGTGCACGGCATAGGGACTGGTCAACCAGTTGACAGTCTGCCCCCGGGTGGTCAGCAGTCTATGTCATAGTGAGTGGTTTAGCAGCCTTAGCATATGATTGGCATATTATGCTTTGATTGGTTGAACGGAAGACCAGACGACTAGACATTTAGCATATTAGGCTTTTATTATATAGGATTATAGAAAAAAACATATAAACATAAATAATTAAATTTCAAGGCAAAAAGTTTGTCAGGAGTATTTTTAAATGCAATGAGCATTAGCCTGACCACTTAACAACTATGAGGATAGCTATTATAAAAAAAGAAAAAGAAAAACTACAAATAACAAATGTTTCAATTATCACATGTATTATTTTTCCAATTTGAAAACGCCAAGTAAAAAGTATTTTTAAAGAAAAAATTAAGGACATATTATTTAAATTGTTAAGTGAGTATCTATGAGTCACTTTCATCATTAAAATGTTCTTGCTGCCGAAACCGGTTTGGCTCAGTGGATAGAGCGTCGGCCTGCGGACTGAAAGGTCCCAGGTTCGATTCCAGTCAAGGGCATGTACCTTGGTTGTGGGCATATCCCCAGTAGGAGATGTGCCGGAGGCAGCTGATCGATGTTTCTCTCTCATCGATGTTTCTAACTCTCTATCTCTCTCCCTCCCTCTCTGTAAAAAATCAATAAAATATATTTTTAAAAAATGTTCTTGCTGAAATAAAAAATAATTAAAGGAAGAGTCTTACAATACTGGCATATACTTCATTCATAAAATATAAACAGTAAATTCTTACAGAAACCAGCTACTACATGATTCTCAAATGCAACATATTCTCCTAACACAGTGATTCTCAACCTTCCTAATGCCGCACCCTTTCATACAGTTCCTCATGTTGTGGTGACCCCCAACCATAAAATAATTTTCGTTGCTACTTCATAACTGTAATTTTGCTACTGTTATGAATCGTAATGTAAATATCTGATATGCAGGATGTATTTTCATTGCTACAAATTGAACATAATTAAAGCATAGTGATTAATCACAAAAACAATATGTAATTATATATGTGTTTTCCAATGGTTTTAGGCGACAGGGTCGCGACCCACAGGTTGAGAACCGCTGTTCTAACAAATAGTAGACTAAGAAAACTAAAATTTCAATAGGATTTGAAAATAACAGAAATGTACACATGATCAAAATTTGTTAATTCTTCAGTTACACTATGCAACTTGTATACATATACTTTAGGATCTGAGTTCCGTCTCTCTCTCTAGACGCATCTCCAGCCATTGTTACCTATGCATGCTACACTGGCCATTGAAAATTACTTACTATTCACGCAAGAAATCGCTTTTACCTCGATTCATTCCCTATGTTGTTGTTCCCTCTGAATGAAACACCTCATCTCTTCTGTGCTCATTAGTATATCCACTCCCTCCCGACACCCACAGGCTGAATAGGATCTCCCTCTCTAAACCGTATTTCTTAGTAGAACATTCATCCCAATGCCAATACTGAAAGGTCCGTGAGAGCAGTGGCCTGTATCTTTTGAACATTATAGTCACAGTGGCAAACACAAATGTCAGGCACACGGTGGATATAATCAACTGAGTTACAGTTTAAAAGAACCCAATTAGTAAGTAAATTTAGCTTAAAAGAATGTCATTAAAGTTACAATTTAGCTGGATGGACCTCAACCTCGTGGTTCTTTTATTTTAATTTTTTAAAAATATATTTTATTGGTTTTTTACAGAGAGGAAGGGAGAGGGATAGAGAGTTAGAAACATCGATGAGAGAGAAACATCGATCAGCTGCCTCCTGCACACTCCCTACTGGGGATGTACCCGCAACTCAGGTACATGCCCTTGACCGGAATCGAACCTGGGACCCTTCAGTCCGCAGGCCGACACTCTATCCACTGAGCAAAACCAGTCAGAGCAACCTTGTGGTTCTTTACTGATAGGCATGTAAAGATGTTTTATCAATCTTCTAGCCAAAAGTAAATATAAATTAAATGCTCAGAGGAAGAGTTATGTTAATTACTTGAATTGTTGGAATATAGCTGTCAAATTAATCTCTGGGACTTAAAAAAGAAATCTAAAGGTGAGAGACAGGCTTGATGTAATATTAAACACAACTTTTTTCTAATCCTGTAGTAATTTTATATACTAGAAATATGAAAAAATAAAACATTTTAAATGCATTACATACCATTTCAATTTCTTGATCTTTAGCAATCAGCTGCTGATTAAGAAGGTCTTTGCTTGCGTCAAGTTTAATACAAAGTTCCCTTGTGGAAGACAAGTCTGCAAGGGCAGACACCTTTTCAAACTGAACCTTCTGAAGCTCCTCTTCCATCTTCACAAGAGATTTATGCAACGTACAAATCTGGGACTTGTAAGACCTTTCTGCATTTAAGTGCTACAAAGACAAAATTATTATTATATTTTTTAATTTGGAAAAAAACTACAACATGGAGCATAAAATGGGGCAAATCTTTTAATGATAGTACACTTATATTATAAGGAACTTTAGATGCTATAGGTAGTAATATATGTACAAAACACTCTGACACATAAATTTCGGTTTCAAGTTTCTATACACAATGAGTAAGGTGGTCAACTGGTCATATTTGGAAAACAACTTCTCCCACTTAGAAGTCTCAGCCTCAACGCTGGTTGAAATATATACATGTTATGTCTATAGTTCTGTCCATATTTGCCACAGTTTCAATTATTCTATAATATAAATATTGTTGTCTTTAACAAGTGACAAAGAAAACATTAGCCACTATTACACTCACAATACCCATTTTCCAATTCTTAAAGGATATGTTGATATCAACAATATCGTAAAATGAGGATGACAACTCTCTAGCACTTACTGGTGCCTGAGGGAAAAAGACTCTGGGCAAGTATAAATTAAGAATACATCCATTATGAGAAATAAGAGCATGTTTTAAAAATGGTAATGTGAGTCTTGGTCAATGTTGCTCCGTGGTTAGAGCAACGGCCCAAAGGGTTGCAGATTTGATTCCCAGTCAAGGGCAGGTACCTGGGTTGCAGGTTTGATCCCTGGCCCTAGTCAGGGTGCGTGCAGGAGGTAACCAATTGATGTGGCTCTCTCTCTCATCGATGTTTCTCTCTCTCTTTCTCTCCCTCTCTCTCTCTCTCTCCCTCCTCCCCCCCCCCCCTTCAATGGAAAAATCAATGGGAAAAATATCTTTGGGTGAGGATTAACAAAAAACTGGTAATATGAGATTCAAGTTATATAAATATTTTCAAATATTCAAGATAATGTTCCAAAAAACAATCTTAATTACACTGCCACCTATAGAGAAGTATTTGTTATGTGAAGATAACAAAACTGAGAGGCAAATTAAGACACTTTTCTGCTTTTACAAGTACAAAGTACACAAAAATTGCTCCTGGAATAAATTATTTGGTCACAATTCACTCCTACCTTTCTCCCTCCCTCCCTTCCTTCCTCACTCACTCTATTTCTCATTTATTTTTAAATAATCTTCTATCCATCCATTCTATATTTATTGTATATTCTATGTTTCAGTCAATGTGCTTAGATGCATACCAACGATAAACAATATGGTCTCTGCTCTCTTAAAACTTTCTGACTATGGGGGAGTCATGCATCAATCAAATAAACAAATGAATATATTAATACATATTAAGAAAATACTTCTAGAGAAAATAGTGTATAATAAAGGAACACGACCTAAACTGAGAGTCAGGAGAGGTTTTCCTGGACAAATGACAGTTGAGGTGATGAGCAGATATATACAGTGTGTGTTGGAGAGAGCATCTTTCCAAGTCAGGAATGCGAAGGGCAAAGCTTTGGAGGGCGTATGTGAAAGGAGGAAAATGACATGCTCCAAGAAGAGAGGGAGGCCAGTATGGCTGGAGCCCCGAGACCACAGGGAAGAGTGAGAGAGGATGCAACTGAAAAGGCATACAAAACAGAGAGTCTAGTCAGTGGGTTAAAAATTAGGTCTTTATCCACTGAAAGGTCTACAGAGGGAGGTGATGCAATTACTAATAGTTTTGTTTGGAAAATATCACTCAGTATGTTTCAGATTCCAGTAAGGTAGTGATTAAGAGGAAAACCTTTTAAAGGCTAAGATAAAATAGAACAAAAAGGATTTTTGTAATTCATAGCTGAGCTTTCAAGGAAGAAAGAAAAATCCTCACATGCCAAAAACAAAGAAAACAAAGCCAGAGCAGGAAGCAAATGAAAGCCTGAAGCTAAGAGTTGGGGGTTGAAAGAGCCACTAACAGTGAATGACTTACGTTTCAACATTCAAGCAAGGATAGGAGACAAGATGTAGAATTAATGGAGAGTTGGAACTGAGACCTGTACATAATTTGGGGCCCTTGAGAGGAGGCTCCGAGGGAAAAAAAATCCACTCAACCTCACAGAGATACAAACAAAAATTTATCTTGACCTAGTCTCTGGATATGGGAAAAAATGTCTTCTGTAAGAAACTGAAACCTCAGGTCTGCATTCACTCAAATTTGAAGTCGGACTTTACACTACCTATCCAAATTCTAAACTTCAACATAAAGGTTGAAGAAGCCCACCCATCTCCCTGGCCATACAAGTTTATTGGAGAAAAAAAACTCCCATCTCAAGAGGAGATTACAGTCAAATAGTGAGAATCAGAGTAACACAGCACATAGCAGGATCAGAGTTCTAGAACTTCAAATTATGGAACAAAATAGTTTAGAAGGCATGGAAAATATGTTTAAAAGTTTTAAAGACATTAAAAAAATTCAAAAAGGACATTAAGGAAAAATTAAAAACATTCCTCTTCTATTTGAAGAAGAATCAAATAGAACTTCTAGAAAGAAAAAGTAAATGAAAATTAATGAATGCATCAAAAAACAAAATGGTACAGCTTGAAGGGGAAGAATGAACTAGATGATGGATCATAGCACAGAGAAATAAACATCTGAAACATACGATAAAAATATTAATAATCAATTGGGCTAAAAGATTCAGAAAGTGTATTATAAAAGCTAAAGGAAACAGTAAATTTGGAGGCAGTAATATTCTAAGAAATAACATCTGAGAATTTTCCAGACTAATAAGAGGCATGGAAACTCTGACTAAAACACTGCAACAAAAGACATTCCCCCCAAATAAATTAGAACCTAGTGTAGCTGGACATTTGTAAACAAGGATCTGAAGTCCTGCCAAGAAGTGAATGTTCTATCAGGAGCACAGTGTGACTTGCAAGCGAGTCACGCTGGGTCAAGATTGCACACAATCTTGAGTTCCAGGAACATTTACCTCCCTGAGAAAGGCTAAGATTAAATAGTCATGGGTGTAGAACAGAAAGGGAGGGCACAGCTACAAGTTGTCTTCAATACGCTATTTTAATAATATAGAACAAAACAAGATTCAGTTGATTAACTGCTGACGCACTAACCGTGTACCAAACCCCAATAAAAGCAATGGTGAGAGTGCAGAGTTTGCTACATGCCTGAGCAAGCTGTAGCCCTCTGTCCGGCATCAATCATCCTGTGTGCTCGTCTTACCTCTGCATCTTCGGTTCATTAAACATCCCTCAACAACCTAGACATGTAACAGTGAGACTACACACAAAGAAAAGGAGAATACCTTAAAAGAAACCAATGACAAAAGACAGACTTATAAAGAATTTCAATTACAATGAGAACAGACTTCTCAACAAATAAGACAATTATTTTTAACATTATCAAGGGAAAAACTCTCAACCTTGAATTCTCTATTCAACTAAACTAATCTACACTAATAAAAGAGAAACATGCAAATTGGTGTCACTCCGCTACCCCCACCAGCCAATCAGATGAGTATGCAAATTAACCCAATAAAGATGGAGGTTAATTTGCATACACAGGCACAGAGTGAAGACTGAAGACTCAAGACTGAAGACTCAAGACTAAAGAGGCTTGGCTTCTCCACTGCAACCGCAGTGGAGAAGCCAAGCCTTGCTGTGGCTGGACCAAAGGCCTGGGTCCTGGGTGCCAGAGGAAAACTGGTGCCGGCAACCAGGGGAAGGAACGCCTATTGTGCGAAACTTCATGCAATGGGCTTCTAATATATAAGAGTGAGGGTAAAATAAAGCCATTTTCAGACAAAGATTGAAAAAATCAACTCTCAGATCAAAAAAAAGTTTAAGAAAATTTGACTTAGGAAGAAGAAACAGAATATAAGAAGCAATGATAAAGAATTTTGTAAACATATGGGTGGGTACAAATAAGCATTGACTGAAAGAATAAGAAAAATAATGATTAATTTTTAAGGACATAAAAAGTATTCCCAGATGGCTGCAGTGTAGCTGGAGGCACCCAGTTGCTCCCAGTCCCAAACTGGATTTATAGCTACATTACAGAGCAATCAAAACCAATTGAAGGCTAGCTGATCTGAACTATATAACCAAGGAGCACAGAGGCAGCCACGTAGAGACTGGTGAGAAGGGCACAGACAGAAAGGGAGAGCCTCCTCATGCAGGTGTGGCATGACTGCAGAACTCCCTCCCCCAGGAGCCTCGGGTTTCAACCCCATGCAGGGATTCCCAATCCAGAGCTACAGAGATAGAAAGAGAAGCCTATGTAGCGCATGGCAGTGGGAATCAGTGGGGATTTAGACTGCCCGGGAGAGTCAGACCACGCCCTCTTAGGGAAAGAGCACTCCTAAGGGTAGGCACCAGCCTGGGGTGTTTGCTCCAGACAGACTCCAACTACTGGTGTCGCCCTGCTGCCATACTCGGTCCTGCAGAGGGGTCTGCTGGCTCCACCCAGCAGTGAACAGGGAAATAAACATCTGAAACATACGATAAAAATATTAATAATCAATTGGGCTAAAAGATTCAAAAAGTGTATTATAAAAGCTAAAGGAAACAGTAAATTTGGAGACAGTAATATTCAAAGAAATAACATCTGAGAATTTTCCAGACTAATTAGAGGCATGGAAACTCTGACTGAAAAACTGCAACAAAACAAAAGAACAGAAACAAACTCAGAGAACAAATTGATGGTTGCAGAGGAGAGGGGCATTGGAGGGAAGGGTAAAAAAGATGAAGAGATTTTGCGGGGAGGCTTTTGGTGGAGATCTAAACTGCGTGGCTTGGAAAGAGGATAAGTCTCCCCTACCTTGAGTGCACAGCTGGCACACCTCCCCACACCTCTTGAACCACTCAGCCTGTCCTGCACATCTGGGTTTGGTGTCACAGTCAAGTTGTGCCGGGCTAGGATTTTGGGCCCCAACCTGCTGGGTTTGAAGCTTGTGCAGAGCTTTTGGCCCCACCCTGGTGAGAGCAGATGCGCAGAGATGGGAGTGTCTTGCAGAGCTGTCCTTCGGCCCCATTCTTTTTAGTTCAGTGGTGAGGGGTGCTGGGGAACCAAGCAAAACTGGAATTTTCAGACTGTGTCTCCTGGAGAGGCTTTAGTCTGGGAACCAGATGGGCGAGTGCTGGGCTGTGTACTCAGAAAACTATAGAACATTGAAAAAGGAAATAGAGGAAGATACAAATAAATAGGAACATATACACCATGTTCATGGACAGGAAGAATTAACATCATTAAAATGTCTATACTGCCCAAACCAATCTATAGATTTAATGCAATTCCTATTGAAATACCAATGGCTTATTTCACAGATCTAGAACAAATATTCCAAAACTTTATATGGAACAAAAAAGACATCTAATAGCCTCAGCAATCTAGAGGAAGAAGAACAAAATTGAAGGTGTCACAATACCTAATATCAAACTATTCTACAAGGCCATTATAATCAAAATAGCCTCATACTGGCAAAGGATAGGTATATAGATCAATGGAACAGAACAGACATCCCAGAAATCAACCTAAGTTTTTATGGTCAATCAATATTTAACAAAGAAGACAAGAGCATACAATGGAGTAAAGATGGTCTCTTCAATAAATGGTGCTGGGAAAACTGGAAAGGTACATGCGAAGAAATAAAACTAGACCACCAACTTACACCATACACAAGAATAAACTCAAGTCATGAAACCATAAAAATCCTAGAAGAAAACATAGGCACTTAAATCTCAGACATCTCTTGATATATCTCCTATGGTAAGAGAAATGAAGAAAAAAAAATAAACAAATGGGACTACAACAAATTAAAAAGCTTCTGCACAGGAAAAACAACCATCAACAAAATGAAAAGGAAACCCACTATATGGTGGAACATATTTGCTAATGATACATCTGATAAGGGGTTAATTTCCAACATAATTAAAGAACTTATACAACTCAACACAAGGAAGACAAACAGCCCAATTAAAAATTTGGCAAAAGGACCTCAACAGACACTTCTCCAAGGAAGACACACAGATGAGAAATAGACATATGAAAAAAATGCTCAGTATCATTAATCATCATAAAAATGCAAATTAAAACCACAATGAGATAATCTTCTCACACCTGTCAGAATGGCTATCATTAATAAAACAGACAAAAAGTGTTGTCAAGGATGCAGAGAAAAGAGAACCTTTGTGCACTACTGGTGGGATTATAAATTGGTGCAACCATAGGATGTTCCTCAGAAAATTAAAAATAGAACTACCATATGCCCAGAAAACCCCCTTCTGGGTATTTATCTGAAGAAATACAAACCATTAATTTGAAAAGTTATGTGCACCCTTGTGTTCACTCTAGCATTATTTATAATAGCAAAGTTACAGGAGTAGCCTGTCCATCAATAGATGAATGGATAAAGAAGATGCCATTCAGATCTACAATGGAATATTATTCAGCCATAAAAAAGAAATCTTGCCATTTGTGACAATATGAATGGACCTAGAGGGTGTTATGCTAAATGAAATAAGTCAGACAGAGAAAGACAAATAATATCGTATGATTTTACTTATATGTGAATCTAAAAAACAACAACACATAGAACAGAAACAAACTCATAGAGAACAAATTGATGGTTGCCAGATGAGAGGGGAATTGGGGGGAAGGGTAAAAAAGATGAAGAGATTAAGAATTACGAATTGCCAGTTGTAAAACTAGTCACAGGGATGTAAAGTACAGCATAGGAAATATAGTCAATAACTGTATAATAACTATGTATGATGGCAGATGGATACTAGATTTGTGGAGATCACATCATAAAGTATATAAATGTCTAATCACTGTGTTGCACACCTGAAACTCATATAATACTGCAGGTCAAGTGTAACTGAAAAATAAATTTTAGAAAATGAACCTTGACCATCTTGCATCACACACAACTATTAATTTAAAATATATCATAGATCTAAATATAACAAGCATAATATTCCTAGAAGAAACAGAAGAAAATCTATGCACCTTAGTATCTACACATATTTATTAGGACAAAGAAGTGCAAAGTATAAAAGAAAATAGATAAATTGAACTTCATAAAAAATTTCAAACTTCTGCTCTTTAACAGACTTAAGTAAATAAAAAGACAAGCCAATGACTGGAAGTAAATATTAAAAAATACACATAGGAACATCTAGAGTAATCAAAAGAATTCTTACAACTTAATATCAAGACCCCTAATAAAATATGAGTAACTTATCTGGATACTTTATAAAGGAAGATGTATTAGTGATCAGACATACGATACAGAATGGAAAGCTGCTCAACATCATTAGTCATGAAAGAAATGAAAACTAAACCTACAGTGTGATAACTGTACACATATATTAACAATACCATGGGCTGGGAAAGATGTAGAGCAACTGGGACTCTCATACAATGCAAATGGGAGTATAAAGCGGAACAAACAATTTGGAAAGCAGTTTGTGAGTTTCTTACAAAGTTGAGAACAATTACCATGAGGGCCAGCAATTCCGCTCCTAGTTATTTATCCAAGAAAAATAAAAACTTATGTGCACACAAGAGCTTACATGCTATGTTCACAGCAATTTTATTCATAATAGCCCAAAATAGAAAGAAACTCCCCTCAAAAGTCATATGCAGAAAGCTAACCTCAAATGTGACTGTATTTAGAGATAGGGCCTTAAAGGGGGCAATTAGGGTTAAATGAAGTCATAAGAAGGGGGTCCTAATCCAATATAACTGGTGTCCTTATGAGAAGAGAGACAGCAGGGATGCACACACACGGAGGAATGTGTGAGGACACAGAGGTAAGGCATCCATCTGCGGACCAACTTGAGTGTCTCAGAAGAAACCAAACCTGTGGCACTTCGATCTTGGACTTCCAACCTCCTGAACTGTGAGAAAATAAATCTCTATTGTTTAAGCCTCCCCAATCTGTGGTATTTTGTTATGGCAGTCTACACAAACTAACTGTCCATCAACAGGTGAATAAACAAATTGTGATATAGCTAGACAGTGGAATATGATGACAATATGAACTAATGAAAATCATTGTGCTGAGTGAGAGAAGCAAGACACAATGAGTACCGATTGTGTGATTCCATTCACATAAAATAACAGGGAAAGCAAATCTAATCCAGAATGACAGAAAGCAAACCGGTAGTTGCCTAGGAATTGGAATGGATTGATTGCAAAAGGGCTTGAGGGAATTAGGGAGGTGATAGAATTTCCTGTAACTTGATTGTAGTGATGATTGCTCAAGTGTGTTCATTTGTCACAGCTCATCAGATCACACTCTTAAAATGAGTGTTTTTATTTCATGTAAATTATACTTCAATACAATTGTTTAAAAATTAGATACACAGGTACTTTGTCAACAATAAACAAATTAGATAGCTATATTAATATATAAAACACAATTCTAAGTAAAATATGTCAGTTATTCAAGTGAGTCCTTACAAATACGGGTTTGCTTTCTGTCATTCTGGATTAGATTTGCTTTCCCTAAAATTTTATGGATCACACAGTTAGTACTCATTGTGTCTTAGCTTCTCTCACTTAGCACAATGGTTTTGAAGTCATTCATTAGTTCATATTGTCATAATATTCCACTGTCTAGCTATATCACAATTTGTTTATTCACCTGTTGACAGTTTGTGTAGAGCTGCCATGTTAAATCATGGAATGCAATCAATTTATTATAAAATTTATTTGAGAGTCTAATAAGGGAAAAGTATAGTCAATATATTTTGGGGAACATGAATCCAACTAGATATCAAGACTTAACAAAACTACAGAAGCTCCAAGAGTATACGTTGGGAAGGAGATAGACAAATTGACCAATGGAGCAGAATGTATAGGGACATTTTTATGACAAAGTAGATTTATAATTCAGTGAAGTAAGGTTGGCAGAAATCCATCCACAAAAATATAAAATTACCTATTTTAAACTATATACAAAATCAATCTCAAGTAAATTAAAGATCTAAATGTGAAGATCAAAATTTCACATATTTTTAGAAAAACTTTCAAATGAAAATGTAAGAAAATAATCTTTCTGGTCTTGGGATAGCAAAAGATTTCCTAAAGAAGACACAAAAGCATAAACCACATGGTAAAGGCTTGACTAATTACAGCAGCACAGGAATTTAAAACTTCTGTTTATATTGCAAGCACAGTGAAAAGACAAGCTAAAGATAAAAGGATTATTATTAAGAATACATAGGTAATCCCTTTAAATGAATATTGAAAAGACAAACAACTCCATAGCAAATAGGAGAGCTTAAGAAAATTTGTTCCAGAAACTTGAGAGAAAATTCATAAAAGAGGAATCCTGAATGGCGAAGAAACATGAAAAGATCTCCAATTTCACTTGTAATCAAGGAAACAAAAAGTATGGGAAAAAATTAAATGTCTGATAATATCAGGTACTGATTAGTATTTGAGAAAATGATAACTGCATGATTTCTGGTGGAAGAGTTATACTTTAGAGAGCAATCCAATAATACCAAGAAGAGTTAAAATTGTACATATATTGGATCCAGTTATTCTACTTCCAGGCACAAATCTAGAGAAATATATATTCAAGGAGAAACAAAAAAGGATGTTGTAACATTTTATTATTTAAAAATGAAGACACTTAAATTTCCATATAAGAATAAATTTTAAAAAGAAAAGATTTATACAATGAATAGAGATGCAACTGTTGAGATATACACTGTATCAAAATTAACAAATTTCAAAATTATAATATTGAGCAAAAAATGCAAGTTGCAAATGGTTACCTATAGTGTATTATCACTTTTAAAAACTTACAGCACAAAAAACAACTTTATGCATCATCTGAGGGTGAGAGATATGTAGAAAATATGAACATGCAAAAGAGTTATACAACCAGGAACCTTATACACACTAACCACTAGGGAGGGAGAAGGGGAAAGGATGAGGATCTGGATCTTGTAATATTTTGCTTCTTGAAATAAAGAAAAATTAGAAGTAAATATGGCAAAATGTGAGCATCCTTAAATATAGGGTTGGGGTGTATAAGCATGTCTTTTATATTACTTGATTTTTGCACTTTTTTGGTACATTTGAAATAGTTCCTAATTTTGAAAAATGCTAAAGATTGCTCTAGTGGTAGGGCAGGTAATCGATTAGAAGAGAACCAGAGTGGATACAAGAACAGTTATCAGGCCACAACTCACAATATATTTAAATAATTTAAGTGTTTGCTTACATATTTAATTTATGGAAAGCCAAACTAAACTCTTCAACATGATGCAGGACATACTACAAGCACACTTTCCCAAACTCACCTGCTCGACCTCTCTATTGAGGGCATCTACCTTTTCTTTTAATCTGTTACCCTCTGCCTCAGCAGTGATAAGTTCTAATTTGAGGGTATTGTTGTCTATCTCTGCTTGCCGGGCCTTATTTTCCCAATTTTCAGCATCTTCATTGGCTTTTTGGAGTTGGTCCATTAGTTGCCGGTTCTCAGATTCCTGAAAAACAAATCCTAGGTAATACTTTAAAAGATATAAAATGTTCAACATATAATTAAACATTATTTGTCAGGTCATTGATAATTTTCTTGCCACAAGGATCATTTGTAACATAACCTTGAGGAATCCCACCTGCACTCTGTTTGGAAAATCGGTCATCCTGTAATTAACAAAAGGGGGTGGGACCAGCATCTGCCCTGGCTCCTGAGTCACACTCACCCATCCAGGCACGTGAAGTTGCTTATTCTCCTCTTTAGGACATGGATGAATATGTTCTTATATTTGCTTTTGTTCAAACAGAATCCACTGCTTCAATTTCCCATGTACCTGCTTACTGACTAGTTGCTGGCCTGGTTTCGGAGCGTCTGCCCTGGCCTGACCTTTTGTATCTTTCTAGTCCCTTCTTCCTGACCACTTTTCTGAGTTGTACTGGCTACAGAGCTTCTGACTGATGGCATATAATAAGCATCAACGTCTGGTACTTCTGGCTTGGTGCATTTCCTGTTTAATTCTGGCTTTTCATTCAGAACCCCATCCTTAGGTTACTCCATCATGGACTGTGCTATGATCCACTTTTGCTCACTGCTCTAATAACTTGTCTGAAATGGCTCACAAATTACAAATCAAACCTATGCCAATAAACACTATTCATAACCATACATCCAGGTATATATTGGGCATATAATATGGAACCGCATTTTTAAAACCTTAAAACAGATGGATTAAAGTAGGATCTTATTTCTAGAGGAAAGCAGTCAGCTCCACAGATAATATACTATATTTAGTAATCATTTTGAGGCTATATTTAAAAACATATTTAGTAGTATGGTTTGGCCAACTCATTCTAAAAAATAATTTATAATTTTGGTAATAAATTTAAAAAGCACTAGATCTCTTTCTCTCCTACCTGTTAATAAACAGTGCATATTTAGAAGCATTGGACTAAATATAATGACCAAATTGCAATAAACAATGTCTCACACTATAAGGCTTTCAAATCAGATTTAAATCCTCACAATATGATTATGCATAAGTCTGGTTGAAATTAGATCAGTGTTACCACCTTGTGGCCTGATGGTACTTTGACTAATTTGAAAGATCTTTGCAGAGTGTTAGATAACAAGTTTACAAGTCAAACTACTGTCCTGGCTTTCAAGATTCAAATATACCAAATGTGCCAGTAGGGATCTGATGTGTGTTTTCCATTATTGTAGTAAAAATATCAGTTGTGTACAGACTATGTACTTGAGGGGTACATGGTACAATATACATAAACTAAATTTACCCTCTTTAACTTTCTGTAGCACTCACCGTCTATGCCGATCTCTTAAAACTGCCTTACAGCTTTAGGAAATTAGATGCAGATGTACAATCTCCCCAATAACAACTTGGATTCCTCAAAGATAGGAACCAACTTTTATATTAAATTTATTTTGTGACTATGTAATACAGGTTCAAAGTTTAAGTGGTAAAAAAGAATTGCCATAAAACATCTTGCCCTCCAACCACCAAGGGCCCCTTCCTTGTGGCAACCAAGAGGCCATTATTTACCCTTTTTTGTATCTGTCCAAAGAAGCCAGAGTAGTGTGGGGACCAAGATAGGCAACAGCATGAAGAAAGTGAAACTGCTTGGTATTGTCCAATTCTCTCTTTCAAGATGTCTTAGCCCCAACCCTGTACCCCACAGCTCCCTCTGGTGGTCCCCTGTGCTCCTTACAACACTCCACCACAGCAAAGCTAACTGCCTCCACTGGAACCCTTGCCCTTCTGGATTATGCATACAGCCTGAATTATGCATACAGCCTCTCCTAATTTCTCCCTTACCCGATATTCTTACCCTTCTGATTTATTCTTCCCAACATCTCCAGAATAATCTTAAAGGCAGTTCTTCAAATCACTTCTGTGTTTTTGTTGTAACAAAAAGCTTCCTGAAAATGGCGTTCAAACAAGTCCTTCTTACCTGTTATCACCCACCTATACATGCCACTCTAGTAGCTACAGGACCTACTATTTCCCCAAACACCTTTGCTGATGTTGTCCCCACTGCCTGGGGTGCCATTCTGTCTCCCTTCAGTTTTCATCTCTGGCACCTCTGCACCTAGCACACTGCATGCTGAATGGATGAGTGAATGAAGAATGCACCTGACTATTCTTACTAGGCTATCAGTCGTGCTTTGTGCTGTCTAGGGCAAGAGGTGCCTGAATCCATCCAATGGTGCTGTGAAATGAAACCCAGTGAAAGAACTCATACTGGCATGCTAAAACTAAGAGAAACTTGATGTGTAATGTTTGAAAACACAACTCCAGAATCTAAAAGCCCCAATCCTTAATGGTGACATTTCAGGTAACCTGACAGGGTAGGGAGAAAAGGGGAACTGTCTTACACTAATTCAGCGTTAACTATGTTCAATGTTGCTAAGATGTTCATTTATTTATATTCTGCCCTATTCCAGAATAGACTTAAATGGATCATTGTGCTAGATGTGCTGACAGACTTGGGTGTTCTTCCCAATTACAGAGGGGACACTGAGACTCAGAGAGGTTGAGTATCCTACCTAAGTCCATGCCATTAAGGAGAAGAGGAGTCAGACCTATCTGATTCCAGAGCTTCTGTCCATTCATGATATTACATGCTGGCATCTAAAAATCAGGAAGTGTGGGAAATGCCTGCTTGGTCAACGTAAGCTCACTGCTTTATTGCCTGAAAGCAAGGATTGCAATTTAGGAGTCCTTACACTATCTATCAACGTCCTAAACAATCTAATGAACACCACACATAAATGCTCTACATACGTTTATGGACTGATATGAAATAATATGTTAAATAAAATAAAGAAAACAGATTTTCTTGGGGTGAGTTTCTATTAATGGTTTCAGTGGTATGTAGGTAACAAACACTATACCTATTATAATCCAACCATACTTTTTAATCAACCAAACTCCACTATTTTAGATGGCATTTTGCTAAATGGACATATCTAACATCATTCATCAAGGTCTCTGTTTATTCCAGGATTGTCACACATGCATTTAAATTTACTTTAACCATATATGCACCTGGTCAAATGGTTACTGACAGAGAAGTCCCAAGGAGAGCCATCTGCCTTCTGGTCCTAAGAAATAAATGGACCCACAATAGCGTGATCAATTCTGATCTGCTACACAACGTGGAGCCTCTTTTGTCCAAGTTTGTACTTGGAACTCTACCATTTTCTAATATGAATGAACCAAAGTTGATTCTGGTCCCCTGTCCTTTACGCAATTGGGAGGATTCTGGACATTGGTGGTGTTCTAAATACAGAATTAACCCACCATTGACAACACTAAAAGATGCTGTGCATTAAAGGAAGATTTGATTCAGCTCTCGCCATGAGTTTAACTGATTAGTAACTTCAGTGAAAACTCAGCTATCATGAGAAAGGAGGGGAAATATACATACGTACTTCAGACTTTAATATATTCTTCAGCTTGTTAACCTCCAAATTAGTATCTTGAACCTTCTGTTTTATATCATTAAGTTCATTATGAGTATCATTCAATTGTTTAGACAGGGCCTATGAGAAAATATAGCTAAATTTAACTACGAAACGAATAAACAATTGCTCTGTGTCAAAACCATGAATAAATTTCTAAATATTTATTCTAAGTAAAAAGTAATATACCTAATATATAAAGCTCAGATAAAAACAGTGAGAAAATGTGAGTCCAAACTGTAAATGGGCAAAGGACCCAAATAGATAATTCAAAAAAAAGGAAGCACAAGTGGATAATACTTTTAAAAGTTAAAAATTTACTAGTAAATCAAATAAATGCTAATTAAGATAATGAAATACTATTTGCCTATAAATTAGCAAGGATTTAAAGCTATTCTGTTATGGCAAAGAATGGGCATTTCCATGTATCATTGGAGTAAATGTATATTTGCAAAAAGCTAATCTGTGATCTGCTATCTTGTGATGTATCAAGAGACATTTTTAAATACTAATAAAAAAACTTCATAAGCTTTGATTCAATTTGAAATTAAATCTATGGGGGGGGGGTGAGGGCATGTGCCGGGGGGGGGGGTAGTAGAGGAGGACGGGGAAAGGTCAATGGGGGAAAAAAAGGAGACATATGTACTACTATTTGTAATACTTTAAACAATAAAATAAAATTTTAAAAAAAGAAATTAAATCTAACAAAATTTAACAAAACAGAATGCTCATTAAGGCATTATTTGTTATTGCAACAATATTTATTCACAGTAAGTGAATGATGTAGCAAATAATAGCATCTACATAATGATATAACTACATAGAATGTTATGCTTCTATGAGAAATGTTGGGAATAATTTTTCATAACAGAGGAAAATGTCCAGCTGCCTCTAGTGAAAAAAATCATCTAGTTAGCTATATTTTCATTCAAAACACTAAAAATACCTCATCCCAATTTGTTAAAAATTGTGGTGCTCAGGGTGAAATTTCTTTTTTCTAATCCTCACCTGAGGATATTTTTTCCATTGCTTTTAGATAGAATTGACGGAGAGGGGAGAGGGAGAGAGAGAGAAACATCGATGTGAGAGAGGCACATCAATTGGTTGCCTCTCGAATACTCCCCTACAGGCTGGATATAGAACCTGCAACCCTATATGTGCTCTTGATTGGGAACTGAAACTGAGACCTTTGCCTGTCTAGCATGGTTCAGTGGTTGAGCATTGAACTATGAACCATGAGGTCATAGTTTGATACCTGGTCAGGGCACATGCTCGAGTTGTGGGCTGTATCCCCAGTGGGGGTGTACAGGAGGCAGCTGATCAATGATTCTCTCTCATCATTGATGTTTCTATTTCTTTCTCTTCTCCCTTCCTCTCTGAAATCAATAAAAACTTATTTAAAAAAACAACAAAAAAACACACACACACGACCCTTTGGTGCACAGGCTGACGCTCTAAGCACTGAGCCAAACCAGTTAGGTAGGGTGAAATTTTTTAAGGTTTCTGTTTTCCACATCTTCTGTAATAAGGGTTCTTTATCTGCCCTCCACAGAGGGAATCCATCTTCTACCCTTGGGCCTATGACTCAAATGAAGAAAAAAACTACTCTTGAAAATATGAAAATTGCTATGATACCTACCAATTTTCTTCTGATTATAGAAAATGTTTATAAAATTTTAACAAAGCAGGTAAATGCTTATAGTGTCCCTACAAAATATTTATCAAGTGATTATGCTGGACTCTCTAATAAGTGCTTTCTAGGCATATTCTCACTCTCTGCGTTTACAGATGATAAACAGATTCAGAGAAGTTAAGTGATATTATCACACAGCCAGGCAGGGGGATTCAAACTCATGTGAGTCCTAAACACTCCACGTTACTGCCCCCTCATGTAGAAAACCATGATGTAAAGGGGCATGTGGTTTTATCCCAGCAACATAAAAAGTTCATGTAAAAAATAAAAATTTTAAAAAATATATTGAAAATTAGTAAAAAATATGTTAATGGAGGCTAACTTTGGGTAGTAAAAATGAGTTTCTAATCTAGTTTTTTTATAAATATAGGTTATATTTACCTTTAGCCTATTTTCTCTAGCTTTAGAGTACACAAAATTATAAATTTACATTTTTTTGTTTTCATTGCTATTAAATAAATTTAAAAATATAGTTTTTGACTTATAGAAAAGTTGTGAAAATAGTAGAGTCCACATATACTCTATATTCAGTTTCCTCTTTCATTAACTTGTTACATTAGTATGCTACATTTATCAAAATATTGATACATTATTAATTAAAGTCCATATTTTATTCAGATTTGTTTCATTTTTAATTTTTTATTCATTGATTTATTTTTATTATTTTTCTCAGCCTAATTATACTTTTTATTTATTTTTCTTTTTTTTCTGTTCATCAGATTATTTATTCACTTGATTTTTAGATTTACTTGTTGATAGATGTGTATTTGTTGTTCATAGTTTGTATCTTTACCATTTTCTTCTTCTTCCTCTTCTTAAAGGATACCTTTCAGTATTTCATATAATACTGGTTTAGTGGTGATGAACCCTTTTAGCTTTTTCTTATCTGTGAAGCTCTTTATCTGACCTTCAATTCTGAATGATAGCTTTGCTGGATAAAGTAATGTTGGTTGTAGGTTCTTGGTATTCATCACTTTGAATATTTCTTGCCATTCCCTTCTGGCCTGCAAAGTTTCTGTTGAGAAATCAGCTGACAGTCGTATGGGTACTCCCTTGTAGGTAACTGACTGTCTTTCTCTTGCTGCTTTTAAGATTCTCTCTTTCTCTTTTGCTCTTGGCATTTTAATTATGATGTGTCTTGGTGTGGTCCTCTTTGGATTCCTTTTGTGTGGGGTTCTCTGCGCTTCCTGGACTTGGAAGTCTATTTCTTTTACCAGGTAGGGGAAGTTTTCTGTCATTATTTCTTCAAATAGGTTTTCAATATCTTGCTCTATCTCTTCTTCTGGCACCCCTATAATTCGGATGTTGGTACGGTTGAAGCTGTCCCAGAGGCTCCTTACCCTATCTTCATATTTTTGGATTCTTTTTTCATTTTGCTTTTCCGGTTGGGTGTTTTTTTGCTTCTTCGTATTTCAAATCTTTGACTTGATTCTTGCGATCCTCTAGTCTGCTGTTGGGAGTCTGTATAATATTCTTTATTTCAGTCAGTGTATGCTTAATTTCTAGTTGGTCCTTTATCACAACCTCGAGGGTCTCATTAGATTTCTTGAGGGTCTCATTAAGTTTATCGGCGGTTTTAGAAAATTCTTGAAAAATCTTAAAAGTGTGGTTTTGAACTCTATATCCAGTAGTTTGCTTTCCTCCATTTCTGTCATTTGTGACCTGTTTCTTTGTCTCCGCATTTTTTTATGCTTCGCTGTGTCGATAGATTGGCTTTCTGTACTAGATGTCCTAAAGGGCCCAGTGGCTCAGCCTCCCCAATAACCTGAGGTAGACACTCTTGGTGCAACCCCTTATGGGCTTTGTGCACAGTCTTGTTGTAGTTAAGCCTTGATTGTTGTAGGTAACACTGGGAGGGATTGACCTCCAGGCCAATTGGCTGTGAGAATCAGCTGTGTCTGCAGTGGGAGAACTTCTGTGCTGGAGACACCCCTCCGGGGCAAGACTTGCTTCAATGGGGCTTTGGTGCTCACTGAGTCTGCCCCATTAGTGTGTCCTTTATGAATCCGAGGAGTTGTAATCTGGCTGGTCCCACTCTGACCACTGGGCACACTGGCTCCTGGATCTCTAAGGAGGTGCTAATCTAGCCTCTGCCCGAGGTTATTCAGCAGGAGCCAGCTGTGACTCAATGCAAGTTGCCCTGGGGCCTTGGGCCAGCTGCAGTTTGTTAGGTAATTATCAGACTGCAAAGGGCCAGGCCTTTCATATGCAAAAGCCTCCGTGGCTTGGGCGGGGCTGGGTACCAGGGGATCAACAGGGCGGAGCGAGCAGTTATGGCTGCTCTCAGTCCTGCTCTCAGAGGCCCTGCTTCTGTGTCCCGGCAATCGCTGCAAGCACCCCCGAGAGAAAGCTGCCCTCGAGTTCCGACCGATGCCAGACAGTCCAGTTTCTCCCGTATGAGTCTGGGTCCCCAGAGACTCACCCGGAACTGGAGCTCAGAGCTTGAGACTCCCTCCCGATTGAAAAAGACAACCGTGTCCTCAGCCACCAAGCCTCTCCACATGCGTCTCTGTACCTCTGTATTTTACTTCCGCACCGCACCTTCTCTGAGTCTCGGTATGCTTTTTCTCTTTCCTTCTAGTTGTACAATTTCCACTCAGCCAGCCTTCCTGTGGTTTTGGATGATGTCCGTTCCGTCTTTTAGTTGTATTTTTGAAGTGGTTGTGCGAGGCAGCAAACTCCAGTGTTTACCTATGCCGCCATCTTGATTTCTCCTCCTATTTTTCTTTATTGATTAAGGTATTACATGTGTCCGTATCTCCCCATTGTCCCTCTACCTCCCCCCCCCCACTCATACCTTCACCCCCCTGGTGTCTGTGTCCATTGGTTAGGCCTATATGCATGCGTACAAGTCCTTTGGTTGATCTCTTTCCCTTATCTCCACCTTCCCCTACCTTCCCTCTGAGGTTTGATCGTCTGATCGATGTTTTTGTCTCTGGATCTGCTTTTGTTCATCAGTTTATGTTATATAATGATGATTTTTTTTTTCTTAGAGAGCAAGGAGAGAGAGAGAGAGAGAAAGAGAGAGAGAGGGAGAGAGAGAGAGAGAGAGAGAAAGTACTGTTTTGTTGTCCCACTTCATTGGTTGATTCTTGTATATGCCCTGACTGGATATAGAACCCACAACCTTGATGTATTGGGATGATGCTCTTACTAAGTGAGCATCAGGGCCAGATATTTTTCATTTTTATTTACTGTTCCTTTTCTGTTCCAGGATCCCATTATTCATTAACTTTGAACACAGCATTTTAACATATACAATTTTTATAATTAACAAAATGTTGCATCTTAATATCTATTTATAAAAATTAAAAATATTTAACGGTTAAAATACAGAATTTTATGATGCAACTAAACATATTGAGAGTGACAGTACATGGGGATATCATTTGGACTGAAGAATTTTTAGGGGGGAGGAAATCTTCCAAATAGAATGTTTTTAATGGTCAAATTAAAATAATGATATTGGAAATGAGAAATGTGGATAAAGTATATTGACATAGAGAAGAAGTAATTATAAAATAAATTTTCCTGAAAAGAATTAGTGCTAAAGAGAACCAAAAAATGTGGCATGGTACATACACTCATACTTAGAATAATAGTCCCTGAAGTAAATCTACCATTATTTAAAAGTTTCTGAAGCTTTTATCTTCATTTGTTGAGTACTTCTAAGGTTGAATATACATCTATTATATTCCTTGTTCCCTCTTTCCTTAATATTTAACATTTTATGTCTGAGGGTTTCATTTAGAAATTATGTGGCATATTGTGTAACAGGGGTAAAAAAAATGGCTGCTTCAAAGAGCCTGAGGTTTCTACAAAATGAAAGGAGAACCACGTCTCAGAGGAAATACGTATTTTCTTGGAGAAAAAGAGAGTAGGACAAATATACCTGGTTCTCTTGTTTAGCTTTAGAAAACTGTTCTTGGAGATTGTCATTCTCATGAGCCAAGATATCTCTTTCCCTGGCGATTTGAGCCAGTTCATCATTTGTTTCATCCAACTGCCGGCGCATCCTGGAAATGTCTTGTTCACACATAATTAGCGCTTCAGTAGACTGTCTATTGCACAAATCAAATAGTACGTCAGAAGAGACATTTTACCGAAACAGAATAACAAATTCTCACATGACAGAAGATGGACAGTTAGCATAAAAACATTTGAAGAAGTTTTAAACACATTTAAATTTATACGAATAAATACTGCGAAAATAGTGCATTCGAGTTTCTCTGTGTTGCCAACATTTCACTACAGAAAAAAGATGCTGAATATACATAATAGTCAATGATTAGCTAAGTATTTCAAAACTTCTGACATTCAAATATAAGAAAGCTTTCATCTGACCTCTAGCTGCCATGGCTTAGTCTCCTTTGCAGGTTCCTCTTCCTCTGCCCTCTTAAAACCTAAGGGTTCTGAGGGCTCAACTCTTACTCTCCTGTTTCTTCTTACTCTCTGCCTTCCCTCAGACAAATACCATTCATATCCATGGCTCCCAACCCCATCTATACCCTGAAGACTCTGAAATCATTACCTCTAGCCTTGGCCTCCTCCTTACACTCCAGACTCTTATATTTAACTGCTTATGAGACATATATGCAAGGTCTCAAAGGCTCTTCCCATCCAGAGGAAAACCATCGCTTTCCATATTTTCTACACGTCCAGTACTCATCTCTCAAAACCTGGCATTTTCCTAGATTTTCTTCCTCACAAGCACCTCACCCCTGACCACACTCCCCAACCCCAATCTATCATCATTCTTCAATGTGGGTAATCTTTCTAACACAAAATTCTCCTCAAAATTCCTTAATGATTTCTTATTTCCCAAAGGATAAAACCAAGACTCATTTGTCTATAACACAGGCCTCTGTGTTTAGCCTTTCCTCCCTTCACACCTCCTCTCTCACTTTGGGTTCCAACACTCACCTACTTGCATTCACGAGGCTCTTGAACATTACCTGTGGTCTTGTGGTTCTCTGCTGTTTTTCCTTCCCTTTCCTTGGCAGACACCATATCCTCTCTTACTTCCCTACACAGACTTAGGCCTCCTTCCAACATTAGAAAGTTACCACCCTCTCTGTAACACTAAGCCCCCGTTTACTATCTTTGTACCTAACATAGTACTTTGCCCCTAATAAATATGTACTCAAATTCTTGTTGGACGAGTGGTTTACCTTGATGCCTGTTCCATCTCAGCAATGATATTCTTCATGCCTGAAATGGTCTTTTCCTTGAAAAGTAATATAAGTATGACATAAAAAATTATCTTAAACTGTTATTTCTGTTAAAACTGAATGAACAAAAATCAATTTCCCCCACCCTTTTTCATTTACATTTTGGTTTAAACACTTATGCTCTATTCATCTTTCCTACACTTTAAAACTAAAGCCTAGTATATCAATGTCAATATTTGTACTAGACAAAAACAATTGATGATACTCATTAGAGTTAAGACTACACTTGGGTGTATGGATATGAGATCAATGTGTCAAATGCTCTGTTAGGCTTTGTGCAGTCCCCCAGCAACACCAGAGCTCAGGAGCACTGTGTACCTGGAGGCAAACCAGTGGTTTGCATTACAGTGTTCTCCATGGGGAGTAGACTGATTCACTTCCTCACATCATGTTATGAAACCCAGGAAAGTGAATGATGTGAAACTAAATTTAGTTCTTAAGACTAATAACTTTGATCAAGTTATTATTAGTCATCAATATAAATAATGGTCATAAATCCATGTAGCTGATAAAACGGAGTTACTTATAAAAGTCTATTTTTAAGTTTAAGTCTGAGTTAAATAAGCCTAAGGGCCAGAGCAAAAAGTGAATAAAATAAGCTACTGATATTCTCCCTTTTCAAGGGTGTGCTGAGGGAGATTAATGAGTCAGTCAAGGCTGAAATAGGTGTGCTTATCTTCATGCTATCAATACTATTCCCACACTTCCTCCTTTGAAAATGCTTGTTGATGGTGAACTAAAGATACTATTCACTGATACTTTGGCTAACATTAGCCCTGTTCTTTCACTACATAACTAGATTTCACTTTACCCTTTGAAGTTTGAAATCCTAAGTAACCAAGGAAACAAGATGAAAACCTAAACCCATATTTCCAACCAGTTCTGTTCCTGTTCATCAGGACGGTTTAGTCGTGTGTGCATGTTGTGTGTGCACGGGCATGTGTATGTGTTATCTCCCTTTACTCATGTGCTCCTCTCCAGGATACTTTTACTCTGGTTTCCCATTCTGCTCCTGGTAGAATGGTGCAGATAAATATTGGAATATGGTTAACATATCCATTAGCAAAACAGTTAACCCCCTTTAAGAAGTCAAGCCAATGAAGGAAAAACTCAAAGAGAAAATACCGCTTAAAATAGAATGTTTATACATGCCTTTGAAATATAATTTAATATATTTCCAATTAAATTCTGAAAAACAAATTGAACTTCTAGTATTTCTAAAAGTCATTACTTGGTAAGACTTAAATATAATTTATAAGCCTAAAAAGGACTTTCTTTTATCAATAGAAACTCATCTTGAAAGTATGACTATCTAATACTAAGAACTTTGTAAAGTATCCAGGGCAACAAAATTACTGGGTAGAATCCAGTAACATATCCTACCAGCCCTATTCTCTCTTCATATTGCCCTAATACCAGCATTTCAAAAACTGTTGACATTTATGCCATCACTGTCAATTTAACATTTCTGTACAACCTCAATATGTTTGTCCAATTAGAATCATAGGTTCAAGTTAATTGTTAAAAATTCAATCTGGATAAGATGATCATAAATCTATATAGAAAAAATAAATAAACTAAAATATTACACAAATAATTATGGCTTTTATTACTAAAAAGTCTGTGAACTTCCTAATGAGTTTCCTAACTTTAACTGGTAGTAAGTAGAAGGACATCTTTTTAAATTACCAACAAGATGAAAAAACTTCATATTATTCATTATAATATAGACTTTCCATAGGAATTTATTCTGTAATCTCCATATTAGACTGTAAGAGTACTGCTTTTCACCGTATGGTACTTATAAATTGAACTCTAAAATATTACGTAGAAACTGTTTCCTCTTTCCATGCCTAATATTGCTTTAAAATGTTTTTTTTCTCCTCAGAGGATGGATGTGTTTATGTTCATGATCTTATACAAGATCATCAACTGGATTGGCAAGTCAATATTCCTTGCGAAGGAAAAGATAATGTTGGTACAATTAGCAGAATGGAAGGAATGTGAAATATAGATATAGCTGAGGAAAATCAGATAGATCTGAATAATTTGTTTCTAAGTGTTAAAGAAAAACAAAACATGTTTAACTCTTCAAGTAGTAGTGTTTAAATATGAGAAAAAATATTCTACCCCCAAAAGCCATAACATTTTTTAAAATATTAAGGTATAGCTTATAGAGATGAGTCAGCCTTTTAAACAAGTAAACCAATATTTATTATCTTATGCACTTTGAGGGCTTCAGTTAGGCTCATGATTCCCAAAGCTTTTAACTTCAATTCCAGTTTCTCCCAAAACCTAAAAATCCAAGAGCCTATGAATATTTCAATGACATGTGCCAAAGACATGTGGATCATCTTCCTCTCTGAGCCTGCTCTGTTTCCCGTGCTTCCTACTTCATACGTGGCAACTGTTCACATGGTTCCTCAGTCAGAAAGCACGTCTTGTCAATCTTACTCCCTTCGTAGACCTATTTCTCTCACGGATACTGCCACTCTCCTACCACAGTTCTTAACACTTCACTCCTAACTAGTGTCCTTGTCACCATTCTCACTTTCCTATAATCCATCTTTTACATGGATTAACAAGGGCTGGAATATTTTAAAAAATAAAGATGTAACTATAAAATGTTGTTTATATTATTTCATTGATTCACTATATCAATGATATTCTAAATTCAACATTACATACATTTTTAAATTTGTTGCTTACCTATCCCATCTCATTTTTTGCCACCTATCCCTACCCCATACTTATCTCTTTGCAATCTATGCTCTGGACATTATAAACTATCAAGAAACCCTGTGACATTCTCTGATGAAAGCCACTGGGTTCTCATAAGTTGCTCTACCTGTCTGGATTCCCCTTTCTCTAAAAGGTATTCTGCCTGGAGCAGCATTAAATAGATTGTCAAACTACAGCAGGAAGGCTGGGGAGGGTTGGGAGGTGGGTAAGAGATCAACCAAAGGACTTGTATGTATGCATATAAGCATAACCAATGGACACAAGACACTGGGGGTGAGGGGGGAAGAGGAGGCTGGGGGAAGGTCAAGGGGAAAAGAAAGGAGACAAATATACTACTCTTTGTAATATTTTAAGCAATAAAAAAAAGGGGGGGGAAGGTATTCTGCCTGTCTGAACGCCTTTCCTCTCACTGTAGCCTTTCTCTAAGTCTTTTCCTGGCTAATTCCTAGTCAATTTTCAGGGCAGTCCAGGCATTATCATCTTCTAGAAAGCTTTCTAGATCTTCTCCTCTCCTAATCCAACCCGCAGGTTAGATCAACTGTGCTTCTGCCAGACTCAAACCGAACACTGTGCATACACTCAGCACATTCTATCATAAAAGTACCTTTATTTATCCTTCTCCCAATTATGCTACAGGCTTCGGAAGGCATGTCCACTCCTCCTCAATTTCTAACATAATATTCCTGGTACATGTCAATAAATGTTTGTTTTATGGGTGGATAGATGAAGGAATTAGTTCCCTTAGAGAGGGGCAAGGCCTTATTCCAATGATGCTGTTTTGCTTATGACATCTGTGGAAAACAGTTTTGGAATTGCCTTCAGAACCACTTTATAAGCAAGAAAAGCGTATGAATATTTCCCTGCCTTTTTGACAACACCTGTTATGTTGTCTGAACAACAAAACCTGAGGAATGGAGATTATCATCCAGCTTTATTTACCAACTCCATATGGCAGGGAGGGCGGACCTTTTTCCTGCCAAGGGTCATTTGGATATTTATAATATCATTTGCTTAATATAATTCACTAATTTTATGTTGCTATAAAGAAAGTCCTGTGTTTGTTGAATTTTGAGTCTGCCTGCAGTTGTGTTGGCAGGGCCAGATCAAATGATGTTGCACGTCTATCGCCTACAGGCTGGAGGTTCCTCACCCCTGCCCTATGGTCTAGTCTCAATGACTAAGGACAATGTAAAAACCTGCATCAATTCTGAACACAATTACAAAGGCAGTTTTAATGGAATAAACATATTGCCTCCCACAGTGGCTCCCTGGAGATATAAGTTTTGGTGTGCTTTTAAAAAGAAATCAATCTCACTGCTTTCTTTTTAATTTGAATATTTGATATTTGAATTAGTTCTTGTCAGCACATGTTAACCACACATTGATGAGAGAAAGAACACATTTTTAAGACTATTCTGAAATATTTCAAAATCACATTTTAAAGTTTCAGCTCTCTAGAAAAATTTTGAGAGAACCTATTATTTTATTCAGATTCCAGTGCAAACACTTCTTTTAAACCACAGTTCTCAGAACATACTTTCATGGCCAAACTCTCTCCAAGGGATGCAATGTTCTCAGACTTTTTATCCAGGCATGCTTGCAGGCACTCCTTTTCTTTAGCCAGGTCGTTGAGGGTTGCGCCAAGAATGCTGATTTCTTCTCGCTGGGCAATACTCTGCCTTGTAAAATTATCTAAATATGTAATCATAAAGGCATTTTTAATCAAGATAATTTTTCAGTCCAAGTGGATTGAAATACTTTTCAAAGTAAGTTCTATATTATATTCAATTCCTAAAAATAAGTATAGTATCCCAAATAAAAACATGGCTTTTGTTGTTAGTGATTAAAATCCAAGATGAATCTTGAAATTCTAAATGATTCACAAATGTAAAAGCACAATTAACACATTTGAATAAGAATAGCAAAAGAAAGCTCCAAATTACAAGTTCTCAAAGTAGATTTACATGCCTGGTGGGGTGGAGGGCAGACTATAGGTGGATGAAGTTGGGTGAAATACTGAAACCAACATTTCCCTCCAATTTCTCCCCTCTCTTTGAACTAGAATCATTGTTGTATATAAGTTGGTAACAGATCTTAATAAAACATTCAATTAAGTCATGTTCAGAGTCAAATGTCTTCTGCTCTGATCTCTCTAAATTTTTCCTAAAAATTCCTGGAAAAAAAAATCATCCCAGGACGTCTGATTTGATTGTGGAAACACTGACAAGCCAATGTCAATGCTCCGCAAATCTATATGAGTTAAAGACGGCTCCCGCGGAGTACGCGCAATTCACGCGAGCCGACTTAACCCGTTTCCCGCACTCCAAGTGTTAATAAAATATTCAATTAAGTCATGTTCAGAGTCAAATGTCTTCTGCTCTGATCTCTCTAAATTTTTCCTAAAAATTCCTGGGGAAAAAAAATCATCCCAGGACGTCTGATTTGACTGTGGAAACACTGACAAGCCAATGTCAATGCTGAAGGCCTAAATGACTGCTATGCAATTGGTTCTCAAACTGTGGTTTCCCAACCAGCACCATCAGCATCACCTGGGAACCCCAGTCCTACTGAATTAGAAATTCTGACTGGGCAGAGCAATTATGTCTTAACAAGCACCCTCCCATGTGACTCTAATGCACAACAGCTTGAGACCCACCTGAGCAAACTGGAAAAGACACAAGAGCCCTGGCCATCTGCTACTCCAGGGGGCCCAGTGGTCTGCGCTAGCCCTCCAGGGGATTCTGAGCACACCCAAGTCTGAGAACCTCTGGTCTAGAGCTCTACTAGGGAAGCTCTGCTAGACTGGACCTCTAGGTTACTCCCTGCCAACGACCATCCAGGGCAGCATAAGAGAGGCACTATCCCATGCCAAGAGGATGATCTAAAGTACCTGAGAATAGATCAATTCCCTTTTCCAGGCTACTATCTTTCAGGCAAACACATGTTTTGGGTGTTCTGATAGATGAGTCCATTCCCATTGGCATACAATAACGAAATAAAAGCTCTGAAACAGCTCTAGGAGATCCTACTTTAAAAATAATCCTCCACCTCACATCCCACTCAAGCTACCGCCCCATTTTTCTGCTACACTTGGTAGCCAAACTTCTTAACAGACTTCTATTCTCTCCTGTCTCTACTCTCACTGCCCAGTCTTCCTCAGCCTATCCCATCTTCCACATCCAACACTCTATCCAAACTTTGTCAGTGTCCCCAAAACCTTCAAAGTACCAAATCCAATCACACCTCCTTCATCCCCATCTTACTTAGCTTCTCAAATTATCTGATAATTAACACTACCATCCTTTTTAAAACATTTGCTCTCTTGCCTCCCCCAAAACACTCACTTATGGGTATTCTTCCTAATTCTTCGGCTTCTTCTTACTTAGTCCTGGACTCTCTTCTCCTCATTCTCTATATTTTCTCTAGATGATTTCATGGTTTTAATATCATTTATTTGCTGATGTGTCCCAAATGTATATTTTTAGATTAGGTTTCACTTCTGAGATAAAAACTTATCTATTAACTGCTTACCTTACATTTTTACTTGGATTTAAAATATCCAAAAATGAGTTATTCAATATTCCCATTTTAGATTTATATTTTAATACTTCCCATCTCAATAAAAAGCACCTCCACCCATCTAATTGTTTATGCCAGACAGTTTTGAACTACTGTTAAAAATATTCCCTCTGCCCGGCTGGTGTTGCTCAGTGGTTGAGCGTCCACCTATGAACCAGGAGGTTGCAGTTTGATTCCCGGTTAGGGCACATGCCCGGGTTGCGGGCTCAATCCTCAGTGGGGGTACAGGAGGTAGCCAGTCCATGATTCTCTCTTATCATTGATGTTTCTTTCTCCCTCTCCCTTCCTCTTCGAAATCAATAAAAATATAAACAATATATACATATATTCCCTCTATTTTAAAATGGGTTCTTTTATAGTCATAATCAAAATTTTACTTTACAGTTATAAAAATATTAAATTATGACCATATTTTCATAGAGATAAATGATAAGAAACATAAACAGCAGACTATAAAAACAATTTTCTCTATGAACCCAACTAATATCATAGATATAGCCAAATATATGTATACTTTCCACCAAAAGTAATATAAATGTGTACTATGTTTCATTAAAACTGCTATGAACAAGACACATTTTTACACAGAAACTTGTAAATTTAAAAGTGACCATCATAAATTAGAAAGTGTTGCTATTTTGTTTCCATGATCGGAATCATAAACTTTTAATTGAAGGGCCTATCTCCAAGTTTATCTTGTTATAACTGAGAGAAGAAAGCTTTTTTTCTAGCAGACGTAAAGAAAAAGTAATAACAGGAAAAAATAACTCACCAATTTTTTCATCCAAGCACATAATTTTCTCCTGAGTAAGCTGAAGCTCATATTTTTTCTTAGCAAGGTGTCGCTGAGTATCAGAAAGGTCTTTTTCTGTATTTTCATATAAAACTCTGTAAACATTTTAATAATAAAACTAATTCTGAAATTTTTATCAACCTCTTAGTGTATTTAAATCTAAAAACTTTTAGGGACACTAATAAACATTTTTCTTTTTAGTATCTTCCTAAAGCCACATTATAGAAAGTTTAAAGAATAAAGGGTAAAAAGCGACCCTCAATCCACCACTCCAACATAAGCTACTATTAGCATTTTGGTGTTCATTATTCAGTATTGCTGCTTTTTCATATTTTTCATATTCAGTGTTATGCATATTTAGTTACCATACTATAAATTCAAAATTGAATCTGATTTTTTCACCTACACTTAATCTTTAATAATTTTCAGTCTATAACACAGTCCTCCAAATCATCATTTTCTGCCTGAAAAATATATATGAGCAATAGCTATTTATTTTTAAGTAAATATAAACATTTAGTTCAGTATTCTATTATTAGACATCTAGGTTTATTTCCGTTTTCCCTATTACTAATAAATCTATAATGAACAGCATTTCATTCACTCCACATTTATTAAGTGTCTAGTTAGTATGTACCAGGTACTAGGTGCTGAGGAACATAGAGTGAACTTGATGGGCACTGGTCCTGTCCTCATTGAGTTCACAGTCTATAAAAAAGTAACAGACCATAATTTCTGGCATTATGGAAACTAGATAATCTGAAAGTCTTCTAATATAAAGAAGCATCCTACAATATAAAGAAGCATCTTTTTAAATGTGTGGCTACACTTGTAAGAAATTGTAAGGGAAGCCCCCTGGAGCCAAATTAGAGCCATAAGACTATGAACTGATGTTATGCTAGATATAATTGGGGTTTGCCTGTCTCAGTAGTCTAGGGTCTTTTTTAAAAAATTTCTTTATTGATTAAATTATTACATGTGTCCTTAGTCTAGGGCAGTGGTCTGCAAACTGCAGCTCGAGAGCCACATGTGGCTCTTTGGCTCCTTGAGTGTAGCTCTTCCACAAAATACCATGTGCGGGCGCGCATGTACAGTGCGATTGAAACTTCGTGGCCCATGTACAGAAGTCGGTATTTTGTGGAAGAGCCACACTCAAGGAGCCAAAGAGTCGCATGTGGCTTGCGAGCTGCAGTTTGCCAACCACTGGTCTAGGGTCTTAACTCAGAAACAAAAGATGAGGTCATAGAGATGCCTACAACACAAGAATTAGAACTAAGGCCCCCCACATAAAGCCACTGAGGACTATAACAAAAGTGAAAAGGTCAGACTAGACAAAATCAGTTTGTCAACCAACCACTGCTAGGCTCAGGGTAATAATAATTTTTAAAAAATCTTTCTTGGGTATTGTTTATCTCAGGACAATAAATCAAAATAAAATCTGGCTCTAGGGTGTTTGTATAAGCTAGAGCACTTGGCAGAAATAAACACAAAACTTCTCTGGAGGGATATATCCTCCATCCAGGCTAAGAACTAAACCTTGGATACAGGCATGTTGAAAATTAGCTCACAATTCAAATTTTAAAAACACATTAAGTAATAATCCAAACTTAGTGGGAGTCAAAAGACATACAAACTAAGTTAGATCCCCTAGAACTATAGATTGTAGTATTTTCAAAGAAACCTACTAGTTCTATTTTTTAAAATATATTTTTATTGATTTCAGAGAGGAAGGGAGAGGGATGAAAGAGAATCATTGACTGGCTGTCTCCTGCATGTCCCCCACTGGGGCTTGTGCCCGAAACTTGGGCATGTGCCCTGACCTGGAATTGAACTATGACCTTTTGGTTCAGAGATTGACCCTCAACTACTAAGCCATGCCAGCTGGGCAAGAATAGTTGTATTTAAATACTGAAAGATAAAGTAATAAAATACATAAGAAAAAAGAACCAGCAGATTTTTAAAAAGAACTAAAGTTCAGAAAAATTAAACTATAATAATTGAAATAAAAAACATTTAAAACATCAACAGACAAGTTTAAGAGCACCACAGACACAGCAAAAGATAAAATCAGTAAGTTGAAAAAACTCTAGTCCATAGAAATAATTTATAATAAAGCACAAACTAAAGAGAGAAAAGCTAAAAAACATAAAGAACAGAATGAGAAGGTTCAATCACCTAATCAAAATTCCAGAAAGAGAGGATAAACACAATATTCCAAAAAATAATCTCTCTATATAAAAGCCAAGCAACTGGAACGACTGGTCGCTATGATGTGCACTGCGACCCCAACTGCCCGCAGCCCCTCCTCCTGGCCAATCCCACCCCCAGTCAGCCCCCCTGGCCGGCCCCGCTGCTAATCAGACCCCCAATCCCATTCGGGGATGGGGCCGGCAGTCTGACTGCGTGCAGCCCCTCCCGCTGGGGCCCCCACCCCTGAACAGTCGCAGGTGCAGCGTAGGAACAGCCAGTTGGCCAACCTCCCGAGTCCCCTCCCCCCTTGCCGGCCTGGCTGGATGGGCCCCCATTGGGGGAAGGCCAGCTGAACCCCACCCATGCACGAATTCATGCACCCAGGTCTCTAGTAGCTAATCCTATATAATAAAGAGCTAATATGCAAATAGTCATTGCGCCCTCACGCCATCATGCCATAATGCTTCAGACACTCAATACTGGGGAGAGAGGAATGGGGACCAGCCAGGCTGCGACCCGGAAGAGAGACAAGCTGCCCGCCCCACAGTCCCAGGAGCCAGCGGCTGTGCCTGCGGCCCAGGAGAGGGACAAGCTGCCCACCCTGTGGTCCAGGGTGCCAGCACTGTGCCTGTGCTTGTGGCCTGGGAGAGGGACAAGTTACCTGCCCTGCGGTCCCGGGCACTACCACCTGCAACTGCGGCCCTGGAGAGGGACAAGCCACCTGTCCCACAATCCCAGGCACCTGTGGTGTGGCCCGGGTGAAGCCGCCCGCCCACGGTCCCCTGTGGCTGCAGCCGGCCTAGGTGAAGCTGGCCCAGGTCCTGGGTGCCTGTGGCCAGCCAGAGGGAGGGAAGCCTGGGTCCCGGGTGACTGTGACTGGCCGGAGGAGGAACTCCTGGGTCCTGGGTTTGTGGCAAGGCAGAAGCGGTTAGGGGCGATCAGGCCAGCAAGGGAGCTGTTAGGGGCAATCAGGTAGGCAGGCAGAGGTCATTAGGGGCAATCAGGAAGGCATAGGTGGTTAGGGGTGATCAGGCAGGCAGACAGGCAAGCGGTTAGGAGCCAGCAATCCAGGATTTCGAGAGGCAGTCAGACATCCCCTGAGGGGTCCTGGATTGGAGAGGGTGCAGCTGGAGAGGGTGAAGGCTGGGCTGAGGGATAATATATAAAATCTTCCTCCATCACCAGGCCTCCGGGATAATATATAAAATCTTAGACTAAACAAACATCAAGGAAAAATCTGAACACACTCTGGCTGGTGTGGCTCAGTTGGTTGAGTGTTGTCCTGTGCACTGAAAGGTCCCCTGTTCTATTCCCAGTTAGGTCACATGCCCAAGTTGTGGGTTTGATCACTGGACAGGGTGTGTGTGGGAGGCCACCAATAGGTATTTTTCTCTCACATCAATGTTTCTCTCTCTCCCCCTCTCCCTTTATCTCTCTCTCTAAAAGCATTAAAAAAAATCTGAACACTAACATTAAGAGAACTTAAGTCCTGGGCAGAACAAATTATAAATCTGTGTCTATTATGACAATTATAGTGGGGGAGAGTAGAAAGATTTAAAGGAAGAAAATATTTTTACACACAAACTAATAAAAGTGATACCTTGGGAAAACATATGTTCACAGGCAAAAATTATAAGACATTTGAGAAGTCCAGCCACTTAAAGCAAACACAAAAAAACCGACTCACCGATTAAAGAATCCAACTGTAGCAGATATATTGGAGTAAATAAATAAATAATATTAAATTAGACTAGTAAATACATTAAAAGGAGAAGATATGAAAAAGAACCAAGGGAAAAAACATATAACAAATGTGAGAAATCTAGTAGTTGAAATTTAAAAAAAATACATGATGTAAATAGCTGAATATATAAAATACTGCTGAGAGTAATTTTTGAAGACCTAAATAAATGGGGAGATATTATGTGGACTAAAAAGCTCTATATATTCACCAACAATTTTTCCAAAACTGACATATAGATTCAACTTAATTTAATCAAAATCCCAACATTTTGTAAATAAATGATTCTAATAAAGATGATTCCAAAATTTATATGGAAATGTGCAGTACCTACAAGCAGCTCAAACAACTTTAAAATGGAATAAAGTTGGAGGACTTAGTATCTGATTTCAAGACTTTTTATGAAGCTTCAATTATCAAGACAAAGTGATACTAACATAACATGGAAAAATATATCAATGGAATAGAATAGAGCTCAGAAACAGACTCACACATATATGGTCAATTAAATTTTCAGGTACCAAGGCAATTCAATGGGTTAATGGGATAATCTTAACAAATAAGAAACAATGGCTATCCTATATAACTAGAGGCCCGGTGTACGAAATTCATGCAGTGGGGGGGAGGGGAGGGTGTCCCTTAGCCCAGCCTGCACCCTCTCCAATCTCCAATCTGGGACCCCTTGGGGGATGTCCGACTGCTGGTTTAGACCCAATCCCTGGCCTAAACTGGCAGTCGGACATCCCTCTCACAATCCGAGACTGCTGGCTCCTAACCGCTTCTGCCTGCCAGCCTGATCACCCCCTAACCACTCCCCTGCCAGCTGATCTATGCCTAACTGCCCCCTGCTGGCCCAGTCACCCCTAACTGCCCTCCCCTGCCAGCCTGGTCACCCCCAACTTGCCCTCCCCTGCAGGCCTGGTTGCCCCCAACTGCCCTCCCCTGCCGGCCTGATCACCCACAACTGCCCTCCCTGGCCGGCCATCTTGTGGCTGTGGGTACCACCATCTTTGAGGGTGTGGCAGTCAATTAGTAAATTCCCTCCTTATTGGCTGTGGGCACTGCCATCTTTGAGGGCATGCAGTAAATTAGCATATCCCCGCCTTATTGGGTGTGGGAGTTGCCATATATGAGGGCGGGGCAGTCAATTAGCATATTCCCTCTTTATTAGATTACTAGAGGCCCAATGCATAAAAATTTGCGCACTCGGGGGGGGGGGGGGTCCTTCAGTCCAGCCTGGGCCTTCTTGCAGTCTGGGACCCCTCCGGGGAAGAACCCCTGCTGGCTTAAGCTCGCTCCCCAGGGGATTTGGGCCCAAACAGGGGAGTCAGACATCCCTCTGGCAGCCCGGGAGCCCCCGGGGGGAAGGCCCCTTGCCAATGGGGAGCAGGCCTAAACTGCAGTCTGACATCCTTAGTGCTGCTGAGGAGGCGGGAGAGGCTCCCACCACCACCGCTGTACTGGCAGCCATCAGCCTGGCTTGTGGCTGAGCAGAGCTCCCTTTGTGGGAGCGCACTGACCACCAGAGGGCAGCTCCTGCATTGAGCGTCTGCCCCCTGGTGGTCAGTGTGTGTCATAGTGACCAGTCATTCCCAGTCGTTCTGCGTTAGGGTAAGTTTGCATATTACCCTTTTATTATATAGGATAGAGGCCTGGTGCATGGGTGGGGGCCAGCTGGTTTGCCCTGAAGGGTGTCCCGGATCAGGGTGAGGGTCCCGCTGGGGTGCCTGGCCAGCCTGGGTGAGGGGCTGATGGCTGTTTGCAGCTGGTCACACCCCCTTCAGGGTGGGGGTCCCTACTGGGGTGCCTGGCCAGTCTGGGTGAGGAGCTGATGGCTGTTTGCAGGCTGGTCAAGCCCCCCCCCCCCCAGTGGGGACCCTCACCCCATGGAGGTTTGGGCAGCCTCGGTGTGGGGGCTGATGGCTGTTTTCAGGCTTGCCACACCCCCTTTAGGGTGGGGGGTCCCCACTGGGTTGCCTGGCCAGTCTGGGTGAGGGACTGAGGGCCGTTTTCAGGCTGGTGAAGCCCCCCCTCCGGTGATGGAAGCTCCAGGCCTCTTTTTTTTTTAAATTCTGGGGTTTATTTACCTTCTATAATTGAAACTTTGTTGCCTTGAGTGGAGCTCAGAGCTGGGCCGCAGCAGGCGGGAAGCTTGGCTTCCTCCATCACTGGAGCAACCAATCCTCCTGCTCGCTCCAGCTCCGTGGCTGCCGGCCACCATCTTGGTTGGGTTAATTTGCATACAGCCGCTCTGATTGGCTGGTGGGTGTGGCTTAAGGCGTAGCGAAGGTACAGTCAATTTGCATGTTTGTATTTTATTAGATTAGATCCTATCTAATAAAGAGGATTCCCAAATTGACCATCACTCTGCCACAAAGATGATGTCGCCCACAGCAGAGGCGGAGGTTTCTGTAACACAAGATGGCTGCACCCACAGCGGAGGCCAAGTTCCCGTAACGAGCCTTAACGAGCAATCAGCAGGGACCTGAGGCTGCGCCCTCCCCGTGCCCCCGTGGGACTTGACAGGGGACCTCAGGCCACGCCCCCTGCCCGAGCACTGGGCCAGGGGACCTGAGGCCATACCCTCCGCCCCAGTGCCAGGCCGGGGGAACTGAGGCCGCGCTCCCCCCACCTGGTGGGGCTTGATGGGGACTTCAAGGTGCACCCCACCGCCCCAATGCTGGGCTGGAGTACCTCAGGCCACTCCCCTTGCCCTGAACTGGGAGACCTCAGGCTACATCTCCCACCCAGCAGGGCTTGGCAGGGGATCTCAGGCCATGTTCCCCACCTGGCGGGGCTTGACGGGGGACCTCAAGTCGTGCCCCCCGCCCAGGCCCGGGCTGGGGTACCTCAGGCTGTGCCCCCTGCCCCAGCGCCAGGCCCGGGCACCTGAGGCTGCACCCCCTGCACAGATGGGCTTGACAAGGGTGGGACTGGCAGGGTCTGGATCTAGCCCAATGGAGGGGGTTGGCCGGGTCTGAGTCTCATGCGATTTTGAGGCGCACATGGATGGGCAGAGACTTGACTCTGGGTTCCATGGTGTGCCCCAGAGTCTGACAGGAGCAAGATTTTCATATACATTTTACTAATTTGCTTTCATGTCTGACATTTCTATTATAAAGGGCAAATAGCAATATTAAAATATTTCCTCTAATTAATCCCCTTTTAATGTGCACGAATTTTGTGCACTGGGCCACTAGTCCACACATAAAAACAAAACTTTTAATCTCATACCTTACACCAACCATGTCAAACTCGTGGCCAGCGGGCCACATGACAAGGTATGCAGCCTGCTGGTCGTGAGTTTGATATGCTTGCCTTACATGAAAATTACTTTAGGAAAGGATCATAGACCTAAATGCAAAAGTTAAAACTATAAAACTTTTAGAACAAAACAGCAAAAAATTTTAGTGACCTTAGGTTTGGCAAAGAATTCTTAAATAGAACATGAAAAGCATGCTATAAATAAAACTAATTTCAATAAATTGTACCTCACCAAAATTAAAAACCTTTGTTCATCAATAGTATACACTGGAAGTATATATTTTCAAAACATGTATCTGACAAAGAATTTGTAATTAGAACATATAAAGGACTTTTATAAGTTAATGATAAAAAAAATAAACAATCCAATTAAGAATGGACAATATTTGAACAGATACTTCATAAAATTAGATCTATAGGTGGCAAAGAAGTAAATGAATGCATGCTCAACATTACTGATTACTAGAAAAAAGCAAATTAAACCCAAAATATAATACTAAACACCCACTCTAATTCTAGTATCACTAAAATTAAAAATGCACTGCTGGTGGGAATATAAAATGGCAAAACCATTTTTGAAAACAGTTTTTAATTCCTTCAAAAGTTAAAATAGATCCAGCATATGACTCAGCAGTTCAAATCCTGGGTATTTACCCAAAAGAAATGAAAGCATGTAAATACAAAGAGACTTGTATTTGCAGTTCTATTTGTTATAGCCAAAACCTGAAAATAAATCAAATGTCCATTTGGTATCCTATATAATAAAAGTCTAATATGCTAAGTGTCCAGTTGTTCAGTCATCCATTCAACCAATGAAAGTGTAATATGCTAATGATATGCTAAGGCCACTCAACTGCTCATTATCACGTGCACTAACCACCATGGGGCAGTTGACCAGTCAACCAGTCGCTATGACGTGCACTGACCACCAGGGGGCAGACGCTCCAACCAGTAGGTTACCTTGCTGCCGGGGTCCTGCCAATTGGGACTGAGCGAGATGGACCAAACATGCCCTGGAGCCCTCCCAGGGTTCCTCCCCAACTGGCCAACTTCCCGCATCTCTGCAACCTTCTTGCAATCAGGGACCCCTCACAGGATGTCGGAGAGCCAGTTTCGGCCCGATCCCACAGGCCAAGCCGAGGGACCCCACTGGTGCATGAATTTGTGCACTGGCCTCTAGAATCAATATAATGCAATATGACTCAAAAAATGAATCAGCTACTAAAACACATAACAACATGAATTAATCAATCTGAAGGTAATTTGCTCTATGAAAGTAGATCAACAGAAGAGTACATAGTATACAATTCCATTTAGATAGAATTCTAGAAAACCCAAGATAATAAAAAAAGAAAGCAGATCAGTGGCTGCCTGAGTAACGGTGGCAGGTGGTGGCTGCATAAGGAAAGGATTACAAAGGAAACATTTGATTACAAAGGAAGCATATATGTAATTACATTATACTGATTATAGGGATAATTTGATGGGTATACTAATATACATATGTCAAAGTTTATTAAATTGTACCTTTTAAACATATGCAGTTAAGTTACATATCGTATATCAATTATACATTAATAAATTTGTAAAAAATAAACAAGAAAACTATGCTAATATCTAAATAATATATACCCCCAAATAATAGGTATAAAAATGGGGAGATTAAAATACTGTAAGAAATAAAAAAAATAACCAATTTTCCTATGGCAGCAGAGAACTAAGTAGGCAGCACTCTGGCTGACTAAGAACCTATTAGCAGAGCCAGCACTGTGCCCCTGGGTCACGGAAGCAAGGCAATAAAGAGTTACATTGGTGCTACCACAGAAGCTTATTTGGCTCTTGTGGAGAGCTGTTCTGGACAACGGAGACCAATAGCCTGTACACTACCATGGACTGTTACAGGAGCCTACCTAGTCACCTAATCCAGCATGCATCTGAGAAAAAAATCACTGCCTGCAGGATAGCATAATAAATCAACAATAAGAAAAAGTTGCCCTGACCAGTTGGCTCAGTTGGTTGGAGCATTTTGTACACCAAAGGTTTGCAGGTTTAATTTTGGTCAGGGCACATACTTAGGTTGTGGATTAAATCCCTGGTCAGGGTATGTACTTAGGTTGCAGGTTTGATCCCTAATCTCACATCAGTATTTCTCTCCCTCTCTTTTCCCCCCTTCCTCTCTCTCTAAAATCAATATATGTGGATTTTAAAACAATTTAAATAAAATTTTGAAAATGTGGTGAAATTTAACTATAATCCAACTGAAGAATCACTTCAAATGCCCTATAACATTATTTTTACAGCTTTTTCTTATAAAACAGCACTGTTTAGGAAGAAAGTTTATTTAAGCAGTATAAAAACACAAATAATGAGTATTGGTTTTGAAACCCTAGGGATTTTGTTCTTTATCAGCAATGAAGTGAAAAGCTGTGAAAATCAATGGATGCATTTCTTTTTGGCTGATTTGGCCTGGAATACTCAATTTAGAGATATTGAAATCTAGACATGTGTTGAACTATGTCAGGACTCAACTTCTAATCATTAGAATTTACGCATGGAATCAAACTTATAATTTTCTTATCAAATGAAAAAATGGAGAGCCGGAACAACAGTATTTTAACTATATTGAATGTAGTTGGATTATACAGCTCCTAAGTCTCTCTGTAATTCTTGTTTTTTGTATATATAAATAGAAAACCTATGATAAATGTGGGTGCATTATAAAAGACAAGTTATTGATCTTAAAAATAAATTTATAGCTGACTTCTCAGCAAAAATAATGAAAGTCAGAAGATAATGGAAGGATATTTTTAAAATGTTAAAATGAAAATAACCCCAAACCTTTCAAATTTTCTACCTACTGAAATATCCTTTATATCAATAAGACTGCAATAGAGGTGGTAGAAATACTCAGCTTTAGATACATTTTGAAGATAGGATCAATTGGATTGGATATGAGTGTATAAAAATACAGGTTTCAGGCCAAGTATATGAATGGAGTTTCTGTTTACTGAGATGGGAAGACTGAACGACAGCAGATTTTCGTGCACTAGAGGGAAAAGGATATGGAGAGCAGAAATGTTAAGTTTGAAATGTCTATTAGATATCATAGTGAAGATGAAAAGGAGATAGTTGGACATTCAAATTTGAAGTCCACAGAGAATTCTTGGCTATAAAGATACATTTTGAGAATCAAGAATAAATACATGAGGCTGGATGAGATCACTGAGGGATGAGTACAGATACAAAAGAGGAGAGAAGAACTCCTCTCAAACACTACGTTCAGGGACACTCTACGATTTGGAGGTTGTGGACAGGAGGAGGAAATAGCAGAAGAGACTGATATAGGACAGCCAAAGAAATAAAAACAAAAAATCAAATGAGCGTGATATGTCAGAAGCCAAATGAAGTAAGTTTTTAAATCAGCACAACTGATCAAATGTTGCAGATAGGTCAAAGAAAATGAAGATCGAGGATTGTCCACTGCATTGAGCAACATGAAAGCAAATTTTCCTTTTAAAACAGTTTTGATAGAATGGTGGGGAGAAAGGCAGATTACAGTAGGTCTAAGTGCAAACAAAAAGTGAGACATTGGAACCAAAAGTTTAGACAACTCTTTCCATGAAATTCCTGTAAACAAGCCACAAAATTTAGTATAATTATAGAATATTTAAATAACATGGTTAAAAATCTGAACTAAGGGATAAATATAAAAAATTATACCTGACTATTTCCTAATTTATAATTTCTAAAGTATACACAGATCATTACCAAAAAATTGACCATAAAAGAAGAGGACAACAAATTACAGAAATCGGAAATCTAACAATGTGTTCTGAAAAACAATGTAATTAAGCAAGAAATCGACCACAAAAAGATAAAAATTTGTTACTTTTTTTTTAATATTTAAAATCCCACATATAAATAACCAATGAACCAAATAAGAAGTCATAATGGAAATTAGAAAATATTTTATAAAGAAAGAAGTATATAAGATATGTAGGATACATTCAAAGAAGTATATTGAGGGAATTTTAGGGCCTTAAATATGTATATGAGAAAAAAGAAAGCCCGAAAAGTAATAATGTAAGCATTCATCTGAAGAAATTAGAAAAAAATAGATATAAATGAAAATAGAAAAAAATAATAAAAAACAAAAAGTTAATGAAATAATAAAACAAACAATAAGGAGATCACCAAAGCAAAAAGTTGGTCCATTGAAAAGCCTACTTAAAAAAACAGACTGGAGGTGCAGCCACTATGGAGAACAGTATGGAGTTTCCTCAAAAAACTGAAAATGGAACTCCCATTTGATTCAGTGATCCCACTTCTAGGAATATATCCCAGGAAACTAGAAACGCCAATCAGAAAGGATATATGCACCCCTATGTTCATAACAGCACAATTTACCATAGCTAAGATTTGGAAACAGCCTAAGTGCCCCTCGGCAGATGAGTAGATTAAAATACTGTGGTACATCTACACAATGAATGTGGTAAAAAAGAAGGAATTCTTACCATTTTTAGCAGCATGGATGGAACTGGAGAGCATTATGCTAAGCGAAATAAGCCAGTCAGAGAAAGATAAATATCACATGATCTCACTCATTTGTGAAATATAATGAACAACATGAACTGACGAACAAAAACAGATCCAGAGACAGAGAAGCATCGATCAGACCATCAAACCTCAGAAGGAAGGTAGGGGAGGGCAGAGGTAAGAAGGCGGGATCAACCAGAGGACTTGTATGCATGCATATAAGCCTAACCAATGGACACAGACATCAGTGGGGTGAAGGCATGAGGGGGGGGGTGAAGGGGTAATGGAAGGGGGAGGGGGAAGGATACATATGTAATACCTTAATCAATAAAGAAAAAAACGGAAAAAAAATAATCATTTCTGCAAAACTCAAAAAAAACTTACTAGAAAAAGGAAAACACTACAGATTCTGTGATATTGGAATGCTGAAAGGATATGGTAAACAACATTATTCTAAAAATGTTTTCTAATTTTGAGAAAATGGACACATGCATCAAAAAACACATAGTTAATGACATAAAAAGAAATGTCTAACTGTTCCTTTTTCCATTAAATAAATAAAATCTTCCTCAAAGAGAAAGTTCAGACTCAAATGACTTCACTGCTAAGTACTAATACTCAAATATTATATAGATTGTTCCAGGTATTGAAAGAAAACAAAATGAATTGGAAAGATTATCATAAGCTTTACATTATTTGATACCAAATGCTAATTTTAAAAACCCCAATAAGGCAAATCGTGGGCCAATTTCAATTATAAAAATAGGTGTAAATATATAAATATTAGTTAACTGAGACCAGAAATCTATAAAAATTATAACATACCCTAACTGATTTGACAAGGGACATTCCTGAAAACATACACACACAAAAAAATCAAAATAAAAAAAAATCATTAATTTAGGAATAGAATGAAACTTCTTCAACCTGATAGAAGTCATCTATGAAAGATGTATAGCTAACACCTCACTAACTACTGAGAGTCTGAATGCTTTCCCCTTAGATGTGAAAATACTCAAGAAAGTCCACTTTATTTCTATTCAACAATGTACTTGATGTTCTAGCCAGTGAAATAGGGAAGAAAAAGAACAAAAGACATGCAGATTGAACAAGTAAAACTGTCTTTATTTGCAGATGACCAATTGACTATGTAGAAAACTAAACAGAATCTACAAAAAGGTCACTAGAACTAACATGTAAATTTAGCAAGGGTGTAGAATACCAGATAAATATTCTATATAATAAAAGGCTAATATGCAAATTGACCAAACAGTGGAACAACCTGTTGCTATGACGTGCACTGACCACCAGGGGGAAGACACTCAACCCAGGAGCTGTCCGGTGGTGGTCAGTGCGCTCCCACAGGGAGAGTGCCTCTCAACGAAAGCTGGGCTCACAGCTGGCGAGCACAGTGGTAGTGGTGGGAGCCTCTCCTGCCTCTGAGGCAGCCCTAAGGATGTCCGACAGTCGGCTCAGTCTTGCTCCCCGTGGAGAGCGGGCCTAAGCCATCAGTCGGACATCCCCTGAGGGCTCCCGGACTGTGAGAGGGTGCAGGCCAGGCTAAGTGACCCCCCTGAGGGCAAAAATTTCGTGCACTAGGCCTCTAATATAAAAATAAATTGTAAAACTTCTGGTTACAGCCCTGATATGTACAGAGCTTAGAAGATGTCATTCCCGTTGTTAGAAGAAGAAAAAGATGACTAAACTGAAAATCAAAGACTTTTTGTGAAAACATCAGGATAGTGAGGTGCAGAATGTGTTGGCACCCTACAATATGAGAAGAAAGGCAAATCCAGAGTCACAACTGAGGTATGCTCACCTGGAGCAGAAGCCTCTTAAATCATAATTGATTAAAACATTTAAATGATAGTGATCATGCATTACTAGAAGCTGAGTGTGCAATAACATGAGAGTGAGAAGATCCTAGGGGCCACATACTTCAGGGTGTTTACATCCAGGAACCCCATTTGGTTCTCCCAGTGAAGATCTGAAAAAGCATCCCTTGTGCCTCTGACAGAGAAAGAGGGATTATTATAAAATATGCCCAGAGCCTTCCCCATAATAAGGCTTACTCTTCAAGTGAAAAGACTTTACCAGAGCTTATCCCAGCTGGGGAAGGACATTCCTCCTACTTTACTACCTCTAGCCTCCTGGTTTCACATAAGTAGATTAAAAAATTATCAAAGTTAAACCATTGGAAAACACAGGTAATAATAGACCCAGAGATAAAGATACACTAAAAGACTGAGATTTACTAGTAAGTATATGACTGTGGAATATGTTCCCTCCCCCTCTCCTAACCAGCACACTACCAGAAGACAAGGATAATCACTGTGAATTACAACAGAGAGCTGCAGGTATGAGGAATGTAGTAACTCTAGTATCCTCACAATTTTTTGTAAATCTAAAGTGTTCTAAAATACAAAGTTTATTTTAAAAACAATTGTATTTTCATATTCAAAAATAGACCATCTGAAAGTGAAATTTTAAATTCCATTTACAACAACATAAAAAAATAGGAAATACTTAGGGAAAAATATGACCCCAAAAAGCTTAAGACTTGTACACTAAAAATAATAAGATAACCTATGGCCGTGGTCGGCAAACTGTGGCTCGCAAGCCACATGTGGCTCTTTGGCCCCTTCCACAAAATACCACGTGCGGGCGCGCGTACAGTGCGATTGAAACTTCGTGGCCCATGCCCAGAAGTCGGTTTTCAGCCTGGGCGAGTCTATTTTGAAGAAGTACTGTTGATATTTGGCTCTGTTGACTAATGAGTTTGCCGACCACTGACCTATGGGAAATTAAAGATCTAAGGAAAAGAAAAGACATGCTGTGTTCATGAATGGAAACACTTGATATTCTTTAGATGTCATTTCCCCAATTTCAATCAAATTCCAAATCAGGCTGTTTTTATATGTATGAAGCTAATTAAAATGCAAAGTAACTACAATAGCTAAAAGAACTTTGAGAAAGAACAAAGTTGGAGGACCAGCATGACCTAATTTGAAGGCTTAAAACAGAGTAATCAGGAGTGTTGTATTTGGCATCAAGATATATAAATATGTTCATCAAACAAAACAGACAACCAAGAAACAAACCTACACATATATGGACAACTGACTTTCTACAAAGGTGGAAAACAATTCCATGTAGAAAGGATAGTTTTTCAACTAAATATCCATATGCAAAAAAGTAAACTTTGATGTATATCTAGTACTATACACAAAAAGTAACTTGAAGTGGATCACAGATGTAAATGTAAGAAATAAAACTACAAAACTGCTACAAGAAAACATGGGAGAAAATCTCAGTTACCTTAGGCTTAATGATTTCTTTAAAAGAACACAGAAAGCTAGAAATGAATTTCTGAAAATCAATAAATTTTATTTAATCAAGAACATATACTCCTTAAAAGACACTGTTAAGAAAATAAAAAGACAAGCCAGAGACTGGGAAAAATATTTGCAGAACACATACCTGACAAAGGACCAAAAATCTTTCACGACTTACTAATGATATAAATAACTCAAAGTTTGCAAAAGATTTAAACAGATACTAAGGAAAGAAAGTATATATATATAGCCCATAAGCACATGAACAGATGCATGAAATCATTAGTCATTAGGAAAGCAAATTAACCACAATACATACCTATTAGAATAGCTAACATTAGATTCCGCACACCAAGTGTTGGTGAGGATATGGAACAACTGGAACACTGATACACTGGTGGTGCAAATGTAAAATAAAATAGTGCAACCACTTTGGAAAAAAGTTTACAGATTCTTCCAAAGTTAAACAAATATCCATCACATGAGTTAATCACTCTATCTACTCTTCAGTATTTATCCAAGAGAAATAAAAGCATTTGTCCATACAAAGACTCACAGAAGAACATTCAAAACAATTATATTTGTTTAGCCCAAACAGCAAACAACGAAAATGTCTATGTGGTATATCCATACAATGGAATACTATTCTGTGACAAATAGAAATAAGCTCTTTATTGTAAATCTCAGAATAGTTAGGGTGTGTAAAAGTAGCCTGACAAAAGAATGTATACTCTGTGATTTCATTTATATAACATTTAAAAAAATACAAACAAGTTCTTATGATGGACAGCAAATCAGTGGTTGCCTAGGGATTATCAAGGTAGGGTGAGGTTATAGAAGGGTATGAGGAAACTTTTGGGAGTGCTGGCTAGGGCTACTATCCTAATTGTGGGATCATTTTAAAGGTACATAAAGATGTCAAATCTGACGAAATTTCAATATCAGTAAAACAAATGTACACCAAAAAAATCTCCAATTACACATCTATCTGTTAGAATCTATTCATATATATAAAAGCCTAAGGGACCAGTCGACCAGTCACTATGACCACAAGAGGGCAGATGCTTAATTCAGGAGCTGCTCCATGGTGGTCAGCGGTTCCACAGTGGGAATGTCTCTCAACTCACTGACGGGCACCAGACGCCAGGCTCATGGCTGGCGAACGCTGCTGAGCCTCTCCTGCTCGGGACTAACTGGGCACGAGCCAGCGGCAGGCACAGCAGGGCTAGGTGACTGGGGGCAGCGTGGCGCCCGGCCTGGGCTTGGCTCCTCCCCGACCACCTGCCGCAGCCCAATCCCCACAGGCCACGCTGAGGGACCCCACGCTCCGGGCCTCTAGTATTTTAATAACCTACTAAAGCTGAAACCGGTTTGGCTCAGTGGATAGAGCGTCGGCCTGCGGACTGAAAGGTCCCAGGTTCGATTCCGGTCAAGGGCATGTACCTGGGTTGCGAGCACATCCCCAGTAGGAGATGTGCCGGAGGCAGCTGATCGATGTTTCTCTCTCATCGATGTTTCTAACTCTCTATCTCTCTCCCTCCCTCTCTGTAAAAAATCAATAAAATATATTTTTTTAAAAAATAATCTACTAAAATGTTTTCAAAGAACTTCTAATGACTTGGGAAAATGCTTATGGTCTACAATTGAGTGAAATTCCTTAAATATATAACTTAATATACGAGGTCAATTACATCGAAAGGTTATGTACACACAGGTAAAAATATATCTGGTTAGAAACAGATGTAGATTACTAAAAGTCTTCCCTGGGGTATGGACTAATGGGTGATTTAAATTTTCTTTACACTTCTCTCTATTTCCCAAGGTTTTCTTTGTTGATGCTGTTTTATTTTATTATCATTTTTAAAATAAGTTTTCATTGATTTTTAGAGGGAGAAAAAGACAGAGGAATAGCAACATCGATGAGAGAGGAACATTATTGATTGGCTGCCTCCTGCATGCCCTCTACTGTGGATCAATTCCGTAACTGGGGCATGTACACTGACTGGGAATCGAACCTGGGACATCTTGGTTCCTGGATTGACACTCAATCACTGAGCCACACCGGCTGGGCTTGATTATTATTTTTATTTTACCTGAGATTGCAAATGTCTTTTTATGCAGGAAATTAAAGAAAAAGTGAAGGGAAGAATTTGAGTGATTATCTATCCAGACAACTGATTCCAACATAGGCATCACAGACCCTTAAAAGATCACAGAGAAGACTCTGGGAGCTCTTACATGAACCAAGTATTATCTGTAACTTAGTAATTTGTTTCACACTCACATGAACTATTATTTTTTCAAATAGATCCCCTGAAATTCAACCTTACTGAATCTGTACAACCTCTATTTTCCACATCAATAGGTACCAAAAGTAAAAAACAAAACAAAAACCTACTAGCATAGAGGTCCTCAAAAATTAATTCCCTTCTATTTATTGCCTGCAGGCTGCTTTACTGGAATGTCTTCTGCTGATGCACCGTATGTAGGATGGGCTAAGCAGTGTCATTCACATTCAGTTAATAAGTTCCATTACATGTTCCTATTTCTCTGCTATGACTTTTCCTTTATTCTAAGCTGCTTTCAAACCTGTGCTGTGAGTGTTCTTACACTGTTCAGACCCCAGAACATAATTTGAGTTATAAAGGTAAATTAGTAATCAAATGCTAAAGTGAAAATTGCACTGTGCCCAGAATGGCTTTGTAAAAGCTATTTTAGTTAAACATTCAGGCTTTCTCCTTATGTGAGCTGAGATTACTAAGTTTGAGTCTGGTTAGGTGTGGCATTACCAATCTGCGCTTGATCATGGGGAAATCATTTAATGTATGCTGAGACTTCTACAACTGCTTCGTAATAATCTTCCCCTCAATTAAAGTCAACAAATAACTTAATTACCATTATAAAATATACTACAAAAAGCAGAGTCATTAATAATAAACCATTCGTTGTTCAAAGGCATTTAGTTTACCTCAAAGAATTATTCTCTGCTTTTTGCCTGCCAAGTTCACTTTCGGTATCCATTGCCTTTCTTGCTAGTGATTTCATTTCTTTCTCCACAGTGGTTATGGTCTCCTTCATCAAAGTCATATTTGACATTTGCTCCATACGTTCATCATCAAGCTACACAAGTAGAATGACAAGATTACTGCTCCCCTATCTACTGCATTTTTTACTCATTATAAAAACATAGTACAGATGAATTTATAAATGCATACAATTAAATTTGCTAACAGAAAGTCAAATTCCATTAATTCTGTTTATATAGTCATAATATTTCAAATATAGCATCTCAAATCCTTCATTAATAAAAAAGGTGATGCCTCACATTTAAATTCAGTTTACATATATTTTTCTCATTCGTTTTCATTTCACCATCATTTTCTCTACTCTAGCTACTCTTTAGGTAAGATAATCCAGTTTCCCTGTATCTGGAAATGTTCTCTTTAATGAAATACAGAGATGAAAATTGTGCTAAAATCCCTGAGAACGCATCCCTGATGTTTTTTTTAAAGCCATTTTGCAACCTAACGTGAAAAATATTATACTCACATTTTGAAAGGAATATAGATATATATATTGTAAAATATATATATTGTAAACTTCACCTTCAGTATTTTAGGATTAGAAACCCTATCACAGAAAAATAAAAGAACCTCTCTGGACATAGTAAAAAAGGAAAAGGGAAAGTCACTGACAGTTTATGGCCAAAAGTACAAAAGTAACTTTTCTTTACATTATGAACTGTACACTCCAGCTCCTCTATCCTCTGTTCCAAGTGAGCTTTCTCATTAAATGCTGTCTCTTGAGCAATCTGGTTAAAAAAACAAAAACAAAACAAAGCACTTTCAATGTCACTGTGTCGTGTTTCACAAATGTTCACATAGATAAAATTCTCTCAAACCTTTAGCCTTTCCCTCAGACTATCTCGTTCTGTGGTCATTCTTCGTAAATCAGTGAAGGCTACATCTCTTTCAGTCTCCACCCGCCGGAGGATGGCATGTGCAGTTGTTGATTTAGGAGACTTACAGCTCTTCATCATTTCTCGGCGAAGCCGGGCAATTTCTTCCTTCGCCTATTTTTTAAATACATAGACAGACTCCTGTTTAACAAGCTTTAGAACAGACATAAAATAGCTATTTACATCCAGCCAGTTATAATCCAAACATATTATCAACAGCTATGGAGAATACTTGTATAATTGTGACTTTATCCAAATAAATGCAAATGATGCCCCCCAAATAAGAATGGTATATACAAATAGAAATTTGGTATATAATATCTTTGCCCAAAAATTTTAAAAATTAATTTGGGGGCAGTCAATACAAGATAAATTATACCATATATATGGTATATTCCATCCATGTTGTGATATAAACATGAATTCAGCACAATTCAGGTAGAATAAATATTATCATAGTGTTACAGTCTTTTTCTACATAAATGTATATGCCATAGTCATGAACTAGATACCTTTACCTTGACAGAAAGGCCCACCAATCTTTAATGACAACCCAATATACTCTCTACATGCTATTCAACCATCCTTGGTTCTAAATCTATTCTATGCCTTCAGATGATTTCATATCCTACTTTGGCGTTTAAGCACGTATCTTCCTTCCTCTCTATTGTAATCACTATCTATTCAGTTAGTCTCCAAGTCTCAGAGGAAAATATGTTACTTCCCAATTTCCATAGCTAAGCCTTCACCAGAATCCTGGACCTCATCTCCTGAAGTGTCTTCTAAGATATCCCTGACTCAACTATAATCATTTCCTCTCACTTTGAGTAGCACTCTCTGCACTGGCTCTTTCTCCCCTGCCTTCAACCATGCACAGGGCTCCCATATCTTGAAAACCTGGCACTTAATCCTGTTGTGCCCATTTACCTTTGACTCTCCTTTGTTTTAGTGTCTGTACCATGGCCTGTTCCTTACTACCCACTTTCTCACCCCACTGTAACCTGGCTTCCACAAGCACTATTTGCAGAACTTCAACTAATGACCTCACCAAATCTAATGGCCTTTTCTTGTTTTTTGTTTTTGATACTTTGGCAACATTTGACATTGTTTTCAACTCCCTCCTTGATATTTCTCTCTCCCTTGGTCTTATAATATTGTTCTGCCTTCGTTTCCTGTCTTCTTTCTCTTTCCAATCCAATAAAACTTCCCCCAATCCTCTATTTACAGCTTTCTCATTCAGAGACCTCATCTACTCTGAAAGCCCAAAACTCACCTCTAGGCAGATGATTTCTAAACAGAAATATTCATCCCACATTTCTTACTGCCTGATGGCCATTCCTACCAGAATGTACTCCATCTGTCTGAACAAAACACATCTTTTCTATCAAATCACCAATGACTTCCCTATTTCTTTTTCTATTACCACATTTCTTCAGTCATTCAAAACAGAACTTCAGACATTTCCATTCTCCCTCCTTTTGGCTCTAATCAAATCTGGTCAAGTCTTCCTTGATGGCATCCTAGCTTAGTCCCTTAATGCCTCATGTATGGACTACTACAACGGCCTTCTAAAGAGTCCATGGATTTTCTCTCTCCAGTTCTTTTGAAGGAGAAATCTACATATATAAAAGGCTAATATGCAAAGTGTCCCCTTGGGAATTAGACTGGGAGACTGAGAGTTGGATCGCTCGCTATGGCGTGCACTGATCACCAGGGGATCGGGGGAGGTGGTGGTTGTGGGGCAAAGAATGAAAGAAGGTCCTGGCTGGCAGCCAGAAGACCCCGATTGGCCCTGATTGCTGGCTAGGCCTAGGGAACCTACCTGTGCACAAATTTTGTGCACCAGGCCTGTAATTATTATATTAAAAGATAATATATAATGCAAAAAATTAAATCAGACCACCAACTTACACCATACACAAAAATAAATCCTAGAAGAAACCATTGGCAGCAAAATCTCAGGTATCTCATAGCAATATGTATATGGATACATCTCCTAGGACAATGAAAACTAAAGAAAAAATAAACAAATGGGACTACATCAAAATAAAAAGCTTCTATACTGCAAAATAAACCATCAACAAAATAATAAGAGAGCCCACTTCATGGGAGAACATACTTGCTAATGAAACATCTGATAAGGGATTAACTTCCAAAATGTATAGGGAACTCATACAACTTAACAAAAAGAAGACAAATAATCCAATTAAAAAAATGGGCAAAGGAACTAAATAGACACTTCTCCAAAGCGGACATACAGAAGGCCAAAAGGCATATGAAAAAATGCTTAAAGTCACTAATCAACTGAAAGATGCAAATTAAAACGACAATAAGGTATCACCTCACACCTGTTAGAATGGCTATCATCAACAAATCAACAAATGACAAGTGTTGGCAAGGATGTGGAAAAAAAGGAATTCTTGTGCGTTGTTGGTAGGAATGCAAACTAGTCCAGCTTCTGTGGAAAACAGTTTTTGAGTTTCCTCAAAAATTAAAAGTGGAACTTTCCATTTCCATCCAGTCATTCTATTTCTAAGAGTATATCCCAAGATTTCAGAAACACTCATCAGAAAGAATATATGCACCCCTATGTTCATAGCAGCACAATTTACAATAGCTAAGATTTAGAAACAGCATAAGTGCCCATCAGCAGATGACTGGATTAAAACTGCGGTACATCTATTCAATAGAATACTATGCAGCTGTGAAAAAAAAGAACTCTTATCATTTGCAACAGCATGGATGGACCATGAGAGCATTAGGCTAAGCGAAATAAGCCAGTCAGAGACAGATAAATATCACATGATCTCACTCATATATGGAATCTAATTAACAACATAAACTGATGAACTAAAATAGACCCAGAGATATAGAAACATCAAACAGACTGTCAAACCTCAGAGGGAAAGCAGGGGAGGATGAGGTGGGGGGGAAGAGATCAAACAATGAAATCATATGCCATATGCATATATGCATAACCATAAACACAGACAATAGGGTGGTGAAGGCCTGGGGAAGAATAGGGGTGTGGGGGAAAAGGGGGTGGGAGAGGTCAATGGGGGAAAAAGGGGACATATGTAATACTTTCAAAAATAAAGATTTTTTTTAAAAAAGATAATATATAAAGATTGTACATGAGATAAATGAGACAATATAGAATTCTTAGCAGGTTAAAATTTTTAAAATGTGGCTTTAGTCATATTTCTTTTTTTAAATTTTCATTATTGATTACGGTATTACTTATGTGTCCTTACCCCCCCCCCCATTGCCCCCACACGCGCTCATGCCCTTACCCTCCTGGTGTCTGTGTCCATTGGTTAGGCTTATATGCATGCATACAAGTCCTTTGGTTGATCTCTCGCCCTTACCCCCACCCTCCCCTACCTTCCCTCTGAGGTTTGATTGTCTGATTGAGGCTTCTCTGTCTCTGGGTCTGTTTTTGTTCATCAGTTTATGTTGTTCATTATATTCCATAAATGGGTGCGATCATGTGCTATTTATCTTTCTCTGACTGACTTATTTCACTTAGTATAATGCTCTCCAGTTCCATCCATGCTGTTGGAAATGGTAAGAATTCCTTCCTTTTTACAGCAGCATACTATTCCATTGTGTAGATGTACCACAGCTTTTTAATCCATTCATCTGCTGATGGGCACTTAGGTTGTTTTCAGATCTTAGCTATGGTAAATTGTGCTGCTATGAACATAGGGGTGCATATATCCTTTCTGATTGGTGTTTCTGGCTTCTTGGGATATATTCCTAGAAGTGGGGTCACTGGGTCAAATGGGAGTTCCCTTTTCAGTTTTTTGAAGAAACTCTATACTGTTCTCCACAGTGGCTGCATCAGTCTGCATTTCCACCAGCAGAGCATGAGAGTTCCTTTTTCTCCGCATCCTCTCCAGCACTTTCCACATTTCTTCTGCTTTAAAACAAAACAAAACTATCCATTCGTTGCTTATAAAGCAAAGTATAAACTCCTTGTAATGCCCTGTGTACAGGCTCCATTATATAGTCCAGAAGCTGGTAAACTACACTGGCTCATAGTCCCAATCCAGTGAACCTCCTGTTTTTGGTAGATCTATAGAAGCTGATAATGTTTTTACATTTTTAAATGGTTTAAAGCAGCGGTTCTCAACCTGTGGGTCTCGACCCCTTTGGGGGTCGAACGACCCTTTCACAGGGGTCACCTAAGAACATCGGAAAACACATTTTGTTTTTGTGATTAATCAGTATGCTTTAATTATGTTCAATTTGTAACAATGAAATTGGGGTCACCACAACATGAGGAACTGTATTAAAGGGTCGTGGCATTAGGAAGGTTGAGAACCACTGGTTTAAAGAAATCAAAAGAAGAAAAATATATCATAACAGATAAAACAATATGAAATTTCAGTGTCCATAAATAAAGTTATATTGTAACAGAGCAAACATATTCATTTGTATATCATCTGTGTATGCTTTCAAACCACAAAAACATCTGAGTAGCTATGACTGAGATCATGGCCTGCAGAGCCCAAGATATTTATTACCTGGGCCTTCACAGAAATGTTTGCAGACTGCTGCTCTAGTTCAATCTACCTCGCAAGTGTCGGCTCCCCTGTCCTCCACTGTCACATACCTTTGATGCTAGTCTTTGACTGAATCACTTGCCTGTGATTTTCCTGCCTTTATCATCATTTCTTTAATCTAAATGTTCCTTCTTATCCCTTACAAAATTATAGAAACTCCATTCATACAGCCCTCAGGACTCAAACTCTACATAGTCCTGTAAAGATTTCCTTGATACCAGAAAGAAAAATACCCACTACTTCTGCTAAAATAACAAAAAATAGCCACCAATACAGACAATATACCTTATCTCCCCAACAAGATTGCAAACATAGAAAACAGTGTCTATGAATGTTTTTAAACTATGTTCCACGGGACTCCATGGCTTAATGAGGCAATTGGGTGGATCACAGCAGCTTTTCATTAACCAATTTACACTTCAAATCTCAATATAAAACTGTCTGAAGAAAAGGAACAGGCAAAATTTTGAAAATCACTGACTTATACTATATGTAAACAAGTGTAGGATTTTCGAGGCAGAGGCTTCTGTGAAATAATCTCACATCTTACACTCATGCACACAGATGTCTCATTAAAGGACTTTCCAGCCCCTAAGCAGTCCTGGCTCTGTAATCACGTGTATGTACAACGACTCAGGTTTCATGATACAGACAGAGACCAGGGAATTCTAATCAAAGCCCAGTAGTCATCCCACACACACTTCAGACACCAGGGAATTCTAATCAAAGCCCAGAAATAACCCCCACATTTAGAAGTGGTAGCTGCTATTTAAACTGTCCAAACTAAAAACAAGAAAGCTATTATAGAAGAGAATATCATGTAGCACCCATTAAATAGCTAATATAATGTTTTAAATTTTAAGTATACTAAAATCTTATTAAGATACTGCTGAGAAGAAGAAATTAACAAGATTGAGATTAGAGTGAAAGAAAAGAGTACTGTGATTGAACCAAAAGGATTCTATAGTACACTATAGACTCTAGGCCAGGGGTGGGCAAACTTTTTGACTCGAGGGCCACAATGGGTTCTTAAACTGGACTGGAGGGCCGGAACAAAAGCATGGATGGAGTGTTTGTGTGAACTAATATAAATTCAAAGTAAACATCATTACATAAAAGGGTACGGTCTTTTTTTTGTTTGTTTGTTTTATTCATTTCAAACGGGCCGGATCCGGCCTGTGGGCCGTAGTTTGCCCACGGCTGCTCTAGACATTTATTTTATACTAGTAGCCTGGTGCATGAAATTCGTGCACACTGAAAGGGAATTAATTAGAGGAATGTAATTTGGACTCACTATCTAATATCAATAATATGTGAGCGTGAGGCAGTCTGCATTTCTGAAATTCAATGACATGAATTTTAGCTATTACTTTGCCAAATAAATGGAATTTACAGATATCATTTAAAAGAGCATTCAGCTTAATATTAAAAACTCTGGCTACCAAGTCAGGTCCGTTTTCAACTTTTTGCCAGCGTTGTAAATTGTTTGCAGTCTCTGCCCATTTGGGGTTGCATGTCATGGTTATGAATAAATTGGGCTTGCCATACTTCGTTACAATTGCCATACTTTGTTACAATTGCCATAGCATCCTTTGTTACAATTGCTATATCACTGCTGCTTTTTTCAGGGACTACCCTCAGAAGATGATGGGAGTATTATCACTTTACCAATCGGCACATTGTCATTTTCAGATCTAGATTTGAGATAATCCATCAAACCACTATATTCTTCAACTCTCAACTTAGATTTATTTGCTTTAATGAAATTTATCCGATTGGACTCCATTTTTTTAATATGAATCCACGATAAGCTATTGAGTTAGTTTTCCTGCATTTAAAATAGGATTAAATGTGTCCCGCACAGAGAGATGAAATCCATAATACTGCATTTATGTGGCTTGTGTCTTACATTTTGTCTAGTATTATTGTCGGTTACACTGTTGTCTCTGAGTCTTAATGCAATATCTGTTCCCCAGCCTTTTTCACCATTTGGAAAAAGAATAGGATATGTCATTGCATCTAATGTAGGAAACAGGATATTGATTTGTTTCATTTTAGTGGCATTTGGATTATTGGGATCTGGTTTACAATGAATGAGCAAGTCCCTTTCAAAAGGAGGTTCTCCATCTTCGTTTCTGAATATGACAGCAACCTCGGTTACACGGGGAGAATTATATCTACCCGGGTCACTGTTACGCTCATATTTAATCACCATTGTTACCTCTGTGGGAGCAATACCTTTTGCTGCTGCTTCAGATTGGGCTTTCTTTTCTACCTCATGTAGCATCTTGTATGACTTTGTTAATTCACTTATTTCATGCATGAGGTTGTTGATGTTGATCATGAGTCTTTCTGAGCAGCCCTGGTTTTCTGGCATTGCTAATCTTTTACTTGTAGCTTCGGCTGTATCCAAAATATAGAGTTGAGCAAACTTCTGAGAAACACCATCTGAAGGATGTAAAGTACCAGTATGGTGATAAACTTATCTGTGTATTCTAAAACAGTTTGGCCCATATCCTGATGGCGATGCAATATTTGCACCCATCGAAGCAAAAGCAGAAGAACTATTTATGGAACGAATATTTTCCATGAAATGTTTACTGTCAGAATCTTCGTTTGTCATTAATCTTTTTAAATATGCCGGGTAATCTGGAAAATGTATATCATTTGGACAGATTTTCCCTTTGCTACAACATTGAGTAAATTTCCCATCGGATGGTTTTTCATCCGATAAATTGAGTGATAGGCAAAATTCACATCGAACAGTCATTCCACCGCAACTATGTTTGAGAATTGCATCCTCATGTACTCCATTTTCGCTGAGAAGGCAGTTCCTACCGGTATTGGTAGTACTTATAGATGACTGTTCTCTCGACATATTCTGTCGTCACCACCGCCTGCCTTCTTTTAACTTCAAAGGCACATTGGTCTTTAGACATTTTCTGTCGATAACACCGGTGTTTTTCGGCATCAAGCGATGTTTTTCCAGTAGCTGGTGTTCAGATACATCCTGTCGCAGGCACCACCTTCTTTCAAGATCAGATGCACGCTGCTCTGCAGACACTTTTTGTCGATAATGCCGGCATCTTTCAGCTGCAGAGCTATGTTGTATCAAGTTGTTCTTTAGACATAGTCCCACCTCCCTACTGTCACGGTCTGAGATGCAGGTGAAAGAGTCCTGGCTATCAGGCCCCTGAGAGCTGTCTGACCAATGGCTGATTCTGGCTGATTCTGTGAGGATGGGACTTCCTCCTCTCTGCTGTCAGTTTTCACAGCTGTGATGAGGAGGCTGGGGTGACAGAGGGAGCCCCGCCCTCCAAGCCGCCCTCTCTCTCGCTCTGCTCTATGTCCAGTGGTCTCCTGCTCTGCCAAGTCCTCTAAACCTCCCGCTCTCCACCAGTAAGGTCCCAGGAGTCTGTGGGCGCGCCTCCCTGACCTACAAAAGTCCCGGGACCCTGTGAGTGTGCCTACGGCCTTGCCTCCTGGGGCCGGCAAAAGTCCCAGGAGCCCGCAGCCACTGCCGCCCTCACCTCCTGGGGCACTTGACACCTGTGTATGCAAATTAACCACCACCTTTGTTGGACAATTTGCATAGTCACTCAAATCGGCTGGTGGGCATGGCTGGTGGGCATAGCTTGAGTGTAGTGGAGGGACAGCTAATCTTCATGTTTCTCTTTTATTATATAGGATATTAAGATATATGTCCAGATACATCTATTTCCCCCTTAGCCAATTCATCTATAAGAATCTTAATTAAATGGAAAAGAGCAGGCTCAAATAGGAATCAGAAAATCTGGACTGATTCCTGCTGTTCTTGGGCAAAGCAGTTAACCTAATTAGTCTTGCCTTGCCATATATAAAATAAGACAAACAGGCCACATAATCATGGTATACAAAGTCACTGTAGTTATTTAAAAACAGATGATAAAGTTTCACTTCAAATTATAATAAAACCCACTAAGGTGAACTTCAAAACTACAAAAAACCATACTAACAGTGTCTCTAATCATTTTTTTCTCTTAGAGTAGCATAAAGTTGCTGTAATTCTTAATTAAATTTAATATTTTTAAAATAAATTATGTTGGTAATGTATGGGGTTCAATATTTGTGGAATAGAGAAACTATTTGGTTATAAAGCTATTAATTTTAAGCAAAAAATAGAGATAAACTATAAACTGATTTTACTCTCTGAAATTAAATTCTATGGAAGTTTCTAAAGTGATAATACATCAAAATGATATGTTACTATTTTTAATCTCCACATTCAAATATTTTTACCTTGAACTCAATCCTCCCATTGAACATTTTCCCCATTTCTTATTTTAAAAAAAACACACAAAAAAGTACCCAGACTCCTACAACAATCAAGGCTTGACTACAACAAGACTGCTCACAGAGACCACAAGGGGGTGCACCAAGAGTGTCTACCTCAGGTAACTGGGACACTTAACACGGAAAGCCACTCTATCGACACAGCGAAGCATAAAAAAATGCCAAGACAAAGAAACAGGCCACAAAGGACAGAACCGGAAGAAAGCAGGCTACTGGATATAGAATTCAAAACCACACTTTTGAGGTCTCTCAAGAGGCTTCTAGAGTCTGTCGATAAACTTGATGAGTTGTACAGGAAATCTAATGAGACCCTCGATGGTGTGATAAAGGACCAACTAGAAAGTAAGCATACACTGACTGAAATAAAGAATATTATACAGACTCCCAACAGCAGACCAGAGGAGTGCAAGAATCAAGTCAAAGATTTGAAATGCAAGGAAGCAAAAAACACCCAACCGGAAAAGCAAAATGAAAAAAGAATCCGAAAGTGTGAAGATAGTGTAAGGAACCTCTGGGACAGCTACAAGCGTACCAACATCAGAATTATAGGGGTGCCAGAAGATGAGAGAGAGCAAGATATTGAAAACCTATTTGAAGAAATAATGGCAGAAAACTTCCCCTACTTGGTGAAAGAAATAGATTTACAAGTCCAGGAAGCGCAGAGAACCCCAAACAAAAGGAATCCAAAGAGGACCACACCAAGACACATCATCATTAAAATGCCAAGAGCAAAAGACAAAGAGAGAATCTTAAAAGCAGCAAGAGAAAGAAACTCAGTTACCTACAAGGGAATACCCATACGACTGTCAGCTGATTTCTCAACAGAAACTTTGCAGGCCAGAAGGGAGTGGCAAGAAATATTCAAAGTGATGAATAGCAAGAACCTACAACCAAGAGTACTTTATCCAGCAAAGCTATCATTCAGAATTGAAGGTCAGATAAAGAGCTTCACAGATAAGGAAAAGCTAAAGGAGTTCATCACCACCAAACCAGTATTATATGAAATGCTGAAAGGTATCCTTTAAGAAGAGGAAGAAGAAGAAAAAGGTAAAGATACAAATTATGAACAACAAATACGCATCTATCAACAAGTGAATCTAAGAATCAAGTGAATAAATAATCTGATGAACAGAATGAACTGGTGATTATAATAGAATCAGGGACATAGAAAGGGAATGGACTGACTATGCTTGGGGGGGGAAGGGGTGTGGGAAATGCGGGAAGAGACTGGACAAAAATCGTGCACCTATGGATGAGGACAGTGGGTGGGGAATGAGGGCGGAGGGTGGGGTGGGAACTGGGAGGAGGGGAGTTATGGGGGGAAAAAAGAGGAACAAATGTAATAATCTGAACAATAAAGATTTAATTAAAAAAAAAAAGTGCCCAGACTATTTCTGTGCATTTATATGACCTTTTATGGGTATGGGGATAACATACATGTGCGTGTACACAAATACTGTATGGGAAATATATTATATTTCATTAAAAATATCTTAAGGTCAAAGGTAATTCCTAACTGGTAGTTAAATTAATTTGATTGGCAGATTTAAGCATACCTAAAGAATTACATATCTGTAGAGTTAACTGTTATTACTTACATGTTTTGTTATAAGCAAGTTTACCTGTTCATAAAGAAGAAAGGTCTTGTCTCTCTCAGATGTAAGAACCTTGACATTACCCTGAATTTCTGCCAAATGACGCTCATATTTTTCCAGCATGCACTTAAGTTCTTCACGGTCTCGTGTGGTCTTCAAAAGCTCTACATCACAGTGTGTAGCCTACAATTATTGGATAAGAAATGTGAAGCTCTTCTTTACATGACGGCCGTTCATAGTCTCTACTTAAGCAACCATGATGATATAATGAAAGGAAATTATGAAAATAAATTTTAAAAATCACCTCGTTTTTAAACAGCTTCCTCCAAAATTGTTCCACATTTGTCTGATTACCTCCCAACCAGGACTAATGCTGAGGCTAAAGAACCAATTTCAGTGGTCCACTGTCCAACAAAGAGACCTCTGTCCCCCAACCTCTTTGATATACCAATTCATGCCAATCAACCAGATTAGGTAAATCAAAGAATAAAAGTCAGTGTTTGAGCAACAAACTCCAAAATATTTCTCACTTTCCAACACTTACCCGGGAAGATGGGGACAGGCGTCTTGGACTTTTAGAACTATTTCTGATCATCTTTCTCAGTTTCTGAGCTTCACTCTTGTAGTGATCTTTGTCTGCTTCTAAGGTCTTGATAAAGGAATCGAGTCTGGAAGGAGATTTATTTTGTGCTTTTTCAGTCTCTAAAATTATCTTGCCAGGGAGAAAAAAATTAGGCCATTATTTCAAGCTAAACTACAGCATCATTTTCTACATGAAGTTGAACACACACAGGATCCTTAAAAATAATAAATGTAGTATTTTAAAAATAACTTTTAAAAATCATACTTAAAAAAGCAGTTAGATATCATTCCTTTCCAGCATTTCTGAATGTTCTACATTTTCATTTAACTAAAAGTACCCCTACATTTACCCAATAATTTTGAAGGAAATAAGGTAAAGAAATTTCAGAGGCCAGAAATATCTAAAGATGTAGTTATAAATCCTAAAAATAAAATTAATTTGCTTAAAAAAACTTGTATAGTTTTGTTCAATAACTGTCCAAGGAATGAATAAATTAAAGGAATAATGGATATTCTATACTTGTAAGAACTTTAAAGTGCATTCCCATTCGCTTTAGCATATTTAGAAACATTTCTTTTACAACATTTATTTTACAATGCTATATTGGGAGGAAATAACAAATATACTTACAGAGAAGGTCTTCCAAATTATTTTAAATAGTAACATTAACATGTCTAAACAGAGCTGTTTTTATTTCACATTGTTAAATTAAAAGACATATTAGAATTAAACAACAAAATTTGACTTACAGATATTTCTTACTAAGAAGAATTAAAGTAAATATGTAGACAAATGTATCTTACATGTTGAGAATTAAATTACTTACAGTTATCATTTTAAATCAATTAACAGCAAAGGGCATTCATAAAAGTAACCAAAAGTTCTCTCCAACTCTAGGAGAGCAAAGAGTAACGCTGAAATGGAGTAAGAACAGCATTGCCCTTATACATGGGAGTACCCTGTGCACCAAGCAGAGGGCTGATTGTAGAACACAAACATTTTTGATTGTTCACAAAATCATGAGAGTCAGAACATATGTACAATTTTTTGTAGTTTTATTATGCTAACAGAATAAAAATTATTCCTGAATATATTTTTAAGAAAAATGTACTTACAGATTTAAGTCTTTTTATTGTATCTTCCAATACTATTATATTATTTTGCTGGCAAATGAGTTCAATCTGAAAATCAAGCCAGAAAAAAATTATTTGGATTTTAAATATGTAAACTGATTTAACTGGAAAAAGAGAATATAAAAAGCAAGCCACTTAAAAATAAAAACATGCAGACAGTGAATATTTTACAAAAGAAACTATATTGTACCACTTTATGTGTACCTACCTTTGCTGATAAAAGAACCTAGGATGATATATAACAGTTCCTCTTATATAAAACATTGATTATACTTTATAAATTAATCCCCACAAACTAGAAAAAATGTTAATACTAATTATAATCCTGAAGATAATAATGTGGAAGAAATAAATGACTAGGATTTTTTAAATTTTTCCAAATCACCATGGTCAGAAGTGATTATCTTTTCCTCTGAACTCTTTTAATAGTTTAATTCAATCCAACCCACAGAAACCTTTTTTATCAGATTTATGATATCAAACACATCCACTCTCATAGTATAGTTCCCCATAGTTATATATTTAGTCTATAACTAAATTGTATGTTCCTAGAGGCCAGTCACTATGTTTTTATGCAAAGCTGTAAAGCTCTCTGCTAAAAGTTGGCAAGTTAGTTTAATAAATTTCTCTCTATTTTTTGCAGAACCAACGAGGTGGCTGAATCTTCCTTTAGAACATCAAAAAACCTGACCGTGACAACAGGGAGAATGGGTTGAATGCAATGGAGTGTGCATTACAAAATGTGAATCAGTCACTACTGGACTTGCACAAATTGACCACTGACAAAAATGACCCTCAATTGTGTGACTTCATTGAGACTCACTACCTGAATGAGCAGGTGAAATCCATCAAAGAATTGGGTGACCAGGTAACCAACTTGTGCAGGTTGGGGCCCCTGAAACTGACATGGCAGAGTATCTCTTTGACAAGCACACCTGGGAGATAGTGAGGAGAGCTAAGCCTTGGCTGCTTCCCACAGCCACGGGGGTGACTTCCCTGGTCACCAAAGCACTATGTGTATGTTAGAGTTACTTTACCTTTTCCATAACTTGTACCAAATCATCCACTCATGTCTTTCATTTGTACCATTCTTTCAAATAAAGTAATTTGGTACCAAAAATATATATATAATAATAAAATAAAATGTACTCTATTTTATTTTTTAATTCTCACTCGAGGTTATTTTTCCAATGATTTTTAGAGAGAGTGAAAGAGAGAGGGAAAGACAGAAAGAAATATCGATGTAAGAGAAACACATCAATTGTTTGCCTCCTGCACGAGCCCTGACCTTGGCCCAGGTCAGGGAGGAGCCTGCAACTGAGGTACATGCCTTTGACTGGAATCAAACCCAGGACCTTCAATCTGACACTCTATTCACTGAGCCAAACTGGCTAGGGCCTAAAATGTACTATATTTTAAAATGTACTATATTTTAAATATATTCTGGGGTTATTGCACCTCATTTGTTCTTTTGACCAAAGTACTTTTCTAAGATTTCTCTGGAAGTGATATCTGTAATAATAAAAGCATAATATGGTAATTAGACTGGACATCCTTCCAGACGAAGACAGGGCTGCAAGGGAAGCCCGGGTCCCAGGTGCCTGCCGGTAGCCGGAGGGAAGCCTGGGTCCCGGGTGCCAGAGGGAAGCACCAGCCGGGGGAAGGAAGGCCTACTCTTGCACGAATCTCTTGCATCGGGCTTCTAGTTTTAATGAAATATTAAGGGGTGCTATGGTATAAGACATAATTATGTACAGTTTGGGTAAGCTTATATATGTTATTTGGATACAGTTTTCAATGCTTCAATTTATAATATTATAGAGACACTAAAAAATGGGTATATATTGAATTTTATGTAAAGATGTAGATAATAAATTAGTATAAAAACTCAAGGCCAAAAATTTTATTTAGTACAATACATTCTTAAAATAAATTTATACACAAATATCCTAGATGCAGATAGAAGGAAATGAATAATATATAAACTGAGGAAGACAGATTATGTTTAATTATCGAGTATGAATTAAGGTAGATGGTGTATTTTTATATTTTTTTATCTAAGATAGACAAAGAAAAAACATACTATTATTGATTTCAGAGAGAGGAAGGGAGAGGGAGTTAGAAACATCCATGAGAGAGAATCATTGATCAGCTGCCTCTGCATGCCCCCTACTGGGGCTTGAGCCAGCAACCCAGTATGTGCCCTGACCTGGAATCAGATCATGACATCCTGGACTGAAAATTTTAATAATATATATCTATTAGTTTTCATATAAGAAAACATAATGCTGATTCCACTCTGAAAAACAAAATTATAAATGGGCCAAATGAAAAGATGCTAATCAGTGTCATTTATTTGACAATTGTTTAATGAGGGCCTACTATGTGTCTGACATTGTGTTATATGCTTGGTTTAGTGGTGAATAAAACAGACAAAAACCTCTGCCCTCACAGAGCTGACATTCTGGTTGAAAATAGAAAAACAAATGATATTAGGTAAAATATATGTCAGATAGTGAGTATGTCATTCAAAAAATATATAGAATAGGAGGGTCAATACGGCAGTGTAGGTAAACATGGTATTCGCCTCCTCCTATAACCACATCAAAATTAAAACTAAACCACAGAACAATCATCATTCAGAACCACCTGGAATCTGGCTGAACAGAAGCCCTACAACTAGAGAATTAAAGAAGCCACATTGAGCCCAAGCTGGTTTGGCTCAGTGGATAGAGCATCGGCCTGCGGACTGAAGTGTCCTGGGGTTCAATTTCAGTCAAGGGCATATGCCAGGGTTGTGGGCTTGATCCCCAGTAGGGGACATGCAGAAGGCAGCCAATCAATGATTCTCTCTCATAATTGATGTTTCTATCGCTCCCTCTCCCTCTCTTTCACCCTCTCCCTCTCTGAAGTCAATAAAAATGTTTAAAAATAAATAAATAAATAAATAAATAAATAAAGCACAGCTCTCTCTAGTAATAAAAGTAGAACTAATTTTTTTTTTTTAAAGAAGAAGCCACATTGAAATTGATAGGAGGGGTAGAGGCACAGAACAGCTGGTCCAATATCCAGGAGCGGCAGTTAAACACTGGGAGGGATAACTTGGCTGTGGAGCTCTCCCTACCCCCATGAGGAGTAAAGGGTACCAGCCCCGCACCAGACCCCTCATTCCAGGGTTCCAGTGCTGGGAAGAGAAGTCCCTGCAACTTAGGGCTGTATAAACCAGCAGTCTGGTGACAAAGAGACTACTAAAGTCCCATGCAGCTCCTCTTACAGGGCCTGCACACAGATTTACTCGGACCCACTCTCTCTGAGCTCCAGCACTGGGGCAGCAGCTTGAAAGGACCCAAGGACAGACAGGGAGGAACTAAATTATCTGGCATCAGGGCAAGAACTGGGGGGCAATTTTCTCCCAGAAAAAGTGCTGGCAGAGGTCACTGTTCCATGGCTGAGACCACAGAGCTGATAGGCAGGAGCCATATCTGTGTCTTCATCAACTTGGCCCATACTGTTCACTCCACCTTGGTGATATCCTAAGGCCCTGCCCCACCTAAGCTGTTTGCAGGGGCTTTTCCATATGAATTGCCTGTCCTGACTCAGGCTTCAGTCTTTTCTAAGATCACTCAAACAAGCAGCAGCTGCCCTCAGCATGCTCTATACCACTCAAGAAGTGGCCCTATGCCCCATTTCTTTAGATAAGAGCCCCTAGGCCCCACAGTAGCAGCAGCATTCCAAGGTTCACAGCTTGGCCTCTCCTGGATATCTCCAAGCCTAACACACATAGCAGCCATCTGCAGATCACTCTGTAGCTTATGCTGGGTGGCACCAAACAAGGCACAGGCAGTAGCTGACTTTGAACCTTCCAGGAGGCCTCCGAGCCAGTGTACCTGGTGATCAGCTTCAGACCACCCCAGATTACAACCCTATCACATCCACAAGCAGCACACTCAAGGAGCAGACTTGGTGAGCACCAAAGATGCACTGGAGCAAGTCCTGCTCCATAGAGGCATCTCTTGCACAGCAGCTCTTTAGCTATAGTCGAAGCTGGCATTCACAGGCAATTGGCCTGGGGGTCAATCCCTCCCAGTGATGGCAATAGCAATCAAGGCTTAGCTACAATAGGAAAGTCCACACAGCCCACAAAGAGCACACCTAGAGTACCCAGCTCAGGTGACTGAGGGAGGGTGAACCACTGGGCCCTATAGGACACCTACTTTACAAGGCCACTCTATCAATTACAGGAAACACAGTAGCTCTACCTAATACACAGAAACAAACACAGGGAAGCAGCCAAAATGCGGAGACAAAGAAACATGTCACAAATGAAAGAATAGAAGGAATCTTCAGAAAAAGTACTAAATGAGATGGGAGCAAGCAAACTACCAGATACAGAGTTCAAAACAATGGTTATAAGGATGCTCAAGGAACTTAATGAGAACTTCAAGGAACTTAGTGAAAACATCAACTACATAAAAAAGGATCTGCCAGAAATGAAGGATACACTAACATTTTGAAATGAAGAATAATTTACAGGGAATCAATAGCAGAATAGAGGATACCAAGAATCCAATCAGCGATTTGGAATATGAGGACGCAATAAACACCCAATCAGAACAGCAAAAAGAAAAAAGAATCCAAAAATATGAAGATAGTGTAAGGAGCCTCTGGGACAACTTCAAGTGTACCAACATTTGCATTATAGAGGTGTCAGAAGGAGAATAGAGAGAGCAAGATACTGAAAAACTATTTGAAAAAATAATGACAGAAAACTTCCTCTACCTGGTGAAAGAAATAGACTTACAAGTCCATGAAGTGAAGAAAGTCCCAAACAAGATGAATCCAAAGGGTCCCACACCAAGACACATCATAGTTAAAATGCCAAAGGTTAAAGACAAAAAAAAAGAATCCTAAAAACAGAAAGAAAAAAAAGCAGTTACCGACAAAGGAGCACCTATACAACTGTCAGCTGATTTCTCATCAGAAACTTTTCAGCCAGAGGAGAGTGGCAAGAAATATTCAAAGTGATGAAAAGCAAGAACCTACAACCAAGACTACTCTACCCATCAAAGCTGTCAGTTAGAATTGAAGGTCAGATAAAGAGCCTCACAGACAAGAAAAAGCTAAAGGTGTTCATCACCACCAAACCAGTATTACAAGAAATGTTGAAGGGTCTTCTTGAAGGATCTTACATTCCAGCTGAGTAGACAATAAAAAATAAACCTAACAAATAAATTATATAGAAAAAAAGAGCAGAGTTAAAGATATTGGGATGTCTATGAAGGAACAGGTTAGAATTTTTTAAACAGGTGATCAGGGAAATCCTCAATGAAAGGAGCCCTTTCAGCAAAGACTTAAAGGAGGGAGCAAGTCAATCTTATAAAAATCTGGGAAAACACTCCAGGCAGAAGATACAGCCTTATAGCAAAGGACCTAAAGACAAAAGATGTCAGCTAAATTCTAAGGAATAGTAAGGAGACTAGTGTGGCTGGAGCAGAGGGAGGGAGGGATAAAGTAGTAGGAAAATATACAGAGAAAAATAAAGCAAGCAGAGAAAAGAGGGAGGGGTGTGTGTGTGGGGGGGGGCGCTTAAAACTTAAATAAGCTTTACCTTTGCCTTCCACATGGTAGGTTTTGAAATATTTTTCATTGACTGAATCACATACAAAGGTAAAAATAATGACAGAAGCTACCAGAGATCCAGTCTAATAATGACCCCTATGTGAATTTAAAATATAAATTCTATCAAGAAACTGGTAAAGGTGAAACTGCAACTTTGTTTCTTCATGTTTCAAAATGTTGTGTTCAATTATCTGGGAAACACCTTATTAAGACATTAATGACAAACAACTCAAAATGAGAAGATAAAAGGAAGCATATAGTTGTCGTGGTTTTCAAATGTCCACAAACTCTAATATTCCTTCCTTCAAAAAATGGAGCTTACCTGCCCTCCCCTTAAGTGTGGGCTACACCTATTGACACACGTCTAATGAACAGGATGTGGTGGGAGTGCTGGTGCACAGCTTGTGGATCATCACAGGCATTACCGATTCCTCCTTGCTGTCTCTCTTGGATCGCAGGCTTGGAGACTCTATCAAACGACCCGAGGGAGAGGTCCACCTGGCGAGCAACTGAGGCTTCCTGCCAAAAGCCAATGGCCCTCTGAGTAAGGCATCGTAAAAGCAAATCTTCCAGGACAGTCAATCAATGACTGCGGCTGAACCATCATTTTGATGACAATTCCTAAGAAACCATGGACCAGAACCACTCAGCTAAGCTGCATTTGACTGCGAGATATAAATGTTTGTCACTTAAGGCCATTAGGGTTTAGGGGTAATTTGTATGATAGCATTCAGTCAGTCAAAACATTAAGCATTCCATTTTATGGAATAAATGATGGAAGAAGTTCCTCTTTAAAAAGCTGACCTTTAAAAAATGACTAAAAGTAATCTCTTCCGAGTAAATAAATATAATACCATCTTTCTCAATTCCACATAAACGAACAGTAGCTTAAACATCAGACTCTACCTCCACATATCCAGAGCATAATGTCAAAGAGTATAAGAACCCAAATATTCTTAGTTCTCAAATTAGAAATTCTCATTTCAAACCTCATCCCACAAGTCAGACAAGGAACCTCTCCCAGTAACAGGGTAGCTGAACTGCACGCCCAGTGATGTGAGGAGGAGGACAACAGGCACTAGCATTCAGTTCTCCAACATTGGTCATGCATCTTCTATTTCCCGGTGTACCTGTAACCCTCGCCTACTGAGGTTGATGACTTCAGATCAGGGCATTCTACCAACCCGAAGGACCTATATCCATTTTTCTCTCTCTTTTTCAACTTTCCAATGTTTTCCCTGCATCAGCAATGCTATCTCTGCTCTAAGACCGCTACTCACCTTTACCCCGAATAGTTTTCCAATTCTCAAATATACCAAACGTTCCACCTTATATATGGATATGTATTTCCAAGAAACACTCTTTTGTGAGCCAGGCAGAATTTCCACCTGTGAGTTTAAGGTAAATCCTAGTTCTTTTATTTTTGACATTTTCCATTCCTGAAACTCTCCTTTGATAGCAGAGCATTTACCCTGACAGAGTAGTCACTCTCTCTAGAATGCAGATCCTAAAACATTTTAAAACTGATGACTTCTAAACTGGGCACTCTCTTCATGGGATTTTGGCCAACTAGTCTGCCCTGAGTCTGGGAAAGAGTGCAGTAAATTCTTAATTTGAAGAAAAAGCAGAGAAGGTATAATAAAACATAAATCCAGCATTTTTTAATTTTATAATTTATATAATTGAGTCTAAACTCAACTTACCATTAAAATGTAAGTAAAGAATAATATTCTTAAAGTAACAATGTAAACAAAAGAATTTATTGAAAAATGTTTAAAATATTCAAGCTGTTTTTAAATGTCTTTCAAATACTTTAGCAGCATCTATGACAAGATAATTAACAAATTAAAATCATATCATCCTTATCTACTCTCTCAATTAGCTGTGCTAAGAACCTCCTCAAGGAAGCATTGATAAAGAAGATTGTGTTCTTACATTAAAGGAATAAACATCACAATTTAAATAGACTTTTTACTGATTTAGATTTATTTATCCTTTCTAAATAACTGCGGTAACTGCATATAAACAAATACCATCCTAGAGTTCATTAACTGGGCTGTTATATTTCAAATTACTGTAACAAATAATGCCTTCGATAACACACATGTTTTCAGCCTAATCATTTAATTAAGTGCTTTATCATACGCTACCGACAGGAGTATATAATATGCTACCAAGAGTACATTAAAAGGATGTTTAAGAAATAACATGGCCCTAGCCAGTTTTGCTCAGTGGATAGAGTGTCGGTCTGTGGACTGAAAGATCCCAGGTTCGATTCTGGTCAAGGGCACATGCCCAGGTTGCGGGCTTGACTCCCAGTAGGGGGTGTGCAGAAGGCAGCCCATCAATGATTCTCTCATCATTGATGTTTCTCTCTCTCCCTCTCCTTTCCTCTCTCTGAAATCAATAAAAAATTAAAAAAAGGAAATAACATGTAACAACACTTAGCTTTGGGAAACTATGTTATTACAGACACAGTTTACCAATTTGGTGACTAATAAAATCAAGTCAAGCACATTCACACGATATTTAAGAATTCAATAGGTTGCTTTTCAGCTTTCAAATCCATTCTGTGTTTTGCTTGTAAACCATCAGTAGCAATGTGAAACAAAAATGTCATTTTATAATAGCGTTGAAAATCCCAGTTTCTAAATTTCATGGCAGAGTATTAAATCTCAATCAAGAAAGATGTTACCAAAATGTTAAGTAGCTACAGCAATTAGAATAATGTGGCAGTGGCACAGAAACAGCAAATGAATCAATGAGACCAACCAGCTCAAAACTGTGTCCACACACATTTTTGAATTCAGCAGCTGCTAAAATGGCACTTCAAATCAGTGACTAAAGCCCTGACTGGTTTGGCTCAGTGGATAGAGCGTCGGCCTGCGGACTGAGGGGTCCCAGGTTCGATTAAGTTATTTAAAAGTATTAAAAGAAAACTTTAGAAAATATTCTTGTAGTTCTTTTAGTGACAAGGCCTTTCCAAACCAGAGTCAACATGAGGCTAAGTACAGAGGATTTCAGGGCAGTGAAACTACTCTTTTTGATAGTATAATGGTGGATAAATGTCATTTTACATTTGTCCAAACCCACAGAATGGTCAACAAAAAAATTCCCAAGGATTATAACTTTTTAAAAAAGTTATTTAAAAGTATTAAAAGAAAACTTTAGAAAATATTCTTGTAGCTCTTTTAGTGACAAGGCCTTTCCAAACCAGAGTCAACATGAGGCTAAGTACAGAGGATTTCAGGGCAGTGAAACTACTCTTTTTGATAGTATAATGGTGGATAAATGTCATTTTACATTTGTCCAAACCCACAGAATGGTCAACACCAAGAGTGAACCTAAATGTAAACTATGTAAAAATGATGTGTCAATGTAGGTTCATCCATTGTAACAAATGCACCACTCTGATAGGGGATGTTGATGATGGTGGAGGCTATGTATGTGTGAGGGCAGGGAGTATATGGGAAATCTCTATACCATCTGCTAAGTATGAATTTATTTATTTTTTTAAAATATATTTTTATTGATTTCAGACAGGAAGGGAGAGGGAAAGAGAGATAGAAACATCAATGATGAGAGAATCATTGATCAGCTGCCTCTTCCATGCCCCAAACTGGGGTTCGAGCCCACAACCCGGGCATGTGCCCTGGGCATGTGCCTTGACCAGGAATCGAACCATAACCTCCTGGTTCATAGGTTGATGCTCAACCACTGAACCACACCTGCTGGGCAGTTTTGCTATGAATTTAAAACTGCTCTAACAAATAAAGTCTATTCAGATTTTTTAAAGGAAGAGGAAACCTCTAAAATAAAACAATCAAAATATTGACAACTATGACTACAAATAAATTTTAAACTTTGGTTAAAAAAACTTTCTCTAAAGTGTGAAATATACAGTGGATGTGATACAAACAGAAAAAAAGAATGGGGACACATACATCTTGTTTGTAGCTATCTGTGTAGAGAGAAGGACTAGGGAGGAGGAGAAATGTTTGACATACAGAACATTATTATTGCTTGAAGTTTTTACCATTACACATCTTAGGAAATTTTCTTAACAAAAATTTTAAAAGAAAAAAAATGTAAGATACAAAACAATTTAATTCATAGAACATAAATTTAAATATAATGTCAAGTCTAAAAAACTTTCAAATGATATAAATGAGAATGTCACTTTTTTTCTTTGCATTTAATAATTACATGATATTTAAAGTAGAATTAAAATATTGATCAATAGTCAGATATTAACTAGAATTATTGTAGTCATTTCACAATATATATATATATATTGAAGCATTATGTTGTACACCTGAAATTAATATAATGTCATAAGTCAATTATACATCAATTTTTTTAAAAAAAACCTATCAGTGGTAAGTCTAATACCTTGGCTTCTTCAAGTTCCTTGTCGGCAGTATCCACCACAAAATTTTTCTGTCTTTCTAATTGCTCTGCTAATTGGTCAACTTTAATCAATTCTCTGCAAAGGTGCTCATTGTGGCTGGTTAAATTATCTATTTGATTGCTTACCACCTCCTTACTATTCACGAGGTTTCTAACATATTCTTTCAAGGCATGATTTGTCTGCTTGAGATCTTCAATCTGTATAATTAGAAAGAAAATAATCACATTAAAATATGTCCTTGGCTTCCCTCTGAGGAGAACAACTAGATGGTTGGAATCAGAAAGGTAGATTTGCTTCCCTGGCAAGGAGACCTAACTATGTATCTTTCTTTACTTTATGAATTTTGTGCCATGTGAATATTTTCCTTATCTGAAAAAAATATCCTATATAATAAAAGGCTAATACACAAATCAACTAAACGGTGGAACGACTGGTCGCTATGATACACACTGACCACCAGGGGGCAGATGCTCAACTCAGGAGCTGGCCCCTGGTGGTCAGTGCGCTCCCACAGGGGGAACGCCGCTCAGCCAGAAGCCAGACTCATGGTTGGCGAGCACAGTGGCAGTAGTGGGAGTCTCTCCGGCCTCCGTGGCAGCGCTAAGGATATCTAAGCTGTCAGCTGGACATCCCCTGAAGGATCCCGGTCTGTGAGAGGGTGCAGGCCAGGCTGAGGGACCCCCCCCTCCCGCCCTGAGTACAGGAATTTCGTTCACCATGCCTCTAGTACAAATAAAAATCAAAAGATTAAGATCTATATCTTTCAAGATAATTTACAGTTTAATAAAAAAGAACTTAATTACTATTGATTTTTAACCAAACTATTAGAAAAATTGCCAAATATTTATATCTACAAAAAGAAACCACGGTCTTAAAATTATTTAATTATAATAATTAATATAATCAATAGGCATTCTTTATAATTAAATTTCTATTTATTAAAAAATATGCTAATTCTTTAGAAAAGACCTTTTGAACATATCAATAACTTACTTGACTAAGCTAAATACCAGATCAATCAAGTATTTGCTGATTAATACGGAGGACCACAGCTTTCCTTCCCAGCCCACTATCAAACCATCAAGGGATGAAGAAAAGGGCCTTTCTATCACGAAGGTGTCCAAATGCCTTTAAAGGGGAAAATACATATGTTAGACCCAGTGGACAATGATTATATGTTGGGAGCTATGTTAAATTCCAAATATACAAAGCTAGGTTAGGTACCTGCCCTCGGAGAACTTACTGTTTACTTGAGAAAATACAAATACAATATGTGAAGTGCCACAAAAGACATGTCTATGAGATAAAGTAGTGGCACAAAGATCCTTTCCCATAATATTTGACTCTCGTTGTATTTTTAACAATATTTATTGAACACCAACATATTCAAGGCACTGTTTCAGTACACTCTGGAATGTGTGAGATGACAAATGAAAAAAGTCTTGGTCTTTAAGGAGCATCTAAAATTGCTAAATCCCTCATCTAATTCTTAGTTCTAACATTATTCTTGCTCTGACTTTGAACTTTTCAAATAACTATAGAGACAGTTCTTTCCAATCCATGAAAATCAACAGTTTTCTCTAAAAACATAAACTTTATCTATAATTCATCACTATATAAAAAGTATCCTAAACATTATGAGTTATATTTAACTATACTACAATGACTTTTATTTTACTCAATACATACCTAGAAGGACCATAAAATCGAGCCTACAACTGAGGCATGTACCCTACTGGGAATCGAACTGTGACCTCCTGGTTAATAGGTCTACCCTCAATCACTGAGCCACACCAGCTGGGCTCCCTTTGGCATTTTGTAAAGTGCACACCAACTTGTCAGATTTAGAGGTAAAGAGTTTGAATTATCAAATCCAGGAAATAAGAAAAATGTGAATAATAATAATTAAAAAATAAACTGCAAATGCACATATCTTCTTAGCTAAGTCTTATCACACTGGCCTGAATTTTTAGCAATACGTCCTACTCTCTTCTCTTTTGGCCTTTTCCTATACACAGCTAAAAATTCTTTGAAAATGAAAATTTGAGGTAACTCCTGTTACCTGGGTGCTTGAGAATGAATAAGATGAAAGAATGCCATTTGTGATCCCAGCCCTACTGACCTGTCTGGCCTATCCACCATCCCCTATACAGACCTAAGCTTCAGACACACTCAGGAAACAATCTCACTAAACTCATTTTAAAACCTGTATTAAGGAAGTTATTGAAAATGTTATATACTGTCACTGAACCCTTTTTTATGAGAATCCTCAGGAAAACATGGAGTTCTTCTGGATACCTGGTTTGTTCCTATTCTGTGGACTGTGAATTATTTACAGTCCACAAAGGCAATTTCCTTTTTGCCTTTGCCTCTTAGAAGTGTAAAGCCAATCTGGAGCAACTACTACAGAAGTCCGTTCAATGAACCTGTCTGCTATTTTCATCTCACACTTTCACCGTTTAGTTCCCCCTATTTTTATTTTCATTATTAGTATTTTTTTAAACTACAGGATGTGGGGTAAATAAACAGATGAACTTCAATTTATCTATCTATGTAACTTTTTGTCTTTGTTCATGATTTCTATAGGGGCGCATTTCTGAGCGACTACCACACTATAGATGCTCGCTAACCATCCACTGCACCAGGAGAGAGTAAATGCTTCTCCTCTCCATGCTTCCATAAAGCCTTTTAGTTTTATCTTAGTATTTTATAAGATATGTTATAATTACTATTTTTATTTCCCTGTCCCTTCCACTAAATTATAAACAACTTTAAATGGACTGTGTCTCTAATTTCTTATTCAACGTTATTCTCATTTTTGTATCATTATATTTTAGCACATAAATTGTTAAATGAATAAATAAAACAAATGAATTATAAATGCACAAACTCTTCCCTCTCCTCTGAAATCAAGCTCTACTTTCATACATTTCCAAGACACAAATTGCCGGGGTTGTGTCCCAGCATTAAGAAAGGTTCAGGAATCTGGAAAAGGTGCTGCGCGTAGATGACATAGGAATCCAGAGACTAATAAAGAGTCTGGAGACGAGATATAATTTTGAAAGGCATCGGGGGTCAGAGGACCTTCAGCTAAAGGAACTGAAGACTCCCTCCTTGTCTAGGACCCTTGTTTTTATTAACACAATTTGTACTAAGGCAAGGTAGAGATAATACACTTCAAAGGGTAAGGTTTCAAAGGGTACAGAAGCATTGTCAGTTTGAGGAATAGCCTACGGCTGTTCAGGTGTTTGGCCAGTAGGAGGCAATAACATGTAGATTAAGATGCCCTTTAACTGTCTGGCAGCCACAATCAGTTTCCTATTCAGGTTTGGGGAAATGCCTTTAGCCATTCCCAACAGGTGACTACATGTGTAACTCAACCTTGTTGAGTCCCCAAGTTTCATCAATCTTTTGATGAAACTCTTGAAATTATGACATGCTTGAATTGGTTCCTGACAACAAATACTTTGAAAGAGGCAGTTTAAGGCGGTCGGAAGGATGTAGGCTTTGGACTAAGACAGGCAGATTTAAATCCCACTGTAGCCCTTCACCAGTAACTTAACCTCAGGCAATTTACCATATTTTCTTGATCCTAAGAGGTACATCCTGACTTCAGAAAAAATAAATAGAAGCCTCTTGAGTTGTATCTGTTAAATGGAGATAATATCTACAATTTGCTGGGGTGTATATAAAGAGATATTAAGCCCTAACCGGTTTGGCTCAGTGGATAGAGCTTCGGCCTGTGGAATGAAGGGTCCCAGGTTCGATTCTGGTCAAGGGCATGTACCTTGGTTGCGGGCACATCCTCAGTGGGGGGTGTGCAGGAGGCAGCTGATCGATGTTTCTCTCTCATCAATGTTTCTAACTCTCTATCCCTCTCCCTTCCTCTCTATAAAAAATTAATAAAATATATTTTTTTTAAAAAGGGAATTAATTAGCAAACTAGCCACCTGTCGATTCCGTTAGGAAAGGGGCTCCCTCCTCCTTCCTGTCAGGGTCCAGGGTGCAGGAGAATGGGGAAGGGCATGTACCTTGGTTGCGGGCACATTCCCAGTGGGGAGTGTGCAGGAGGCAGCTGATCGATGTTCCTCTCTCATCGATGTTTCTGGCTCTCTATCCCTCTCCCTTCCTCTCTGTAAAATATCAACAAAATATGTTTTTTAAAAAAAGTTCAAGTGAAATTTTCTTGATCCTAAGAGGTACACCAAAAAGTAGTTTTTCTAAACAAACAAATAAACCCTTTTATTTTTAAATGGAGATAATATCTACAATTTGCTGGGGTGTATATAAAGAGATATTAAGCCCTAACCGGTTTGGCTCAGTGGATAGAGCATCGGCCTGTGGACTCAAGGGTCCCAGGCTTGATTCGGTCAAGGGCATGTACCTTGGTTGCAGGCACATCCCCAGTGGGAAGTGTGCAGGAGGCAGCTGATCGATGTTTCTCTCTCATCGATGTTTCAAACTCTCTATCCCTCTCCCTTCCTCTCTATAAAAAATTAATAAAATATATATTTTTTAAAAAGGGAATTAATTAGCAAACTAGCCACCTGTCGATTCCGTTAGGAAAGGGGCTCCCTCCTCCTTCCTGTCAGGGTCCAGGGTGCAGGAGAATGGGGTTCCTGGCTGGCAGGCCACTGACAGCAAGCTATCCAACAGTGGATTCTGTGAGGAATGGGGCTCCCTCCTTTCTACTGTCAGGGTCTGGTTTGAAGGTTGGCCACGACCCCTGTTGGGCCAGACCCAGAGTTCTACCACGCCGTGGCCTCCACCTCAATAACCCAGGACTGACTGCTGCTGGGCGCTCCTGGTGCTCAGAGGGTGGGTTCTTCCCTCAGGCCACACGGGAAACAGCTGGGGAGGGCGCAGCCCTTGCCAAGACAACCCCTGCAGGACTGACTTCCTTCTGCTTGGTCGCAATTCTGATAGTCGTGATGAAAACCACCCATGGTTTTTATATAAGTAGATAACTGAAGAATAGGAAGTTGTAAACATGTACAGAGAGGTCTTATATGCCCTTAACCATTTCCCCCAGTGGTTAAATCTTAATTATAAGACAATGTCAAACCCAGAGATTTCACATTGGTATAATGTGTGCATATTGCTCTATATGGTTTTATCCCATGTATATTGTTGTAATACCACCTCAACAAGATATAGAACTATTCCATCACCACAAAGATCACCCTCCTACACCTTTAAAGTCACATCCTCTCCCTCCCCATCTTTAACTATCTTTTGGGGGACAGGAAATAGGAATTACTGGTGGATGTGAGTAAGGAAGGGTCAGCCTGAGGCTCTCATGAGTGAAGGGACTGCTATTTGTCCAGGAGGCCACGATTATGGATGTATTTGATTCCATAGTAATCTGGGATAAGCTGCTTTTCAGCTTCCATACCTTCAAATTCATCCGAATTAAACTCAGTAAAGCCTTCTTCTTGGAGATGTGAATTTTCTGGTGACCAGGGAACTTGAACCTGCCCCTGTGTAAGGCCTCATTCACATGGTCCTTGTTCTGCAGCTTGCTGTAGAAGGACATGGTGACTTGGCCAATATGGACCCTGGCCACTGTGTCCTGGGGCTTTCCAAAAGCATCCATATAGATTGGGAACAGCATGAGGTCAGGCATGAGCATCCAATGGAAAGGGCTGTCTCCAAGGTCCCTTAGGGCAACCCATACAAGCAACAACAGTCATTGCATGGGGAAAAGAGCATGGTTGGCTTAAGTGTTTGTAGACCATCCTTATCTCTTAGCAATCACTAATCTCTATAATTTCATCATTTTGAGAATGTTATATAATTAAAATCATATGATACAGATCAGTATGTGATCTTGTGATATTGGCTTTTTTTCTCAGCTCAATGCTTTTGAGATCTATCCAAGTTAACAACTTAGATCAATAGATTCCTTTTTATTGCTGATTAATATTCCATAGTATGGCTTATCACAGTTTACTCACTTACCAATTAAGGGAAATTGTAATTGTTTCTAGTTTTGGGTTATATCAAATTAAGCTGCTATGAACAACTGAATAGAGGTTCTTGAGTGGACGTTAAGTTTTCATTCTAGGCTGTATGGTTAATGTAGGCTTATTTTCCCAGAGTGGCTGTACCATTTCTCATTCCCACTGGGAATGTATGAGTGATTCAATTTCTCCTCATCTTAGCCAGCATTTGGTCCTGTCACTATTTTTCATTTTAGCTGTGCTTATAGGTGTACATTATTTCATCATGGTCTTAATTTGCATTTTCCTGATATTTTTGTGTTTGTCAAGCCATACATCCTTCTGTGAAGTACCTCTTCATATCTTTTGCTTATATTCTAATTGAATTATATGCTTTTTATTGTTGAGTTTTGATGAATTCTTCATGTGTTCTAGATATGATTCCTTCAGCAAAAATATATGTTGTAGCTTATCTTTTCATTCTATTAACAGGATCTTTCATAGAGCAAAGAACTTAAATTTTATGAAGTTGAAACTATCTTTTAAAATTTATTTTATGACTCATACTTTTGGTGCCATTTCTTCACCACGCCCAAGGTCCTGAATATTTTTCCTATGTTACCTCTACCTAGTTTTAAATTTTACATTTAACTCTATGGTCAATTTTGAGTTAATTTTTGTATATGATAACGGTTTAGAACTAGGCTTATTTTCTTCCCCTAAAAGATATCCAATTGCTCCAGCAGCATTTGTTGAAAAGACTCTCCTTGCTCACAATTCTGCATTAGTACCACTTTCAAAAATCATTTGGCTGTACTTGTGTGGGCTAATTCTGGATTCTCTATTCTGTATTATTGATGTATGTGTCTATCTTCTAACAATACCATAGTCTTTATCACTTTGGCTACATATTAAGTTATAGAATCAAGAAGAATGACTAATTCCTACAAAAATACAACCTTCCAAAACTCAATCAGGAAGAATATAAAAATCTCAACAGGCCAATAACTATGGAAGAAATTGAAGCAAGTCATCAAAAAGCTTCCAGCAAACAAAAGCCAGGGGCCAGATGGCTTCACAGGGGTTTTACCAAACATTCAAAGAAGAACTAAAATCTATCCTCCTCAGACTATTCCAAAAAATTCAAGAGGAAGGAATACTTCCAAGCTCTTTCTATGATGCCAGCATTACCCTAATACCAAAACCAGATAAAGACAACACAATGAAAGAGAATTACAGGCCAATATCCCTCATGAACATAGATGCCAAAATGTTGAACAAAATTCTAGCAAATCGGATCCAGCATTACGTCAGAAAGATCATACACCATGACCAAGTAGGATTTATCCCAGGGATGCAAGGATGGTACAATATTCACAAATCAATAAATGTGATACATCACATAAACTAATTGAGAGATAAAAATCACATAGTCATATCAATTGATGCAGAAAAAGCATTTGACAAAATCCAACACCCTTTCTTGATAAAAACCCTCAGTAAAATGGGAATAGAGGGGTCATACCTCAACATAATAAAAGCCTTATATGACAAACCTACAGCCTACATCATACTCAATGGTCAAATACTAAAACCATTTCACCTAAGAACAGGAACGAGACAGGAATGCCCAGTTTCACCACTCCTGTTCAACATAATACTGGAAGTGCTACCCATAGCAATTAGACAAGAAGAAATAAAAGGTATCCAAATGGGAAAGGAAGACATAAAACTGTCATTATTTCCAGATGACATGTTACTGTACATAGAACACTCTAAAGAATCCATCAAAAATGAACAGACTTAATAAATGAATTCGGCAATGTAGCGATTTGGTGATACAAAATTAACACAAAGAAATTTATGGCATTTTTATACACCAATACTAAACGTATAGAGAGATTAAAAAAACAATCCTATTTACCATCGCACCAAAAAAATTAAGATACCTATGAACAAACTTAACTAAGGAGGTGAAAGACCTGTACTCGAAAACTACAAGACACTGAAAAAAGAGATAGAGGAAAACATAAACAGATGGAAGAACATACCATGTTCATGGATTGGTAGAATCAACATCATCAAAATGTCCATACTACCCAAGGCAATCTACAGATTCAATGCACATCCCATTAAAATACCAATGGCATATTTCACAGACCTAGAACGAACTCTCCAAAAATTCATCTGGAATTTAAAAAAGACCCTGAATAGCTCCACCAATCCTGAGAAAGATGAACAAAGTGGGAGGGATCTCAATACCAGATATCAAGCTGTATTACAAAGCCACTTTTCTTAAAACTGCCTGGTACTGACACAAGAACAGACATATAGACCAATGGAATAGAATAGAGAATGCAGCAATCAACCCAAATCACTATGCTCAGTATTTGACAAAGGAGGCAAGAACATACAATGGAGTCAACAGTCTCTTCAATAAATGATGTTGGGAAAACTGGACAGATACATGCAAAAAAAATGAAACTAGACCACCAACTTACACCATAACAAAAATAAACTCAAAATGGATAAAGGACTTAAACATAAGATGGGAAATCATAAAAATATTAGAGGAATCCAGGGGCAGCAAAATCTCAGACCTATGCCAAAGCAATATCTTCACCAATACAGCTCCTAGGGCAATGGAAACTAAAGAGAAAATAAACAAATGGGACGTCAAAATAAAAAGCTTCTGTACAGCAAAAGAAACCATCAACAAAACAACAAGAAACCCACTGCATAAGAGAACATATTTGCCAATGTTATCACCAGTAAGGGTTTAATCTCCAACATTTACAGGGAACTCATACAACTTAACAAAAGGAAGATAAACTACCCAATCAAAAAATGGGCAATGGACCTAAATAGATACTTTTCAAAAGAGGACATAAGGAAGGTCAAGAGACATATGAAAACATGCTCAAAGTCACTAATCATCCGAGAGATGCAAATCAAAATGACAATGAGGTACCATCTCACACCTGTCAGAATGGCTATCATCAACAAATCAACAAATGACAAGTGCTGGTGAGGAAAAAGGAACCCTCGTGCACTGCTGGTGGGAATGCAGACTGGTGCAGCCACTGTGGAGAACAGTTTGGAGTTTCCTCAAAAAACTAAAAATAGAACTCCCATTTGATCCAGTGATCCCACTTCTAGGAATATATCCCAAGAAACCAGAAACACCAATCAGAAAGGATATATGCACCCTATGTTCATAGCAGCACAATTTACAATAGCTAAGATCTGGAAACAGCCTAAGTGCCCATCAGCAAATGAGTGGTTTAAAAAACTGTGGTACATCTACACAATGGAATACTACACTGAGGCAACAGCATGGATTGACCTGGAGAGCATTATGCTAAGCGAAATAAGCCAATTAGAGAAAGATAAATATCACATGATCTCACTCATTTGTGGAATATAACGAACAACATAAACTAATGAACAAAAACAGATCCAGAGACAGAAAAGCCTTGATCAGACTGTCAAACCTAGAGGGGAGGTAGGGGAGGGTAGGGGTAAGAGGGAAAGATTAACCAAAGGACTTGTATGTATGCATATAAGCCTAACCAATGGACACAGACACCAGGGGGGTGAGGGCATGAGTAGGGGGGTGGGGGATAGTGGGGGAATAAGGACACATATGTAATAGCTTAATCAATAAAGAAAAAAAAAAAGAATGACTTTGTTTTTTCCAAATTGTTTTTGCTAGAATTTGAGAATGTTAAATAAATAAAACAACTTGGATCAATAGATTCCTTTTTATTGCTGATTAACAACTTGGATGGACATTGCATTATACCAATATATTGATTTGGACAGAACTGACATCTTTACTATGTTGAGGCTTACAATCCATAAACATATGTCTTTCCATTTGTTTAGATCTTCCATTTCATTAGCATTTTGTCTTTTCAGAATACAAACTCATAGCTTCTTTATTAGATTTACATCTAATCATTCCATTTTCTATTTGAGTAACTATAAATAGTAATGCATTTTTAATTTTGATTGCCACGTTATATATAGAAATATACAGAAATTTAATTGTTTGTCTTGTATTCTGACCTTGCTAAAATCATTTATTAGTTCTGCCTTTTATATTATATATTTATGAGATTTTCAAAGTAGAAGATCATGTGATCTACAAACAGGGTCAGTTTTATTTCTTCATTTCAGGTCTGTGTGCCTTTCAACCTTTCAACTTGGCTATATCCTGAAAGGGTATTTCTTGTAGACTGCATAAAGCTAGGTCATGTTTTTTAACCCATTCTGTCAGTTCCCATCTTTTAAGTAATATATGTACTTAATGTAATTACTTTTGTTACAATTCAAGTGTGGCTTTTTTGTTCACTCTTATGTGCACAGGATGATACCCAAACAACTGAGCCACACCAGCCTGGGCTGTATAACTTTTTAATGGTTGCCCTATACATTCACAACTTATTGCAGCCTACATTTTACCAGTTTGAGTGAAGTATAAAATCCTTATCTCCCTTTACATTCCTTTATCCTCCTCTATTAATAATTGTCTTAAATATTATCCTCTACATGCATCGAGAACTATATTTGAAAAAGATACATTAAAAAACTAGAAAAAAAGAAAATCTATTACATTTATTCATATTTTTGCTCTAAATGTTGTCCTTTCTTTCTTTCTACTCTTCCAAGTTTGCTTCTTTTATCTCCATCATAGTTAGAGAAATTCCTTTTGCTATTCTTTGCTGGCAATCAATTCTTTTAGTTTTCTTCCTCTGAGAATCTTGACTTTCCCTTCATACAGAATACTGAATTGACAGTTCTTTTCTCCAAAACTTGAAAAATGTTGTGCCACTTCCTTCTAACCCCCATGTTTTCAGATCTGCTGTAATTTGAATTGATGTTTGCCTCTAGGTAATGAATTCTCTGATTTCAGGAACATTTGTGGTCTTTAGTTTTCACAGGTTTAAATAGAAAGTGTATTGGCATGGGTTTCTTTGGGAGAATCCCTGTAGGCATTCATTCACCTTCTTTAATCTGTTTTATGTCTTTTATCAAATTTGGGGAATATTTAGCCATTATTCCTTCAAATACTTTTTCAGCCTCTCTCTTTTCTGCCTCTCTTGCTGCACCCCAAGTATCCAAATGTTGTATCTTTTGTTATGGTTCTACCTGTTCTAAACCTCTGTTCACTTTTTCAATCTATTTTCTCTCTATTGTTCAGGTAATTTCTATTTTTCTGCTCTCATGTTCACTGATTCATTCCTCTCTCCCTGTGTATTTTGTTGTTTGAGAACACTGAGTTTTTAATTCTGTTACTACATTTGTTTTAACTAATTTTGTTGTGATGAAATAGACATACCATAACATTTACCATTATAACTATTTTTGTGTGTAAAATTCAGTGGCATTAAGTATATTCATAATGTTGTGCAACCATTCTATATCCATGTCCAGAACTTTTCCATCATCCCAAATAGAAACTCTGTACCCATTAAACAAATTCTATGAATTTTCCTATTCTAGGTACCTTATATAAGTGGAATTGTACAATATTTGTCCTTCTGTGCCTGCCTTATTTCACTTAGCATAATGTTTTCAAGGCTCATCCATGTTGTAGCTTCTATCAGCATTTCATTCTTTTTAAGGGTGAATAATATTCCATTGTATGTACGTGCCAGTTTGTTTATCCATTCATCTGCTGATGAATATCTGGGTTGTTTCTACCTTTTTGCTATTGTGAATAATGCTGCTATGAACATTGGTGTCCAAGTATCTGTTTGAGGACCTGCTTTTAATCTTTTGGGATACACCTAGGAGAATAGCTGGGAAAATACTGCAATTCTATATTTAACTTTTTGAGCAGCTGCTAAACTTTTTTCAACATGGCTGCACCATTTTAACTTTCCCACCAGCAACCATACAGGGCTCCAGTTTCTCCCCATCCTCACCAATACCTGTAATTTTCTGTTTTTTGTTTGGTTGGTTGGTTTTTGTTTTTTATAATATCCATCTTAATGAGTGTAAAGTAATATCTCATTGTGGTTTTGCATTTCTTTAATGGTTGGTGATCTTTTCATATGTTTATTAGCCATTGATAGACCTTCTTTGGAGAAATGTCTACTCAAGTCCGTTATCCACTTTTGAATTGGATTTGTTGTTGCTGTTGAGTTGTAGTTCTCTATACTATATTCTGGTTATTAATCCCTTATGTGATATATGATTTACAAACATTTCCTTCTGTACATTTTTAATAAATTTTATTTTTAGAGCAGTTTTATAGAAAAACTGATCAGGAATTCCAGAGATTTCCCACATACCTTTTGTTTCCCCACCCCCAAACATACACACACCATTTCCCCTTTGCTTTACATCTTGTAACAGTGTGGTACATTTGTTACAAGTGATGAACCAACACTGATACGTTATGATTAACTATACTCCATCGTTTACATTAGGGTTCATTCTTTGGGTTGTAGATTCTATGGGTTCTGACAATTGTATACTAACATGTAACCATCATTATTGTATCAGACAGAATACTGCCCTAAAAATCACCTGCGCTCTATTCATCTCTCTCTCTCCCTCCAAGGTCTCAATGTTTTGTCTTTTTCAGGTTGTATAGTTAGAATCAGAATATGTAACCTTTTAAGATTGGCTTTTTCCACCTAACTATATGCTTTCAAGGTTCCTTTATGTCTTGTTGTGGCTTGATAACACATTTCTTTTTACAATTCCATTCTATGGATGCACCAGTTTATCCATTCACTTATTGAAGAACAATTTGGTTGCTTCTAAAATTTCCATTTGGTTCTTGTTTATATCTCTTTATATCTTTTACTTCTTTGCTGAGATTTTCTATTTTCTTTTCTATATCCCAGGTATGTAAAAAATGCTTGCTGAAGCATTTATAAGATGGCTGATTTGAAATCCTTGTCAGATCATTGTAATATCTAATTCATATCAATCCTGGCACATCCTGTCTTTTCTCACTGAAATTGAGATCTTCCTGATTTTTAGGATAAGGAGTGATTTTTTCTTTTAATTGAAACTTGGTATTCTAAGACTCTGGATCCTGTGTTTTAGTGGGCTTCCTGTGACACTGCTCCAGCTAGAAAGGAGGGACACTGCTTTGTTCCTGCTTCGGGGGGGTGGGGGGGAGGAAGTCCAGTTTTTACCCGAGGCTTCCATGGACACCTGGAGAAGGTGAAGCTCCTTGTTCCTGCTGGGCAGGGATGGAAATTCAGGCTCCTCACTGGGCCTCTGCTGATACCACAAGAGCATGGAGCAGAGGTGCCTCGCTACTGCTCTCACATGTCCACCACTGCCACCGTGGGTGAGTGGACTTGTTCGTGCTGGGTCCTGGTAAAGCCCTAACTCTGCATATTCTCCTCGGACACCACTCCAGCAAGGAGGAAAGGAGGCACTTCACACCACCCGGTGGGGGTAGCTGCTTGTAGGCTCCCCATGTGCTTCACACACACACAATGGGGTTGGGAACGTCCCTTACCGCCTTGTGGGCACAAAAGTCTTGGTTCCCAACTCAGCCTTCTTCTTTGACACCACCTTGTGGGGATGAAGAAGTTGGTGGGGGGAGAGGAGGGTATGAGGTGCAGCTGGGGCTTCTTGTTACAGCCTGGCAAGGATAACCAGCTAGGCTCCTAGTCTTTGTGGGCAGAAACGGGGCTATAGGTTTTCCACAGTGTTGCTTAGAGCAGGCAGTTACTGTCTAAAAGTAGTCTTCCTTGCTAGGCTGTCCCTTTCCTAGTCTTGGTGTGTTGGGGTCCCTAGTCAGTCTTCCTTCTTCCTCCTGCCTTTCAGTGTTCTATGCTTGTTTCATACATAATGTTCAGGGTTTTTAGCTGTACTTAGTAAGAGGATTATGGAAAAGTAAGTCTACTCCTTCTTCCTACAAGAGGCAATTTCTTTCAATGACCTTAATTAATAGCTACCCCACAGATTAGGCACCAGGAGAAGAGAAATAATGCTCAACTTGGAGTTCAGAGAACTGCATTCAAATCCTAACTAACTTGGGAATTCAGAGAAATCCTAGCTCTGTCATTCATTAGTCCAGTACCATAATTCTTTAACCTCTTGGAACTTCAGCTTCCATGTCTGTAAAATAGAAGTAACGACAGTTTCACAAGGTTGGGATGAAGTAAGATTATGTACTTGAAAGCACCTCATAGAACACCTGGCACACAGCTGGCACTCACTGACTCAGACTCTGTGTATCAAAACGGTTAAGATAAAAATGAAATGATTTTAGACCCAGAAAATAAAACCATAAGCCAGCACTGAATTAATGTTCTCCGCCTTCTTATTTTAAAATAGGCCCCAGCCAAAATTAATTCAGGGAAATAAATACATATGTAAATTAAATGTAACCTGTAATTTCAGTGTAGAGATGAATTTATCTTGAGTTCTCACTTGTTGTTCTAGCTGGAGAGTATTCTGGTATTTTCCAGCTTCGGAAACTGGAGCCCCTAGACCAAAATCATGTTCTTTGGTGGTAACCTAGTGGAAAGAATAGGAATAATACCAGGACATTCTTTTTAAAACAGCTTTGTGGTTTCTCACAACAGTATATAAACTTTTTAAATTAACCACATTCTTAAGGTACATTTTCAATTGGTTTTAACCTTGTCATACCAGCAAAGAATATTTCAGCAAGCTTTACTTTCTTAACATTTTATGTTATAAAACTTTTTCTGTGTGCTTTCCAAATATGAAACTACAATATTGAACATGCTTTTCAAAGGAGACATACCTCAGCCTATCCCCTTGGTAATCACTGTACTAAGAAAATATTGGGTCAGCAGCAAATTAAGTATCTATCTCTAGGCCTGTGTTTTCCAAAAAGGTTTGCTACCCATATCACAAAGGGCTGGCTTCTCCCTAATCCTATATAATAAAGAGGTAATATGCAAATTGACCATCACTGCAACACACAAGATGGCCGCCCCCATGTGGTCAAAGATGACTGGCAGGGGAGGGCAGTTGGGGGGAACCAGGCCTGCAGGGGAGGGCAGTTAGGGGTGACCAGGCCAGCAGTGGAGGGCAGTTAGGGGTGACCAGGCCGGCAGTGGAGGGGAGTTAGGGGTAACTGGGCAGGCAGGGGAGCAGTTAGGCGTCGATCAGGCTGGCAGGGGAGTGGTTAGGGGGCAATCAGGCAGGCAGGCAAGCGAGCAGTTGGGAGCCAGCAGTCCTGGATTGTGAGAGGGATGTCCGACTGCCCGTTTAGGGATCAGGCCTAAATGGACAGTCGGACATCCCTCGAGGAGTCCCAGATTGGAGAGGGTGCAGGCTGGGCTGAGGGACACACATACACACACACACACACACAACCTTGCATGAATTTCATGCACTGGGCCTCCAGTGTATTAATAATTCCAATAAATAAGAAAGGAAAAGAAATACCTTGGTAGAAAAAGTGGCAAAGAATATGGATACTTCACATACATGACTTTTAAATAGATTTAAAGATACTCAATATCACCATTTAGAGGGATACAAATTTTTACAGCAAGGAAGGGAGAGTGATAGAGAGTTAGAAACATCCATGAGAGGGAAGCATCGATCAGCTGCCTCCTGCACACCCCCTACTGGGGATGTGCCTGCAACCAAGGTACATGCCCTTGACCGGAATCGAACCTGGGACCCTTCAGTCCCCAGGCCGACGCTCTATCCAGTGAGCCAAACCGGCTAGGGCGAGGGATACAAATTGAAGCAACCTTGGATACAATTTTTCAACTCACACTGGCAAAGATAAAATAGTTGTATATATAACGTAGTATTGTTATACACCACTGGTGGCAGTGTATATGAAGTACAATACTTATGAAGATCAATTAACCGTTTGAGTCCCAAGCAGCGCAATTGCGCTGCTGAGATTTTATGTCAAGGAAACCCAGCACATTTCGAACGTTGTGGACAGCTGACGGTGCGTTACCAATTGTCGAAGTCGCGCGCTCAGATTTACTGACGCAAGTACATCACACAGCTCCTTTTAATTAATATCCATTTGAGTCCCAAGCAGCGCAATCGCGCTGCTTGGTATTTCTCGACATAAAATAAAACAAGCGCTATCACGCTGTTTGGGTCTTTTCGTACTCATTTAGAGAAAGCGCGGTTGCGCTGTTTGGGATTCTTCGACAGTGTTTTTTCAATACCCCCTGTGACTCAAACGGTTAAATAAAATCTACAAACATTACAAATACTCATAGCTTCTGTACAAATAATCCCATTCCTAGAAATTGTTCCCACATACATATTTGTACATGTGCAAAATAACAAGATATTTCACTTTAACATACTACACATACTAATCCACATTGTACATTTTTACTTGACAAAGTGTCTTAGAAATTGTATAATTTAGGAAAATAATTTGTTCTTTTCCTGAATCAAGGCTGCCTTTATGTTAAGGAAGAGAGAATTTCCTGTAAGTATCTTAGATCCCTCCTGGCAACACAGCTGTTATACTCCAGAATCAGGATCCCCCAGCCACTAAGCTTATGTCACACAATGTCTAATCCAGCACTTAGCAGTGTGACAGACGTCTCTTCCTTTTTTCCTTTTCCTAAACAAAACAGAAGTCTGTGTTTCTGTTCTTCACTCCAGCAGTTATTGCCTCACTTGTAACTTAGCATTAGATCCCACAGAGTATTTCTAACTATGAATCGTTTATGCCTTTATGGGTAGGCTGAAATCCAATTCCTTATACAGTTTCTCTTGAAAAATATGTTCCTACTTATAAACATTTGACTTAGAATAACAGAATCAAATGACTCCTCCCTATAGTACTTTTCAATTTTTTTAGTGAATATACAAATCACTTGGGAATCTTATTAAAATGCAGATTTTTATTCACAATATGCCTGAAATACTGCATTTCCATAAAGATGCTCAGCAATCCTTATTGGGCTAGTATAGAAACTAGACCCATAAAACATCCCATAAAACAAGCATTGAATTAATATTTATTCTCCATCTTCTTATTTTGAAATAGGCCTCAACCCAAATTAATTCAGGGAAGTCAGGTACAGTCTAAGCCTACCTAGCATTCAGAGCTCTTATAATTTGGTCCCTTCCCATGACTCCAAATTTATCTCCTACTTGACACCTCCAAGAATCCCTCAATTAAGGACAAACTATTCCAAACTACTCCACATTCTTTATACATTCAGAAACATGTTATCTTTTTTAAAAATATATATATTTTTTATTGATTTTTACAGAGAGGAAGGGAGAGGAAGATAGAGAGTTAGAAACATCGATGAGAGAGAAACATCAATCAGCTGCCTCCTGCACACTCCCCACTGGGGATGTGCCCGCAACCAAGGTACATGCCCTTGACCAGAATCGAACCAGGGAGCCTTGAGTCTGCAGGCCAACGCCCTATCCACTGTGCAAAATTGGCCAGGGCAGAAACATGTTATCTTTTATTCGTTAAGCCTTGCCCTCACCCTTTTATCCATTTAACTAACAATGAAGACATTCCTAAGTTTCAGCTAGACTTCTAGATTCTCTTAGAGGTTTTCTTTGTCTTCTCCATTGAATAGTGATCACTTCTTCAATGAGAATTTTGTATATAGTCGTTATAGAACAACTTATGTAGCTATTTGGTTTTCTGGATGTACATCTCCCTCACATGATCATTAGAATGTTAAGAACAAGCAATGTCCTAGAACTCTCTGTACTGCCCCAGCCTGCACAGAGCTGTCTGTGATAGGAAGGTATCATAAAATTTAGTAGATGTGACAATGAAGCAGTGTACCACAGCAGATACAATTGAATATTCTTTCTTCTCTTTGGGAATCTCAATGGTCAAGTGGGAGTTCTATAAAATTACCCATCAGACTAATCTAGAAATTAAAAGTAGGAAGAGGCCAAGAGACGATCACAGTAGAGCTGCTACTTTCCCTGCACTAGCTTAGGAGGCAGTAAAAAGGGAGATAAATCAATGTATCTGAAATGCCCTTGTCTAGCCAGCCACCAGAATATTCTCCACATTCCCATGATCTTTAAATGGATTATGAATGGAACTTGTATTCCTGTACATATCTCAGAGAATGCAAGTAAAGTACTTTGCGAGCAGCAAACTGTTATCATAAACATCCAAGTGAGAACCACAATCATTCTCAATTGGGAAGTAACATAGCATAGTGGTTAAGAGTGTGTTCATTAGCATCAGACTGTTCATGTTCATCATGCTAGTTCTGCCGCTTCTTAGCTGCATGACTAGAGGCAAGTTACTTCTCTGGCCAAGCCTTCACCTATAAAATGGGAATGATAACAGTACTCGCCTCAAAGAGCTGCTATGAGGATTCATATAAGTAAAGCACTTAGAAAAGTGCCAGACTAAGCAAGTCTATATATATAATTATTATTATTAACCATTACTATTATTCCTAATTCTTCTCAGTGACTCAACTTATCTAATTGGCCATCAAGTCCTACTAATTTTTCACTAAAATCTCTCTCAAATTCATATCTTCCATTCCTATCACTGTTTCAGTTCATACTATCAGACTGTAACAGTCACATTTATTCAATTCTCAAATTTATAAACAGAGTAATGAAGACCCAATATTAGATTCTGGGGACAGAAATATGGAAACCAAATAAAAAGCTATAATTTCAACCCGCAATGATCTAGGGAACTCCAGAACTAATAAATCAGAAATTTGAGTACAGCAGGATTAGTGCACACTAGAGGAATGAATGCACATGGGTGCTAAGGGAATATAGAGAAAAGGACTACGAAAGAATATTTCTGAGTTCTAATTCCCTCCAAAAGACATAGAATGGATTTTACATGTTCCCAAAAAACTATGACTACACCCTATCGGAGCACATTATATTGTGTTTATTGGATGTCCACAGCCATTGCAACTTAACTTGTGTAAAACAGACCTCTAATTCTCCCACCTGCAGTCTGCTCTCAGCACGCCTCCACTAGGCTCCTTCCCAGTCTCTCCCAGGTCAAATGGCAGTGCCTAAGGCAGTGCCAGAGGAGTCACCTTTGTCTCCTCTTTCCCTGATCCCCATCAAATGCATCAACAAGCCCTGTGGGTTCTAACTCCAAACCCACCACTTCTCTACACTTTTATTACCACTTCCATGGTTCAAGTCACCATCATCTCGCACACGGATTACTGCACATTTCCTAAGTGGTCTTTCTGCTTCTATGTTGCTCCCTGCAGCTATTTTCCAAATGGAGATGAAAAGAATCACTTTAAAACAATGAGATCCTCCTCAAAAACACTCCAATGGCTCCCCAATGCAATCAGAATAAAACCCACCGTTTTAAGGTCCTATGTGATTTGGGCCCTGCCTTCACTTTCCTAAACAGACCTACCACTCTCTTCGTTGTCCACCTGCCGGCTTTATCGGTTTTCTTTCTGATCCTCTACTGAACCACTATCATTCCATGTTAAGGCCCAGCCTATGCCTGGCTCCATCTTACCCCCAGCTCAGCTCTTGGGCTCTTCCCTGACCTCTTACCTAAATAGCCTCTCTCCTAGTCACTCTCTTGTTAGGTTATTTACACTTATATCATTTGAAATTATATAATTTATTTCTTCACTAGTTTTCTCCCCCTACTAGAAGGTAAGCTCCAAGAGATCTAGGCTCTTATCTGCTCACTGTCATAACTATAATGCCTAGAAAGGTGCATAGCACAAAATTGGTACTCAATAAAACATCTACACTAACAAAAGAGAAAGATGCAAATTAACCGTCAAGCCATGCCCACCAGCCACGCCCACCAGCCAATCAGGAGCCAGTATGCAAATTAACCCAACTAAGGTGGCCATGGCCACAAAGCTGGAGTGAGCAGGAGGCTTGGGTTGCCCCCGGCGATGGAAGAAGCCAAGCTTCCCGCCTGCCCTGACCGGCCCTGGACTCCACTCAAGGCTATAAAGTTTCAATTATAGAAGATAAATAAATCCCAGATACCTGCTTCCAGGCCGCTCTGGAAAAAGAAAAAAGAAAAAAAGGAGAAGCTGGGAGCTTCAGTCCCCTGCCAGCCTGAAAACGGCCCTCAGCCCCTCACCCAGACTGGCCAAGCACCCCAGTGGGGACCCCCACCCTAAAGGCGGTGTGGCCAGCCTGAAAACAGCCATCAGCCCCTCACCCAGGCTGGCCAGGCACCCAAGCAGGACCCCCACCCTGATCCGGGACACCCTTGAGGGCAAACCAGCTGGCCCCCACTTGTGCACCAGGCCTCTATCCTATATAGTAAAAGGGTAATATGCAAACTGACCCTAACAGCAGAAACACTGGGAATGACAGGTCACTATGACACACACTGAACACCAGGGGGCAGACGCTCAATGCAGGAGCTGCCCTCTGGTGGTCAGTGAGCTCCCACATGGGGGAGCTCTGCTCAGCCACAAGCCAGGCTGCCAGTACAGTGGTGGTGGTGGGAGCCTCTCCTGCCTCCTCAGCAGTGCTAAGGATGTCTGACTGCAGCTAGGCCTGCTCCCCACTGGCAAGTGGACATCCCCTGAGGGCTCCCGGGCTGCCAGAGGGATGTCTGACTGCCAGCTTAGGCCCGATCCCCCGGGGAGCGGGCCTAAGCCAGCAGGTGGTCATCCCCGGAGGGGTCCCAGACTGTGAGAGGGCACAGGCCGGGCTGAGGGACCACCCCTCCCCCCGAGTGCACAAATTTTTGTGCATCGGGCCTCTAGTTTTCAATATAGTCAATGTTGATGACTGGAACAAAGTAGTTTTAATGGTAGGGATGGGGTGGAAGCAAGTTTGATGAGGACTAATAAATGAGTTAGTACTAAGGAAAAGGAAGCATGATTGTGAGAAGAGAGGTAGAGTGAAAGTTAGAAAAAACCAAGGTTTTTGAAGGGTCATTACAAAGTAGAAAATCTTGTTTCTTAATTCTCTTACATCAAGGAAAGCTTCCAGAATTAAACGAAAGCCCTGGGGTCTCTCCTAAATGCAAACACATACACAACTTCATAGTTTCAGGGGATTCAAGAGCCCTCTAAGTTCTCTTACTCCAGGTTAAGAAGCCCTACAGTTTTGTAAACACAATAAAGATTCTAAGACATGGGTTAATGCTAACTAATGGAGCAGGGCCACTGGGCTAACAAGAAACCCAGATATAGGCTGTGCACCGTCCTCTGAGACAAGAAAGAGAAAAGCAAGTTCAAGTAAAGATTAAGATAAGGAGAAATATGTTTAAAAAAATTTTTTTTATTGATTTTTAGAAAAAGAGAGGAAGGAAGAGGGAGAGAAACATTGATGTGAGAGCAAAACATCAACTGCCTGCCTCCTTCACGCATCCCACTGGGTAATCGAGCCTGCACCCTGGGAATGTGCCCTGACTAGGAATTGAACTGGTGGTCTTTCGGTGCATGGGATGAAACCCAACCAATTGAGCCACACCAGCCAGGGCCAATTTTTCAAGGGATAGATATCTGCAGAAGTTCCTGCCTGGTAGAATTTTAATTTTTCAGTAAAAAAGGAGGTAAGATCATTTGCTAAAAGGTATTACCAGTGTTGAGCAAAATATCAGGTATATAATATGTGTCAATAAATGTCTACTGAATATTTTGTTAGAACACTGGAGTATTTTATGTGAGATTCTGAATGCTAGTTCCACAAAAGGTCAACTTGTTTTCTTTTTATAAAACTGTCCCCAAGTGTTCAAACTGATAGACACCTTGAAGTAGGAAGGAATAGCCTCACTAACAGAGATACAGGGAAGCACACAAAGTTTTATGAACAATTTTGAGACAGGTATTTGTATTTATGATAAAAATCTGTGAGTAAACGTTTTGGTAATTCACCTCAAACAAAATAGTAAAGCCACAACAGTCAACCTTTCCTATGAAAAAGAAATAACCTCTCCTAGTCATTCCATTAAAACCCAAAGTTCTTACTTCTCTTCCATTCAGATTATACTGTAAAGAAATAACTTGTGTTTTAAAAGTTCATAAATAAAGGTCTTAAGAGAGGAATCACTTATGAAGACCTCTTGGGTACATAAGGGGTTAAATAGCTGTTTTCAAGAGGTTTTTACGAACTTACAGAATTTAATAATATTTAAACTGATGTCATACCATAACTAAGATATGGGACTGCCTTACTAACTAGCTCACTTCAAAAGATTACCATGGGGAAATAAAAGATTACCATCGGGGACATGTATAAGAAGCTTCACAATAACGTTCTTCACATTCACCAAAACTGTAAAATCTTTAATGTCCACCAAGAGAAGAGTAGATCAGTTGTGATACTCTTACATCAGAACACTGAACAACTGTTTTAAGAAGCAAAATGCAAAGAAATACTTAGTAAAATTTCATTTGCATAAGTTCAAAAGCAAGCCAAATTAGAACATGCATATTCACATACGAAGATGGAGGAAAAGCAAGGAAGTGGCTAGCATAGTGGCTACATCAGGGGAGAAGGGCATGTGATGGGAAAAGGGAATAAATCTAGTAACACCTGCTCTTACTGCCTCTGTACCGGGAGGACTTCAAGAGCAAATGATCCTACAACGAACTGGACCAAGCAACTGGAGACCAGGACAGAAAGACAGCCTGAAAGCTCTACAACTGATTAGATGCTGGGCTAAAGCAGTGGTTTCTTTCTTTTCTTTTTTTTCAGAAAAGAAACATTTAAAATCAGATATATTTGGGAAGCTGCCATTAAATAATGCCAAAATTTATCATTTCAAATTAATATTTCATTAATGTACCTTCCTAATTATTTCCCACTAACTAAGACTGATTTAGCCCTGGGCAGGTGGCTCGCTGGTTGAAGTGATCTACCTTTGTGGGTTCCACTCCTAATTGGGGCACAAACCTAGGGTGCCTGTTAGATCCCAGCCTAGGGAGGCAACCGATTGATGTTTCTTCCTCACATCCATGTTTCCCTTGTCTCCCTAGAAATCAATAAAAACATATCCTCCTGAGGATTGGGTGAGGATTTTAAAATTGGGTGAGGATTTTAAAAAGATTGATTTAGTTGATTAAAATAAAAACCAAAAAAAAGTTTTTATCCTGGAGGCAGGTTTGAATGTGACACGCTCCTTTTACATTTATAACTAACCTATTTCCTCTACTTAAAGGCCGACTGTTATTTATTTCCTTACAACCACAAAAGGCGTAGTTGAGATGCCAGTAGAGGGCATTTAAAACACCGAATACCGGGAGGTATGAGGGTATGGAGGGGAAGAAGGAAAACTCGGACACCGTCATCTTTGCAAGCTTTTCCTGATGCCGCGATCCTTGACTTTGTTTAAAGGGAAAGAAGTATTCCTGTGCGTATCTGGGTATCAGGCCCATGACTGCCTCGGTTCTCAACTGCCTCCACTAGTTTCAGACAAAAGCCCGCTCACCCTGCCTTTCCCGGGCACTGAAATTACATGAGGTTTTCATGAGGACGCCCTTCCCCTCGGCCCTTCGCCCCCGAAGTCTGTCAAGAACTCAGAAATGAGAGGCTGGGAGCCCGGAGCCGGGCTGGGCTCCCCGATCTGACTTCCAAAGGCTCAGCTCCGTCCGCAGCGTCTCTAAGCCCAACAGCCCCCCGCAACCCAGCGCAGGGCGGCAGGACGCCAAGCGGTCACCATAGGAACTGGCCAGCCCTGCGCTCCCGAGAAAGGGCGGCGGGAGCAGGGCGGCTCCCGGAGGCTTCCCGGGCCGAGCTCGGCCGCCACTGCCCCTCACAGCAGCTCAAGCCGCCACTGCCCCTCACAGCAGCTCAAGCCGCGAACCCCTGCCTCGGGGTCACCCCGCCCCGACCCCACACACGCCCCTGGCCGCTGCCTCCTCAGAGGCCTTCCGGCCCAGAAACTGCTGGGCCCCCACCGGCCATCGCCGCGGCCTCTACCTGGGGCGCCAGGTCCCTCCCGGGACTTCCCGGCCCAGCCGCCTCCTCAGAGCTCATCCCGGCGCCTGCCAGGCCGCCGCCTCCCGCAGCGACTCAAGTCCCACCCCATCTCCATCCTCCGCCCTCTCCCCGCCCTTCCCACCCCCAAATGGACCCGGCCCCGCCCCGCTGGAGGTGCAGGTGGTGGAAGACGACACCTGACGGGAAGGAGGCGGAGCGGTTAGCACCGCCCCGCGCCGCCGTCGACTCCGCCCTCACGCTCTGTACCTGAGGGGCGCTTCTCCTCCACTTCCTGGCGCCTTAGCTCCACATCCTTTCCTCAAGCCCACAGTCCCTGTGCGCACGCGTACCTGGCTCGACGCTCCTTCTCTCAGGGACTACGAGGCCTGCGCGCGCACCCACGCAAGGGGCGATGCGTCCGTTCACGTGCCAGCCCTCAGACGCCTAGGGAAGGCCTCCTCGTGGTCCATCCGCGCCGCGCAGGCGCACGCTCTACAGCGCGGAGTTTCCACAGGAGCGTCCGGTCTCCTAGTAACAGGGGCTAGTCCTTTTCCTTGGTAGCGGCACCTGGGTGGAATGCGCATGCGCATCCCGCAGCTTTCCCAAAGCTTTGAAACACCTGCAGCTTTGCTGCCAAGAGGTTGTACCACTTTCCCCATAGATCAGGCGCCGATCTGGACCCAGTGAACTCCTTATCCCCCAGAGCTGCTCTTGGGTCCTGGGAGGTTGGCGCGGTCTCCTGCCGCAGCCGAGTGTCAGGGAGCCTCCCAGGCCGGGTCCTGCCAGAGCACCCAGGGAGAGAGCCGGTCTGTTCTATGGGCGCCAGGGGCCTGCAGTCTGCCAGGGTCAGCTCTGGGTCAGGGTTGAATTGGGAAGTGGCAGCACTAGCAGTGAAAGCGTAGATTCCCGATTGGTATCCCTTCTCCACACGCTGGTCCCTTTCCAGAAAAACTGGTGGTTAACCAAAAAAAGGAAAGGGTACACTCCGCAATTGATATTTAAAGTTTTATCGACTGTTTTCCTGTCCAATTCTCTATTTTAGGGAACACTATTTTAACAACCAGGAATAATATTTTTGGCCATCCAACTATGTTAAAATTAACCCATTACCTAAAAGTAGAAAAGAGAGTTTTTAGTGAAAAAGAATGAGAACTGCATTTTATTCTGCTAAATTTTTGGAGCCTCACTTGAAATGTCAATGTAATATTTCTTAATGTTTAACATGCCCCACTTTTCTTAACCCAAGGGCTTCTCAACTTTATTGGTGGCTTTATCTCTTTCTCTCTCTCTCTCTCTCTCTCTCTTTCTCTCTCTCTCTTCACAGATGAAATAGATAACTAGGTTTTTAAAGCTGTTTTTTTATTATTTTGATTTAGTATTCGCATGTGCATTTCAAAAGTAATCTCACATGTGAAGAGACTAACAATTCCTGTTTTTGCCTGGTAAGTATTCCTTTTCCCCCCTCAAAATGTTATCGACAGACATAAACAAATTTTAAGTTAGAACAAATTCTTCATAGAAGTGCATTTAAATAAATATAAGTGCCATATGTTTTCCATTCTCTGCTCTGATTTTTTTTCATCATTATGTGTGCTGTAACATTTTCTCATATTTTGTAGCATTTATTTTCAGGTATCCTATAGTTTGTAAGTATAGCTAGATACTAAAAACTTAAATTGAGTGTTGCTGCTATTTTAGATAAAGAAGTCAGAGGTCCTGTTATTGGGGAGCCACCTGTTACTGGTGGCTGTGGAGCTCTTGGGGTGCCATGGGAGTAAGAATTTCCTGAAGCCCCCATGGGAAAATGAGTTGTCATGGAAAGATTTATAGATGATGTAATTTTAAGGGAGTTCCCTTTCAAGGTCCCATCTCCCTTCATCTCCCTATGGAAGAATTCCCATTTTTGTGTTCAGCAGGGTTAAGCTTACCCCATCATGTTCAAGCTTTGCTCTACCTTCTTGGAAATATGGAATATATATTAAAATAGCTGTTAAGTTCAGTGCATACTAATTTTATCATTTGTGTCATTTCTAGATATGTTTCTATTCCCATCAACTGACTTTTTTCTCCTATTTATGGGTCATATTTTTATGCTTGTTTCCATAGCTCATAGTTTTTATTGGCTACCAGACATTGCAGATTTTACACTGTTACATGCTGGAGGTTTTTGTTTTTCTTTAAATATATTTAGACTTTGTTCTGAGATGCAGTAAGTTTACTTGGAAATATTTTGATCCTTTAGAGCTTCCCTGTTGAAAATAGTAACCACTAAACACATATGTCTATTTGGATTTATGTTAATAAAATTAAGTAAAATTTAAATTTCAGTTCCTCATTTGTACTATACACATTTCAAATGTACACACATGGCTATTGTCCAATATAGTATTGTCCAATATACTATTGGACAATATAGTATTGGACAATATAGTATAGTATTGTCTAATATAGGATTGGACAATACTTGAAGAAAGTTATGTTGGTCAGAGCTGCTTTAGAAGCTTGCTTTTAAGCTTTGTCAGGTCCAAAACAGTCTTTATCTAGGGCTAATTTGGCCCCATTACCGAGCCAAGATCTTTGTGAGGACTCTATTCAGTGCTCCATGTATTAGGAGCTCTTTCCATTCTGGCTGGTGGGAATGCTATTCTTGGCTGTGTATCTGCCTTCCCCTTTTGCTAGTTCTTTCCCAGGTCGCAATAGTTTCCTTTCACCTAGGCACTGATCAGTACTCAGCCAAAGGATTGTGGGGAGTCCGCTGCAGCTCTCTGGAGCTTTCCCTCACTGTTCCTCTCCTCTCTCCAAATTCTAGCCACTTTGGTCTCCACAAACTCTGAACTCCACCTTCCAAACTCCTTCAAATAACTGACTCAATTTGGGTTCCCCCTCCTTGCTCACTGCCTGGGAAACTCCAGGGCTCACCTTGTTAATTCCCTTTCTGTTGAGAATTACTTTCTGTTGAGAATTACTCCCCTGCACTGCCTATTGTCCAGTATTTTAAAACCATGCTTTCATGTGTTTTGTCTTTTTTTTTTTAGCATGTTCAGGGCATGAGGATAAATCTGGTCCCTGTCTCTGTGTCATGGCTGAAAGCAGAAGTCAGCTGGCTCTTAGTCTCAGGCCCCATCTCACCAATCATCCCCAACAGAAATGCTTTGTGATTCAAAACCTGCTTCAGGCTGAGGGCACTGGAAGTGCACAGGCCCTGACACAGCAGAGGGTTTGGCATGGCATGTGCTTGAGAAATAGCAATGAGGTCATGGGGTGGACGAAGAGGGAGTGAGAGACAGGAGTCTGAGATGGCAGCTTTTTATTTTGTATATCTGTTTCCTACTGCTGCTGCAACAACTTAACACAAATTTGGTGGCTTTAAGCAACACACATCTATTACCTTACAGTTCTGGAGGTTAGAAGTCCAAAATGCATCTCACTGGTCTAAAAAAAGGGGCGGCAGCACGCATTCCTTCTGGAGGCTCTCGGGAGCGTCCGTTTTCTTGCCTTTCCAGCTTCTACAGGCTGCCCACTGTGTTTGGCTTAGGGCTCCCTCCTATGTTCAAAGCCAGCAATGGCCTGTCACGTGGTTCCCACATTGCATCACAGTGACATTCCTGCCTCTTTCACTCATGAAGACTCTTGCGGTTACATTGGTAACCACCAATTTCCGGTATCATCTCCCTACCTCAAGGTCAGTTCATTAGCAACTTTAATTCCATCTGCAATCTTTGACGTCTTTGGAGGCCATTATTCTGCCTATGCTGCAAATACGATATGTAGAGAATTTGGCTTTTACTCTGAAATACAAAATTATTCCAGCATGTTGAGTAGAAAATCGATGTGATCTGGCTTCTCATGAAAATACAGTCAGGAACACCGAGCCTGCACTGCTGCGTGGCAGCCGCTGGTGAGAGCTGCCCTCAAGGGGGAGCCTCTCTCACTTCCCCTGCCCCTGCCCGGCCAAAGTGGCATCTGAGTGCACAACTCTGCTTTGGGGTCACCTACCAACCTGGGCTGCCCTTCCCCCCCAGATTCTGTGGGCTCCTCCCACCAGAAGATGTGGAAAAGGCCTCTGACTTTAGGATAACTGAACACAGCTACCCTGCGCTTTTCAACACCCCTGAGTAACAATGATTGGAACCACCCTACTGGGCCCCCAGAGGTACTCAGATTTGGGCAGGGTGACCAGGGTGCAGGCTGCCAGGGGCACACTGAGGGAGCGGGAGGACACGGCCCTCACCTGCAGGGCCGCGGTGAAGTGGCTGGTTTGGTGTCCTGGACGATGTGATACTCGCTACTCGTGTTCGTGGCCGACTGGATACCACATCGCCACTGTGGGTAGGCAGCCCACGGTGTTCTTGTCCAGGGTCCAAGCCAGGTAAGGCCAGGTCAGATTCCGCTCAACGAAACTGCAGAGCCCAGTTGGTCGTCACAAAGCTGGAAGGACAGGGATAGAAAGGGTTCTGGGTGATGCCCGGCTCTCAGCTGTTCGTGGCCCCTTCCTTTCTGCTAAGACCCTGCTCACATCGCATCCATTACCTCTGGGCCACCCCCAGCATGGAAAGCAGGAGGCCAAGCCTCTACATAAGAGGGAGATGGAGGGTGACTCAGTGGAGTCTTTCTGGCTGATCGCTCTCCATCCCACTCATTCCAACTGTGGCCACACCCAGAGAGGCACCCGAATGTCTGTTCCCCAGCAGGGGAGCCGGTCCTGCTGCAGGTTAGAATCACCTGGGAAGCTCCCATAGTGGGCCGCACACTAGAACCATCTGATCTAGAAAATGCTGACGGAGGGCTCCTGCCCCAGGTGTGTGGTCAGAGTGTTAAAAGCTTGCAGGAGACTAAATGTGCAGCAGAGTTTGAGACCCACTACCCAGAGCCCACCCCAGACCAATTAAGCCAGAATGTCCAGGTGGGGCCCAGGTAGGAAAAGACTGCCTATGGGATTCTGACGCATATCCACGGACTGAAGCTACTTGAAAAACTGGTGCACAAAGTCCTCACTTAATGTCCTTGATAGGTCCTGTGACTCTTAAGCTACATGACATATAACGAAACCAGTTTAACCACAGGCTAATGGAAACAAACAGGAGTTAAGTTCCTATGGCATCTCCTTAGTGTTATAATGAAACGGTGGTGAAGGATGCAACCTTATGCCAGCACCTGCCTCACAGTAAGCCAGTCCAGGAAGGCCTCTGAAGTTGTTTCCAGGGAGCCAGCCCCACCTTCTGGTTAAAAAGGAGTATTTCATCTCAATAGCAAGGAAACTCACACCACTTGACTAAAGGTGTTAAAAGGAGAGCAAACAGGGTGTCATTGTTAACAGTCCCCTCCCCCCCTCCTCCCATCCCCCCATCCCCCCTCCTGCTCTAGATTGCCTAAATTTAGTTTCTCTCTTCATCCTAAGCTCTGGAGGTGTCACTTTTGCAATTAAAATAATAAATGTGATAACTCTGATCATATTTGCTCCTACTCACAGACTTCCAATAGCTCCAGGGCAATTGAGTTAGCTCTACCCTCCTCAGGCCCCAACCCAACCTCTCCTCATTTCACTCCTCCTCAAGTCGCACCAGGAGGGTGACCAACATTTTCTGCTTTAGTCACACTGGGAAGGGGGAGGAGCAAGCAGGAAGAGAGATAATGTCACAGTGACATTTAAAAGAACCAAAATATAAAGAGCCAGATCCCTGTTTATTTTTATCCAGCATGTCCTAGAGACAGACTGGCAAGGCAGGCCTGCACAGGGAGACCAAGAACATTCCACAGAGCATTTCTGCCTTTCTCGGGCCGATTCCACACCAATTTGGACTCGCAAGGAAGTTGGCCCTGGGATTAGCGTACCCTAAGATCAGACACTGCACGTTGATGAATGAGTGTCCTGGTTTATGTCTTTAATCAAGTCTGCTAAACTGGAGGCTATGATGAGATTTCCACACCTGCAGAAGCTGATGACAAGCTAGCCCTAGACCCAGGTGACCACTCTGTGGGCACTCTGAGGCTCAACTAGACAAAATGGCCAATGGATTCTCTTCAAAGACGTGTCTCCTCCTGTGTCAGATCTTCAGAATGTCCTGCTCTGCTTGCTCAGACGAGGGGCTGGGCAGGGATGTGCACTTTTAGTCAGCATCAGAGGTGACAACCCTAAGCAGACAAGGTCAGGGCCATGCCGACTTGTATAGAAGACACTGTTCACCTGATGCTCTGGTTAAAAGTATGAGTCCTCCCGGGCCAGTGTTGCTCAGTGATTGAGCACCAACCTATGAACCAGGAGGTCACAGTTTGATTCCCAGTCAGGGCGTATGTCCAGGTTGTGGTCTCAATCCCCAGTGTGGGGCATGCAGGAAGCAGCTGATCTATGCTTCGCTCTCATCATTGATGTTTCTATCTCTCTTCTCCCTCTCCCTTCTTCTCTGAAATCAATAAAAATATATTTAAAACGAATAAATAGGTGGTATTTTTATACACCAATAATGAACTATCAGAAAGAGGCACTAAGAAAACAATCCCATTTACTATTGCAACAACAACAAAAAAGTACCTAGGAATAAATGTAACCAAGATGGTAACAGACCTGTACTCATAGAACTATAGCAGGGGTCCTCAAACTATGGCCGTGGGCCACGTGCAAATACAAATACTGTATTTGTTCCCGTTTTTTTTTTTTTTTTTTACTTCAAAATAAGATATGTGCAGTGTGCAGAGGAATTTGTTCATAGTTGTTTTTTTTAAAACTATAGTCCGGCCCTCCAACGGTCTGAGGGACAGTGAACTGGCCCCCTGTTTAAAAAGTTTGAGGACCCCTGAACTATAGGATAATGAAGAAATAAATTGAGGAAGAAACAAACTAGTGGACGCATATACTGTGTTCACGGATTGGGAGAATTAACATCATTAAAATGTCCATACTACCCAAAGCAATCTTTGGATTCAATGCAATTCCTATGATAATACCAATGGCATATTTCACAGATCTAGAACAAATATTCTAAAAATTATATGGAACCAAAGAAGACCCCAAATATTCTCAGCAATCTTAAGAAAGAACAAAGTTGGAGGGGTCACAATACTAGATATCAAACTATACTACAAGGCCATGTAATCAAAACAGCCTTGTACTGGCATGGGAACAGGCATATAGATCAATGGAACAGAACAGAGACCCCAGAAATCAACCCACATTTCTATGGTCAATTAATATATGACAATGGAGTAAAAATGATCTCTTCAATAATTGGTGCTGGGAAAATTGGACAGGTACATGAAAAACAATGAAACTAAATCACCAAATTACACCATACACAAGAATAGACTCAAAATTGATAAAATGCAGGGCATGAGTAGGGGGGCTAGGGGGGGCGATAGGGAGATAAGGACACATATGTAATACCTTAATCAATAAAGAAATTTTTAAAAAGAAAAAAAAGAATAAATAAATTTTAAAAATTGATAAAATGACTTAAATATAAGTCACGAAACTATAAAAATCCTGGAAGAAAACACAGGCAGTAAAACCTCAGACATCTCTCACAGCATTACTTTTGTTGGTATAGCTTCTAGGGCAAGGGAAACAAAGGAAAGATAAACAAATGGGACTACATTCAACTAAAAAGCTTCTGCACAGCAAAGGAAACCTTCTAGAAGATGAAAAAGGAACCACCTTATGGGAGAACATATTTGCCAATGATATATCTATAAAGAGCGTATGCAATTCAACACCAGGAAGACAAACAGCCCAATTAAAAAATTGGCAAAGGAACTGAATAACACTTCTTAAAGAGTACTAGTATATACAGATGTCAATAGACATATGAAAACATGCTCAAGGGGACTAATCATCATGGAAATGCAAATTAAAAGGGCAATGAGGTATCACCTCCCACCTGCCAGAATGGCTACCATCAATAAATTAGTAACACCAAGTGTTGGTGAGGATGTGGAGAAAAGGGAATCCTAGTACACTGCTGGTGGGAATGCAGAATGGTGCAGCAACTGTGGGGAACAGTATATGGAGTTTCCTCAAAAATTAAAAATGAAACTGCTTTTTCACCCAGTGATCCCACATCTGGACATATATCCTAAGAATCCTGAAATATCATTCAGAAAGAATATATGCACCCCTATGTTCATAGCAACATTATTTGCAATTGCTAAGATCTTGAGACAGCCCAAATGCCCATCCATAGATGAGTGGATAAAAAAAGCTGTGGTACATTTACACCATGGGATATTACACAGCTGTAAAAAAGAAGGAACTCTTACCTTTGCAACAGAATGGATGGACCTGGAGATAATTATGCTAAGCTAACTAAGCCAGTCAGAGAGTGTCAAGTATCATATGATATGGTATTAATATGTGGAATTTAATGACCAAAATATACTGGTGAACAAAATAGAGCCAGAGGCATGGATACATGGAACAGCCTGACAAATGTCAGAGGGATGGGGTGGGGGGACTGGATAAAAGAAGGTGAAGAGATTAGCCAAAGAACATATATGCATAGACCATGGACCCAGACAACAGTCAAAGCATGCACACAAAAAGGTGTAAGACCGGGGGGGGGTTTCTTTTTTTCTCTAAAAAAAAGAAAACAAGTGTTGTTGAGGATGTGGAGAAACTGGAACCCTCATATGTTGCTGATGTAATATAGTGCAGATGCTTGGAAAACTGAAGGTTCCTAAAAATAATACTGCATAACCCAGGGAGTTCACTCCTAGGTACATAACCATGAGATAGAAAACATATCCACATAAAGACCTGTCCGTGAACATTCAGCACATTATTCATAACTAGAGGCCCAGCCTGCACTCTCTCCAATCAGGGACACTTCGGGGGATGTCTGACTGCTAACAGTTGGACATCCCTCTTGCAATACGGAACCGCTGGCTCCTAACTGCTCACCTGCCTGCCTGCCTGATTGCCTCTAACCACCTCTGCCTGCCTGCCTAATTCCCCTAACTGCTCCCCTGTCAGCCTGATCACTTCTAACTGCTCTCCCCTGCTGGCCTGATTGCCCCTAACCACCTCTGCCTCGGCCTCCATCACCGTGGCTTTGTCTGGAAGACATCTAGTCTATCTGCTCTAATTAGCATATTACCCTTTTATTAGTATAGATAGCCAAAAAGTAGAAAGAAAAAAAAGGCTTGTCAACTTATGAGTAGATAAACAAGACACATTATGTCCACACAATGGCATTTAATGAAGTGCCAATACCTGCTATCGTATGGAAAACCCTCAAAACATTATGTACATGAAAAAAGCCTGTCACAAAAGACCACATATTGTACAGTTGTTTTTGTGTGAAATGTCCAAAGTAGGCAAACCATAGAAACAGAAAGTTGGTTAGAAGTTGCCCAGGGCAGGGCATTAGGCATGTGGAGGAGAATGGGAGTGAATGATTGCTAATGTGCATACTGTTTCTTTTTGGGTGACAAAATGTTCTAAAATTAGGTTGTGGTGATGATTTCACAACTGTGAGTATAATAAAACCCATTGAATTATACTCTTTACATCGGTGAATTATATGGTATGTGAATTATATCTTTAAAAAGCCATTGAAAGGGAAGGAGGGAGGGAAGGAGGAACTAGAGTTTTCACTCAAAGGAAATTATTTGAGGGACAAGAACAAAGTGCATGTATTCTCAGTACCAGAGAACACCACAGACAAATAGACCCTGATGTGTACAAATAAAAGAAAGAACATTCATTAAATAAATGAGAATAACTAAATAGAGTGTTGTAAAGGTATAAAAGTGTAAATGTGTCCCACTTTACACCAGAGCACTGCAGGTTGCTTTGGAAAATTAGTTTGGTATTCTGATGAATCTAGTTATCTTGTTCAAAATTGAGAGATCTGATATTGCACTTCTGAATCATCTTAGCATTTACTAAACACCTACTTACATTTTCAGCATAGCAAAGATGGAAAAACTTAAAAACTGGGTCTCTGTATTATATCTAATGAAAAAGCAAAAACGCATTAAGTGGGGACCTAGCTACATACGCTGTCACCCATGCCACATGTATTTAAACTAGAGGGCCTGGTGCACAAAATTCGTGCACTGAGGAGGGGGTGTCCCTCAGCCCAGCCTGCACTCTCTCGTCGTCTGGGACCCCTCACTCCTTACCACCTGCCTGCTTGTTGCTTCTTACCACTCGGCTCACTGCTCCTTAGCACTGGTGGAGGTGGGAGAGGCTCCCGCCACCACCGCTGCACTCGCCAGGTGTGAGCCTGGCTTCTGGCTGAGCGGTGCTCCCCCTGTGGGAGTGCACTGACCACCAGGAGGCAGCTCCTGCATTGAGCGCCTGCTCCCTAGTGGTCAGTGATCGTCATAACGACCAGTCGTTCCACTGTTTGGTCGATTTGCATATTAGCCTTTTATTATATAGGATACTACTTGTCATATACAAAGCACTGTTTTGAGTAGAAGGCAGCTGGGGATAAAGATAAAAATGGGTGAAACTTCATATTCCTTCATTTCAAAACATTCCAAGTCTATTAGAAAGTGAAAGCATGCAGACAAATAGATGTAATACAAGGAATTGTGTAATAAATGCCTAAAAAGGTAAATATTTTAATGGAAAGTCAGAGAAGGGTAAAACAATCTGGGGTTGATGGGATAGAGAAGACACAAAAACTTTCTAGCTGTTGATCTGATTCTTCCCTCCTCTCTTAAAACAAAAACTTAATATTTATGCATTTAACTTTATCAAAAGTAAAAAAAATTCAAGTAAGTTCTACAAGGTTATCAAAACAATTGTTTGAGCCAGCCTCATTCCTACTGATGCATTTTCCCCTCCCAAAGACAACCAGTTTTATGTGATTGTTTTAGTATCCTTTTCTCTAAGTAAGACACTTATATCACTATGTCTTGCTTTTTCAGTTCTAGGCATTATCAATTGGCTCCCCACTAAGAAAGAAGAGAATTTACCTTTATTTCCTTCCCAGGCCTTTATGACACATTGCTTCTTTCCCATTCCTTCATCCTCTCCTTAATTAATTTTGTAATTTTGCTTAGATGTATAGTCAGTGCTTATATTATTAAGACTCTGAAGCACTATTTATAATTGAGCCATCTGGTAAACCTTGGTTAATCTTTCCCTCCCTGAACTGGTTTTTGTTTTCCCTATCTTGTTTTTCATTTGTTTGATTTCCTAACCCATACTTGCTGAGGACTACCAAAACTTTTCTCCAGGCACATTTCCCCTCTTGAATCTCAAACCTATAGATTTCTGTATTAGTTCCACAAATAATAAATATATCTACTGACTATCTACTCCAGCTGTGGGCAAACTACGGCCCACAGGCCGTAGAAATGAATAAAACTAAAAAAAAAAAAAAAAAAGACCGTACCCTTTTATGTAATGATGTTTACTTTGAATTTATATTAGTTCACACAAACACTCCATCCATGCTTTTGTTCCGGCCCTCCGGTCCAGTTTAAGAACCCATTGTGGCCCTCGAGTCAAAAAGTTTGCCCACCCCTGAATACCTGACATTGTACAGACACTAAGTATTATAGGTGTATTATCTTGGTTAATCCACATGATACTATTTTAAGTTGGGTTCCATTATACATATACCTTTAACAGATGAGGAAAATAATGTAGAGAAAGCTTAAGTGTTAATTTGATCAAGTACACAGCTAGGAAGTATGAAGGCATGATGTAAAGTCAAGCAGCGGGACTCTAGAGCCTATGGTCCTAACCACCTATACACTCTACTCTTTCAGTGAATATATGTCAACAGGAAGCCACCATGAGTCTGGCATGGTCTGTACCATGAAAAGTAATCAGTCTTTCATGGAGTTCACTGCCTAGCAGGTATGACTCACAAACAAGACCATACAATAAGAATGCAATGAAGCACACAGGATAAGTTATAACAAATAGAATATATAGAAATTAGACAAGAAACAGGAAACTTTAATTTTTTTTAAAAAACAAGTATTTATTAAGCACATACTATGTGACAGGCACTGTGCTAGGTGCTGACAACGCATTTTTAGCCAAACAAGACTTTTGCAGGTTGAAGGAGACTGGGAGAGAGAAAAATGAGTGATCCAGAAAGAGGAAAGAGCATGTGTAAAGGTCAAGAGATGCAAGAAAATAAACTGTTCCAGGTATCAAACGCAATTCAGAATAAATATATATTTGTAAAGTGGATGGGGAACAGTATGAAGCTGAAAAGATTAAAAAATAAAGAACCAAATCAGACAGGTGAAGGCAATCCTATATAATAAAACCCTAATATACAAATCAACCAAACGGCAGAACAACCGGTCGCTATAACATGCACTGACCACCAGGGGGCAGACGCTCAATGCAGGAGCTGCCTCCTGGTGTCAGTGTGCTCCCATAGGGGGAGTGTGCTCAGCCAGAAATCGGGCTCATGGCTGGTGAGTACAGTGGCTGTGGCGGGAGCCTCTCCCACCTCTGCTGCAGGTGGGTGGTAAGGAGCGAGGGGTCCCAGGCTGCAAGAGCCATGTCTGACTGCCCGCTTAGGCCCAATTCCCCAGGGGGAGCGGGCCTAAGCTGGCAGGCAGGCATCCCCTGAGGGATGTGCAGGTTGGGTTGAGGGACCCCCACACCCAGTGCACAATTTTCATGCACCTGGCCTCTAGTGTTAAATAAAGAGTTTGGACTTTAGTCTAATTTGTAAATTTGGTACTCACAAGGTACATATGCAGAGAGAGATGTGATCAGATTAGTGTTTTAAAACTACTTCTTTGATTACAGTGTGGAGAATGAATTAGACCGAGAGAATGAATAGGAGATTGTCATATCATTCTAGAGATTAAGATGTTACTATGGTCTGGATTAAAGTGAGAATAGAGAAAAGTAGATTATTTCAAAGATATTTAGGAGATACTATAATTTTTAGGAATTGGGGGAAATTCGTTCCTTCATTTCAGTGTTGGAAACATCTACAAGGCCCAAGAAATGATTTGTTCAGGACCTGCTAAGGCATTAGGGGTGAGTTAATTAAATGTTTGACCAAATATAGCAGGCTAATTTTTAAGTTGATAATTTTGTATGGCCCGTGAATGATGTTATAAATACCCAAATGGCCCTTGGCAGAAAAAAGGTTCCCCACCCCTGCTTTATTTGTTTCATAAGTATTTATAGAATATCTAGTATGTACCAAGCATTGTGCTACAGCCTAGGAGATACAATGGTGAAGACAGATATGATTCTTTGCCCTGATGGATTTTATAGTACAGAAGGAAAGACAGATATTAGACAAATAATTACACAAAAAATCAATTACAACTATAGTAAATCCTTCAAAAGAGAAATACTAGACACTTTTGCAGGAGAACCTGACCCAGTCGGACCAATGCTAGGAGTCAAAGAAATTTTGAGAAAGTGGCTTTTTCATAAATTGTGGTAAAATAACAAAATTTAACATTTTATTAACTGTTTGAAATTGTACAGCTCAGTAGCACAATGCAGTACAACTATTCCCACTACCTAGTTCCAGGACTTATTCATCACCCAAACAGAAACCCTGTGCCCACTAAGTAGCCCCCACCCACCCCCATTGCCCCTGGCAACCACTAATCTGCATTGTCTCTATGGATTTGCCTATTTGAAGACTTCAAATGAATGGAATCACAAACTATGTGGGTTTTGTGTCTGGATTCTTTCACTTAGCACAGTGGTTCTGAACCTTCCTAATGCCACGACCCTTTAATATAGTTCCTCATGTTGTGGTGACCCCTGACCATAAAATTATTTTCGTTGCTACTTCATAACTGTAATTTTGCTACTGTTATGAATTGTAATGTAAATATCTGATATGCAGGATGTCTTTTCATTGTTACAAATTCAATATAATTAAAGCATAGTGATTAATCACAAAAACAATATGTAATTATATGTGTTTTCCAATGGTCTTAGGCAACCCCTGTGAAAGGGTCGTTCGATCCCCAAAGGGGTTGCGACCCACAGGTTGAGAACTGCTGACTTAGCACAATGTGTTCAAGGGCTATCCATGTTGTACCATGTATCAGTACCTCATTCACAGTTATGACTGAATAATATTCCATCGTAGGGATGTAACATATTGTGTTGATCCATCCATCAGCTGTTGGACATTTGGGTGGGTGGTTTCAAATTAGAGCTAATATGGACATTCATGTACAAGTGTTATTTGAGCACATTTTCAGTTCTTTGGGGTATATACCTAGAAGTTGAATTGTTGGGTCATATGTTAACTCCATGTTTAACTTATTGAGGAACTGCCAAACTCTTCCACAGTGGCCAAACCATTTTATATTTCCACCAGCAATGTATAAATTTCTCCACATCCTCATTGATACTTGTTATTATCATATTTTCCATTCTAGCCATCTTATTGTGTGAGGGGTTATGTTATAGCTTTGATCTCAATTACCCTAATGACTAATGACATTAGGTGTCTTTTCATGTGCTTATTAACCATTAGTATATCTTCTTTGGAGAATGTCTACCCAAGTCCTTTGCCCATTTTTAAAGTGAGGAATTTTTTATGGTTGGGTTATAAAAATTATATATTCTGGATACTACACCATTACCAGATATATGATTTGCAAATATTTTCTTCCATTATTTAGTTGTCCTTCATTCACTTTCTTTGTAGTGTCTTTTGATGCACAGGTTTTTAATTCTGATGAAGGCCAATTTATCTATGTTGGAAGTTGTTTGTCATTTAAGTCATATTTAAGAAACAATTATGAAATCCAAGGTCATGAAGGTTTGCCTGTATGTTTTCTTTGAATAGCTTAATAGTTTTAGCACTAAAATGTAGGTATATATTTCATTTTGAGTTGATTTTTGTAAGTGGTGTGTGGTAAGGGTCCAGCTTCATTCTTTAGCATGTGGTTTTCCAATTGTCCCAGCACCACTTGCTAAAGGGACTGTTCTTTTCCCCCAGTGAATGGTCTAGGCACCCCTGTTGAAATCAATTGACCATGGAAGTATGGGTTTATTTCTGGACTCTCAATCTATTCTATTGATCCTTGTTTATCCTCATGTTAATACTACATTATTTTGGTAACTGTAGCTTAGCAGTAAGTTTTTGAAATTGTAAATGTGGATCTTCCAACTTTGTTCTTCTGTTTCATGATTGAGCTATTATGGGTCTCTTGAAATTCCATATGAATGTTATGATTGGCTTTTCCATTTCTGTGGGGGAAAAAAAGATGGACTCCATTGGAATTTCAAAATGAATTCTATTTAATCTCAAGATGGCTGGGAGGAACATTGCCATCTTTACAATATTTGGCTCCCAGTCCATGAACATAGGATGTCTTTCCACTATTTAGGTTTTCTTTAATTTCTTCAATATGTAGGAGGAAGTGACATTTAGGTTGACTAAATTGTGCAGTGAGAAGGGAAGGGAGTGACTTCTAATGGCATCTGGGCTAAGGATTTAGGCATCTGACATAGTGTCTATGTGGGAAACAAGGGTAGAGACTGCAAGAGGACACATTGTTGAATTTAGTTTAGATGTATTGAAACTTAGTGCCTGTGAGATATTAACTCAGAGGGTTAACAATTCTCTTTCAAAACACCTTTACTTCAGCAAGAATGGATGTTTTGGATTAAACATGACATTTCAAAGTTGAGAGCTCTTTTCCAGATTTCTTTGTTATCAAAGAAAGAATATGTTCGGTATAGTTTTTGTATTGTGCATTTTATTGCATTAGGTGATCTCAACCTTATCAATAGGTTAATATATATTTATATCATATGACATGAATCTGATTTAAAATAATGAATGTCCTTAAATATGATTATAAGAAAACATTTTTTCTTTGAGTTTTAACATAGAATACAGTTGAGGTTTCCCTACCTTTGGATAATATTGGCCTCTTTATACTTACCAAATAATTTTCCTTTTAAATATTTGGTAATTAATGGCACAAGTCAAGTACAGTATACTTTTAATCAAGTATGGAAATATTTGCTTACATACTTCATTCTTATTTATCTCATGCCCTTTTCCCGACATACTGCCCTCCACATACAACATGTAAAGTACGTGTGACAGGTGACACTCAGCTCCTTGTCAGGTCATCTAGGAGGTGGACAGATTAAAATTAATGTTGTAATGACGTAGTGCTCAGGTCACTGCATCACTAGCAAAGGTTAATTTTGCATATTTATCAATACATTATTTAATATTAGTACCAACAATTTTTTTTAACCAACAACTCTTTGTGTATTATTGTGTAAAATGTTTATAAAAGGACATCATATTTTAAATTATTCAATTTTTAAACCAATCTGTAATGAGAGTCTTTAATTAGATGAATAAACCTCAAGGTTTTTAAATATCAAACTAAAGTAAATATGTAGTATGGCCTTATGGTAAAATATCACAGTGTTAATGATTAAACAAGACCTAAACCAGGAACCTATCCTTCATTAATGTAGTCATACTGAATAGTGACTGTATACAATGAGAAACTGTCTACATTCTATGAATACTATTAATGACAGATATTTTTTAATAAATGGCAAGAATACAAATAGCTAATGTTAGTAAAATGCATTAGTGTTCAGGCTCTTAATCCAAAATCAATGGACAGAAATGGGAAGAGATTTAGGCAATTTTAGTGGAAATGAGGAAAGATCACTGGACTTACTCTATATAACAAACACCTACCACAGGCAAAAAATAAAAAAATAAAATGGCAATTAAGTTGATTGCAGTACTTTAATGTTTTAAAGAAACCTTATTAAAAATACAGATTTAAAAAAATCTTACATTCTTGACAGATACAGCATCATCTGTCTTTCTAAAAATAGTATGGTAAACACAATTGTAGAAATGTATGTTAATCAGTGGTACAATATTATGGTTTTAAAAATCCTGACACACTCCTACTATCTGCTGCTTTGAAGTCAGATTATGGCCTGGAATTTACGTCAGGCTGGGTCCAAAGTGGCATATTGGGACCCAGGCCAGTGTCAGTAAACTGTGCCTATTTTGGTAGAACTTCTCCAGCCAAGAAAGGATAAATAACAAAGAAAAAACCATCCAATTATATGAGAGACCAAGAAAGGAAAAAAATCAGTTTTGTAAAGAACACTTTTCCTTCTTTTCATCAGCTTCTTTATTTACTCCGGATAGGTAACATAACAGTGTTCAATAGTGAAGTAAGTGGATTTTACACTCACTATTACTGTATGGGTAGAAAGAGCCACATGCATTTTTGTTTTTATAAGTCATCTCTGATCACTGCAATATGGCACATGAGAACAGAGATTCAGAGGCACGAAGTTAATATATACATTTAACAATGTCAAGGATTCAAAAGATAAATGCAATCATATAGCAAAAAAATCAGATTGACATTTTGACCTTTCCCAAGGATGTGAAGAATCTTTTCGCATGTCAGAAATCTCTATAGCAAAGATTCCTATGAGAGAGAAGAAAATTTGTGCAGATTAACATTTTTAATTCCACGATTTCACCATGTATAAAATTAAACTCTAACATTACTTTGGCAATACTTATGATTTTTCTCCCAGCTTCTGTGAAGAAAAACAAATACAATGTATTTTTTTGCTCAGTGTTTACAAACCGTAATACATCCATATCTTGGAATCATATCCAATATTAAAAAGGAATCAACTATTATTAAATACAACTTGAATGGATCTCATGGACATTGTGTTAAATAAAAAAAAGTCAATTTCAAAAAGTTACATAGTGTTTGTGATTCTATTTATATAACATTCTCAAAATGACAATTATAGAGGTGAAGAAGAAATTATTTTCTTGGGGGACTGTGTGTGTGTGCTTTGACTAACTATAAAGTGGTATCATAAGAGAGTGAGTTCCTTGGTGCTGATGGAACAATTAGGTGTCTTGATTGTGGTGGTGAAATATGGGTCGTGTATAAAAAACAAACAAACTATAAATACACATAAATGAAAACATGGAAAAACAAGTGAAACTGAATATGAGTTAAAATTAACTGTATTTTACCAATGTTAATTTCCTGGTTTGTAAGATATTACCTTGTAAGCTGGGGGAAGGATATGGGGAACTCCCTTTTTAACTATTTTAATAACTCCAGGTAAGTCTATAATTCTTTCCAAGTAAAAAGGAAAATAAAACAAAACTGGTAGATCCCTACAGTAGAATACTTTTCAGTGGGTAAAAGGAATATTCAACAAGATCTGATGCATACAACAACCTGAAAAAAATCTGAAATATATTACGTTGGGTGAAATTTAGCCACTAGAGGCTACATATGATGATTCCATTTTTATGACATCTGGAAAAGGCAAAACTATAGGGACAAGAAACAGACCAGGTACACTCTTAAAGAGCCAACACACAAAATCTTGTTCACAGCTACACACCCTGAGTACCGAGAGAGGGAGGGTAAAGCAGACTAGAGTCCCATGAGGACAGACTGGGGTTTATGGCTCTGGGGAGAGAGCTGAAGAGACAGCCACCAGGATCTCTGTGCTGAGTCCCTTTTCCACACTGTAGACGCCATCATTCCTCAGGGGAGGACTCCTCTCCCTATGGCATCAGCCTGGGTGAATACAATAGCCCCATCCTCTGGATTTCCTGCTGAGGAGTCATCTTTCTGGGCCAGGGTGCAGATGTATGAGCTGACTCAGGGACTGAGTTGTGTGGCTCTGTGGCGGGTCCATTCCCCCCACTTTCCCATGAAACTGACCAGTGCCTCCTCTCACAGCAGATACATTAGCCCCACTCTCTAGGCTCCAGGTGATCCTACCCCCATGACTCCAGGCAGCTCCGCCCTGCCGAGGAGGTCTGGGCAGGATCTAGGACAGACTGTGTTGTGTCGCACTAGGACAGGGTCATTTTTTCCCCCCTTGCATGCCAAACTGGTGCAGAGCCCTTCCTTTAACAGTCAAATCTTGGTGTGTTTGGGCCTGATAAAATCTACTATCCTCATTCTGATGACTCCCTGAGACACCACCCCACCACAAAGGTCTATGGGCACTTGGCAGGGAGTAGCTAGGTTTAGTATAACCTGGGACATTTGCCGAGCGGCCTCAGTCCCAGCATTGGCATGAGTTTTGACCTATATCAATATGGTGAGCACCACTCATCCCCACCTAGAGGCTCTTTTAGTGACAGAACCTAACAGGCAGCTGGCAGGTGAAGGCTGGCAGAGATGGATCTCTGGGCCCTTTATGCCTTTGCTGACCTGACCCCGGGCTCAGTAGTGGTGGAAGCCAGACGTGGTGCACATATTGATCCATCTCACACACACCAAGGCCCAGCAGAGTTAGCCACAAACTGGATTGCTTTGTAGCTCTAAAAAGGTTGCCCAGGGCAGGTCACAGGCAGTGTCTGACATTGACCAGGGTACCTCCCAAAAGGCACCAGAATAGACACACCCAGTGGACAACTTCAGACAACATCAAAGCAGGATACAATTAGCTTAACAAGTATCATAACCAAAGGCAGATCTCAGTAGGCATCAGATCCTGCTGAGGCAAATTCTGGTTCACATGGTCAGCACCTGTATAGCAGCTTGTACACTGTGGTCAAGATGAATACTCATAGACAGCAAACTTGAAGATAAAACACACACACAAAATAGGACCATAGCAAACTCAACACTCAATTATGACAAAAGAGCTCACATAACATACACAAGAGATATTACTGGAGTACCCGGCTCAGGTGATCAAGGAGACTGTGCCATTAAGTTCCATAGGACACCATCCTACCAAGATTGGGAGACATAGAAGATCTACCTAATACACAGAAACAAATACAAAGAGGTAGACAAAATGGGGAGATAAAAAGACAAACTAAATGAAAGAACAAGAGAAATGTCCAGAAAAAGAGCTAAATGAAATGGAAACAAGCATTGTATCAGATGAAGAGTTCAAAAAAATGGTTATAAGGATGTTCATGGAACTTAGTGATAACTTAAAAAAGAGATAGCAAGCATTAAAACAACAACAACAACAACAAAACATAGAAACCATAAAAAAGAACCAGTTGCAAATGAACAATTTGATATCTGAAATGAAAAATACACTAGAAAGAATAAACAATAGATTGGATAAAGCTGAAAAGCAAATCAGCAATTTAGAAGACAAGGTAGCAGAACATACTCAATTAAAGGAGCAAAAACATTTTTTGATATAAGGACAGTTTAAGAAATATTTGGAACAACATGCAGCTTATCAACATCCGCAATATACAGAGAAGAGCAAAAGCAGTTTCAAAAACCTATTTGAAGAAATAATGGCTGAAAATTTTCCTAAGCTGATGAACAAAAAATACATATAAGTCCAAGAAGCATAGAAAGTCCCACACAAAGTGAACCCAGAGAGGCCCACACCAAGACACATAATAATTAAAATAGCAAAGTTTAAAGACAAAGAGATAATCTGAAAACCAGCAAGAGAAAGACAGTTAGTTACCTACAAGGGAACTCCTATAAGACTGTCAGCTCATTTCTCAACAAAAATTTCAGGCCACGAGGCATTGGCATGAAATATTCACTGTAATGAAAAGCAAGGACATATACCCAAGACTACTTTACCCAACAAGGCTGTCATTTAAAATTGATGTAGAAATAACGAACTTCCCAGACAAGAAAAAGCTAACATAGTTCATTACCACTAACCTAGTATTATAATAAACTAGAGGCCCGGTGCACAAAATTCATGCACTTGGGGGGAGGAGGGTCCCTGAGCCCAACCTGCACCCTCTCACAGTCTGGGACCCCTCAGGGGATGTCTGACTGACAGCTTAGGCCTACTCCCCAGGGGGAGCGGGCCTAAGCCGTGAGTCGGACATCCTTAGTGTTGCCACAGAGGCAGGAGAGGCTCCCGCCACCACTGCTGTGCTTGCCAGCAGTGAGCCCAGCTTCTGGTGCTCACCACCAGTTAAGCATCTGCCCCCTGGTGGTCAGTGCACGTCATAGCGACTGGTCGTTCTGCCATTCGGTCAATTTGCATATTAGCCTTTTATTATATAGGATGTTAAAGGATCTTCATGAAGAAGAAGCAGAAGGAGCAGAAGAAGGAGGAGAAGAGGTACATAATAATAAAGAAAAAAATCACAATAAATTTGTACCTTACAATAATCACTTCAAATGAAAATGGCTTAAATGCTTCAATCAAAAGACATTGGGTGGTTGAAAAAATAAAAAAAAATTCATATGAAAGCAAAAGTAAAAGAATGAAAAAAGATTTGTCATGCAAATAAAAAAGGGGGAAAAAGTTGGAGTAGCAATACTTATATCTGACAAAATAGACTTTAAAACAAAGGCTATAATAAGAGACAAAGAAGGACAATATAATGGTAAAGAGGATGTAACCCTGTAAACACTTATGAACCCAACATAGAAGCACCTAAATATATAAAGAAAATCTTGAGGGACATAAATGGAGCAATCGACAATAATATGGTCATAGTAGGGGATTTTAATACCCTAATTACATCAGGAGATACATCTTCCAGACAGAAAATCAACATGGAAACAGTGACCTTTAATGACAGAATAGATGGAATAGATTTCATTGATATCATCAGAGCATTTCACCATAAAGCAGCAGAATATACATTCTTATCAAGGGCACATGGAACATTTTCTAGGATAGACCAAACAAGTTTCAAAACAAGTCTCAATAAATTTAAGAAGATTAAAATCATATCAAGAACCTTCTCTGACTATAATGGTATGAAACCAGAAATCAATCACCAACTGCCCCCCACCTCCCCCACCCCCCAAATCTGAATAGCACACAAAGACACAGAGATTAAATAATGAATGGGTTTAAATGAAATCAAGGATGATTTCTTAAGATACCTTGAAATAAAAGAAAATGAGAATCAACAACTCAAAATCTATGGGACATAGCAAAAGCAGTCTTAAGAGGAAATTGCACATTACATGCCTATGTCAAGAAATAAGAAACATCTCAAATAATCTAACTTTACACTTAAAGAAACTTGAAAAAGAACAACAAACAAAGCTTAACGTGAGTAAAAAGAAAGGAATAAAGATTAAAATAGAAATTTTAAAAATAGAGTCATAAAAAGGAACCCAAAAGATCAATGAAACTAAGAGCTGCTTCTTTGAAATAATAAGCAATATTGACAAATCTTTAAGCAGACTCATCAAGAAAAAAAGAGAGTGTACCCAAATAAATAAATTCAGAAATTAAAGAGGAGAATTAACAACTGACACCAAAGAAATACAAAAAAATGTGTAAGAAAACATAGACAACTATATGCCAACAAATTGGACAATCTGGATGAAATGGATCTATTCCTAAAAACATACAATCTTCAAAAACTGAATCAGGAAGAATCAGAAAATCAGAATAGACTGGTTACACTTGATGCAACTGCAGCAGTAATAAAGAATTTTTAAAAAAAGAAAACCTCCCATCAAACAGAAGTTTTGAACAGGAGGGCTTCATAGGTGAATTTTACAAAACATTCAAAAAAGAATTAATACCTATACCTCATAAACTATTCTAAGAAATTCAAGAGGAGGGAAGACTCACCAGCTCGTTTTACGAGGCCAGCATTATCCTAAATCCAAAACCAGATAAAGATATTACAAAAGAAGAAAATTAGAGGCTAATATTCCTGGTGAACATAAATGCTAAAATCCTCAACAAAATAGCAAACCAGATCCAGTAATATATTAAAAATTAAAATACATTAAAAATATCATATACCATGGTCAAGTGGGATTTATTCCAGGGATACAAGGTTGATACTATATCCACATCAATAAACGTAATACATAACATTTTTTAAAAAAAGGGTAAAAATCACATGATCATACCAATACATGCAGAAAAAGCATTTGATAAAATCTAGTACCCATTTATGATAAAACCTCTTAGCAAAGTAGGAATAGAGGGATCATACCTCAACATAATAAAGGCCACATATGACAATCCCACAGCCAGCATTATACAATGGTCAAAAACTAAAAGCTTTTCCCTAAAGGTCAAGAGAGAGATCTCGGCTTTCACCACTCTCATTCAACATGGTATTGGAAGTCCTAGCAACAGCAATCAGACAAAAAAAAAAAAATAAAAGGCATTCAAATTGGAAATTAAAACTACCACTCTTTACTGGTGACGTAATACGGTACATAGAGAACCCTTAAGATTCCACCAAAACACTATTAGAACTGATAAAGGAATGCAGTAAAATAGCAGGATACAAAGTAAATATCCAGAAATCAGTTGCATTTTATATACCAATAATGAACTACCAGAAAGAGAAACTAAAAAAAATAAAAACAAACAAACAAAAACACACACACAAAAATCCCATTTACTATTTCATCAAAAAATATGTATGTACTAATAAATTTAACCAAGTATGTAAAAGACACAACAATGGAAAATTAAAAGCAACTGAAGAAAGAAACTGAAGAAGATACAAATAAATGGAAGCATATACTATGTTCATAGATAGTAAAAATTAATGTCATTAAAATGTCTATACTACCCAAAGTAAACTATGCAATTCCTACCAAGATGCCAATGGCATATTTCACAAATCTAGAACAAATATTCCAAAAATGAACATGAAACTGCAAAAAATCCTATATAGCATCATAAATCTTGAGAAAGAGAACAAAGTTGAAGGAATAATGCTACCCAATATCTAACTATACTACAAGGACATGGTACTAGAAACAGCATGATCCTGGCATAAAAACAGAATAGATAACCCAAAGTAAAGCCTGCCTTTATGGTCAATTAATCTTTGACAAAGGAGGCAAGAACATACAATGGGGTAGAGACAGTCTATTAAATAGTGTTCAAAAATTGAACAGATATATGCAATAAAAATGAAACTAGACCACCTTCTTACACCTAGCACAAGAACAAATTCAAAATGGAATAAAGACTTAAGTGTAAGACTCAAAACCATAAAAATCCTAGAAAAAAAACATAGGCAGTAAAATCTGAAATATTATATATATATTTTACATATCTCCTTGGGTAAGGGAAACAAAAGAAAAAATAAACAAATGGGACTACATCAAACTAAAAAGTTTTTACACAGCAAAGGAAACAATCAACAAAGTGAAAAGCCAACCCACTAAATGGGAGAATATATTCACCAATGATACCGCTGGTAAGGGATTAACATCCAAAATTTATAAGGAACCCGACAACTCAACACCTTAAAAAAAACAAACAAACAATCCAATTTAAAAATGGGCAAAACATCTTACTAGAAACTTCTTCAGAGGACATACAAATGGCCAATAGACATATAAAAAGATGCTCTGTGTCACTAATCATCAGAGAAATGAAAATTAAAAGCACAATGAAATATCACCTCACACCTTCATAAAGGCTCTCATCAATAAATCAATAAACAAATGGGACTACATCAAAATAAAAAGCTTTTGCACAGCAAAAGAAACCATCAACAAAACAACAAGAAAGCCCACTGCATGGGAGAACATATTTGCCAATGTTATCACCAATAAGGGTTTAATTTCTAAATATACAGGGAACTCATATAACTTAACAAAAGAGAGATAAACAACCCAATCAAAAAATGGAAATGGACCTAAATAGATATTTTTTGAAAGAAGACAGAAGGAAGGCCAAGAGACATATGAAAACATGCTCAAAGTCACTAATCATCTGAGAGATGCAAATCAAAATGACAATGCGGTACCATCTCACACCTGTCAAAATGGCTATCATCAACAAATCAACAAATGACAAGTGCTGGCGAGGATGCGGAGAAAAAGGAACCCAAGTGCACTGCTGGTGGGAATGCAGACTGGTGCAGCTATTGTGAAGAACAGTATGGAGTTTCCTCAAAAAGTTAAAAATAGAACTCCCATTTGACCCAGTAATCCCAATTCTAGGAATATATCCCAAGAAAATAGAAACACCAATCAGAAAGGATATATGCATCCCTATGTTCATAGTGGCACAATTCACCATAGCTAAGATTTGGAAACAGCCTAAGTGCCCATCAGCAGATGAGTAGATTAAAAAACTGTGGTACATCTACACAATGGAATACTGCACTGTGGTAAAAAAAGAAGGAATTCTTACCATTTGCAACAGCATGGATGGAACTGGAGAGCATTATGCTAAGCGAAATAAGCCAGTCGGAGAAAGATAAATATCACATGATCTCACTCATTTGTGGAATATAATGAACAACATAAACTGATGAATAAAAACAGACCCAGAGACAGAGAAGCATTGATCAGACCATCAAACCTCAAAGGGAAGGTAGGGGAGGGTTGGGGTAAGGGGGAGAGATCAACCAAAGGACTTGTATTGCATGCATATAAGCCTAACCAATGGACACTGACAACAGGGGGGTGAGGGCATGAGTGCGGGTGGGGGGTGGGGATAAGGACAAATATGTAATACCTTAATCAATAAAGAAATTTAAAAAAAGAAACCATCAACAAAATAAAAGGAGCCCACTGTATGGGAGAACATATTTGCCAATAATACATCTCATAAGGGCTTAAATTCCAAAATATATAAAGAACTTATATAACTCAAAACCAGGAAGACAACAACTCAATTAAAAGATGGGTGGTGTGGCTCAGAATTGAGCGTCAACCCATGAAACAGGAGGTCACAGTTCAATTCCCGGTTAGGGCACATGCCTGGGTTGTGGGCTCAACCACTTATGGGGGGTGTGCAGGAGGCAGCTGATCAATGATTTTCTCTAATAATTGATGTTTTTATTTCCCTTTCCTTCTCCCTTCCTACCTAAAATCAATAAAAACATTTTTTTTTAATGGGCAAAGGGAGGATTCTTATATGGTGGCTGGCAGGACTGGAGTAGGGGAGAGTGTAAGTGAGTGAGTGAGTGAATGAGTGAGTGAGTGAGAGGGTGAGTGTGTGGATGTGCATGGGTATGTGTGTGTGTGTGAGGGACAATCCAATTGTGCAGGAGTCTCAGGGTGGGCTCTCCTGGCCAAAAAGCCCTTGCTACTGCCACAGGCACTCCCCTAGTGTGGCTCTGGCTTGGAAACCATGCCATCTTGAAGGGTTTATCAGGTCCTCCTGGGGAGGAGGCCTTACAAGACACACTTAGATCAGGTGAACTAACTGATATTTACAGAACATTTCACCCCAACGCAATAGAATATACATTCTTCTCAAGCACACAAGGAACATTCTCAAAGACAGACCACATGTGAGGGCACAAAACAAGTCTATACAAATTAAAGAAGATTGATATAATATCAAGCATCCTCTTGAAAAACAATGGCAAGAAGTTAGAAATCAACTACAATAAAGAAACTCAAAAACACTCAAATACATGGAGGCTAAATAGCATATTATTAAACAATGAATGGGTTACCAATGAGATCAAGCAAGAAATTACAAACTCCCTGGAAACAAATGAAAATAAACACACAACCACCCAAAACCTATGGGACATGGCAGAAGAAGTCCTGAGAGGGAAGTGCATAGCATGTATTTCCATAGCATTTATTTCAGGGCTAGCTCAAGAAATAAGAAAAAGCACTAATAGCCGAAACCGGTTTGGCTCAGTGGATAGAGCGTCGGCCTGCGGACTGAAAGGTCCCAGGTTCGATTCCGGTTAAGGGCATGTACGTTGGTTGTGGGCACAACCCCAGTAGGAGATGTGCAGGAGGCAGCTGGTCGATGTTTCTCTCTCATCGATGTTTCTAACTCTCTATCCCTCTCTCTTCCTCTCTGTAAAAAATCAATAAAATATATTAAAAAAAAGAAAAAGCACTAATAAACTAATTCTACAACTAAATGAATTAGAAACATAGCAGCAAGAAAAGCCCAGAGGAAGTAGAAGGAAGGAAATAATAAAGATCAGAGTGGAAATAAATGATAGAGAGAAAGAGAAAACAACAATATAAAAGATCAATGAAACTAAGAGCTGGTTCTTTGAAAAAATAAACAAGACTGATGAATCTCTAGCCAGACTCATCAAGAAACAAAGACAGAGGACCCAAATAAATAAAATCAGAAATTAAAGAGGTGATATAACATCAGACACCACAGAAATAGAAAGAATTGTAAGCAAATACTATGAATAACTTTATGCCAACAAACTGGACAACCTAGGCAAAATGGACAAATTCTTAGGAACCTGTAATCTTCCAAAACTCAATTAGGGACAATCAGAAAACCTGAGTAGGCCAATAACAACTGATAAAATTGAAGCAGTAATTTAAAAACTCCCAGCAAACAAAAATCCTGGACTGGATGTATTTATAGGAGAATTTTACCAAACATTCAAAGAACTAACACCTATCCTCCTCAATTGATTCCAAAAAAATTCAACAGGAAGGAATACTTCCAAGCTCTTTTTACAAATCCAGCATTATCCTAATTCTAAAACCAGATAAAGACACTACAAAGAAAGAAAATTACAGGCCAATATCCCTGATGATATTGGACATACAATGGACTAAAGACAGTCTCTTCACCAAATGGTGTTGGGAAAACTGGACAGACACATGCAAAAAGATGAAACTAGACTACCTTTATCTGAGAGGAGGATGAGGAGAAAGAGTAGGAGGAGGAGGAAGAGGAAGAGGAAGAAGAGAAAAAATAAGAACAATAAAATGTCAACATACATGGCTATCAACAATTGAATCTAGAAATCAAAAACAAAATAAAGTGGAGAAATCAAAAACAAAATAAAGTGGAATCAGAGGCATGGGAGCATGGAGCAGACTGACAATCTCAGAGGGAAGTGGGGAGGGCAGAGTGGGAAGAGATTAACTAAAGATCTGGACACAGATAGTAGGGTGGTGAAGGCCTGGTGTGGGGCTAGAACCAGGTGGAGAGAGGTAATGGGGGTAAAAAAGGGGACATCTGTAATATTCTCAACAATAAAGATTAAACACACACACACACACACACACACACACACACACACACACACACACAACACCCCAAGTGATGAAAAACAATGACCCACAACCAATATTACTCTAGCCAGGAAAGCTATCATTTAGAATTGAAGGTCAGATAAAGAGCTTCACAGACAACAAAAAGCTAAAGGAGTTCATCACAACCAAACCAGTATTACATGAAATGTTGAAGGGTATTCTTTAAGAAGAGGAAGAAGAATAAAAAAGAAAAAAATATGAACAATAAAATCGCAACAAATACATATCTAACAACAATTGAATCTAAAAATCAAAATAAACAGACAAGGAATCTAATGAACAAAATAAACTGATAAATAAAATAGAATCAGAGGCATGGAAACGTGGAACAGACGGATGAATCTCACAGGGAAGAGGGAGAGGAGTGATGGGAAGAGATTGACCAAAGAATTTATATGCATATATGCATTACATATGGACACAGACAATAGGGTGGTGAAGGCCTGGGGTGAGGGGGGAAGAGAAAGAGGGTAGAGGGGGGCAATGGGAGAATAAAGAGGGACATCTGTCTTTCAACAATACAGATATAAAATGAAAAAATAGTCACTTTTCCAAATAGGATATGGCCAATAGACATATAAAAAAATTCTCAATGTCAATATTCATCAGATATGCAAATTAAAACCATAATGAGATATTACCTCACACCTATCAGATTGATTACCATCAATACATCAACAAACAACAAGTGCTGGTGAGGATGTGGAGAAAAGGGAACCCTAGTGCACTGTTGGAGGGAATACAGTATGGTGTAGCCACTGTGAAAAACAATATGGAATTTCCTCAAGAAATTTAAAATAGAACTGCCTTTTGACGCAATGATCCCACTTCTAGGAATATATCCTAGGAATGTCAAAACACGAATACTAAAGAATATATGTTCCTTTATGTTCATTGCAGCATTATCTACAATATCCTAGGTCGGGAAACAGCCCAAGTGCCCATCAGTAGATGAGAGGATAAAAAAAGCTGTGGGACATTTACACAATGGAATACTATGTGGCTGTTAAAAAAGAAAAGAAAAGAAATTTTACCTAATGCAACAGCAGGAATAGACCTGGATATTATTATGCTAAGTGAAATAAGCCAGTCAAAGAAAGATAAATAAAACATAATCTCACTTATATGTGGAATCTAGTGAACAAAATAAACCGATGAACAAAATGGAAACAGAGGCATGGATATACTAGTATGGAACAGACTGACAGCAGTGAGAGGGGAGGAGTTTTGGGGGACTGGATGAAAGAAGGTGAAGGGATTAAGCAAAAAACATACAACACAAAGATGCAAACAACAGAGTGATGATAGCCAGAGGGAAAGGGAGGTTGTGGGTAGTTGGAGGTAGGCAAAGGGTGGGAAAATGTGGATAAAAAAAGACTTTTCTTGGGGTTGTTGGTGTATGAAACAGTATTCAGATAATGTATTATTGAGTTGTACACTTAGAACCTATATGGTTTGTGAACCAATGTTACCAAATAAAGTCAATTAAAAACAAAAGAAAATAAAGATAAAAAATAAATAGTAAAACTTTTAAAATAAAATAAAGGTAGCCACTATAATAAAACACAGTCCTTCCTGAATATCCAAACAAATGTTCAAAAGCAAAGAAGTATAAACAAATTGAGAAATACAGTCAATGTCACATAATAAACACAATTATCCTAAGATGATATAACAGAGTTGAGACCAAATTTAACATTCATCTCAATAATGTGAAGGAGCTTAACTCACTTATTTTTTAAAAAAAAAAGAATTTCAAAATGGCCCAAAACGCAAAATTCAAATCCATACTATCTATATAATAAAAGGATAATATGCTAATTAGACCGGGAGACCTTTTGGACAAAGTCATGGTGGCAGGCTGAGGCAGAGGTGGTTAGAGGTGATCTGACTGGCGGGGTGGGGGGGGGGGCAGTTGGGGGTTATCAGGCCAGCAGGAGGGGGGCAGTTGGGGGTGATCAGGCTGGAAGTGGGGGTAGTTGGGGGTGATCAGGCCGGCAGGCAGAGTGCTTAGGGGTGATCAGGCAGGCAGGCAAGCGGTTAGGAGCCATCCCCCAAGGAGTCCCAGATTGGGGAGGGTACAGGCCGGGCTGAGGGACAACCCCACCCGCACACAAATTTTGTGCACAGGGCCATTCGTCTTATATAATAAAGAGTTAATATGCAAATGGTTGTCACACCCTCATGCTGTCACACCATCATGCCGTAATAGTTCAGACACTCAACACTGGGGAGAGAGAAATGGGGACCAGCCAGGCACAAATGAGCTCGTGAGAGAGAAATGGGGACAAGCCAGGCACAAATGAACTTGCAAGAAAGGAATGGGGACCAGCCAGGCAAAATTAGCTCGTGAGAGAGGAATACGGACTAGCCAGGCTACAGTCCAGAAGAGGGACAAACCGCCTGCCCACAGTCCCGGGTGCCAGTGGCTGCGCCTGTGCCTGGGGCCCAGGAGAGGGACAAGCCACCTGCCCCGTGGTCCCAGGCACCAGCAGCTGGGGCTGCAGCCCGGGAGAGGGACAAGCCACCCGCCCTGCGGTTCTGGGTGCCAGCAGCTGCACCTGTGCCTACAGACCAGGAGAGGGACAAGCCGCACGCCCCGCAGTCCTGGGCACCAGCAGCTGGGGCTGTGGCCCAGGAGAGGAACGAGCCACCCGCCCTGCGGTCCTGGAAGCCAGTGCCTGTGGCTGCAGCCCGGGCGAAGCTGCCCACCTACAATCCCCTGTGGCTGCAGCCGGTGTGGGTGAAGCCAGCCCGGGTCCTGGGTGCCTGCGGCCTGCTAGAGGGAGGGGAGCCCGGGTCCCAGGTGCCTGTGACTGGCTAGAGGAGGGAATCCTGGGTCCTGGATGCAGGGATAGGCAGAGGTGGTTAGGGGCGATCAGGCCAGAAGGAGAGCAGTTAGGGGCAATCAGGCAGGCAGGCAGGCAGAGGTGGTTAGGGGTGATCAGGCAGGCAAGCAGTTAGTAGCCCATGGTCCCAGATTGCAGTTGGACATCCCCCAAAAGGTCCTGGATTGGAGAGGGTGCAGGCCGGGCTTAGGGGTCCCCTCACCCCGTGCACGAATTTCATGCACTGGGCCTCTAGTCTACACGAATAAAAGAGAAACATGGTAATTAGCGTACGACCGCTACCCTTTTCATTGGCTAATCAGTGAGTATATGCAAATTAACTGTCAGCCAAGATGGCGGCCGGCAGCCAGGCAGCTGGAAGCGAACAGGAGGCTTGCTTGCTTCAGTGAAGGAGGACTCCAACGTTCCCCGCCTGCCTTGCCGGCCTCTGAGCTGGCAGTTTGAAACTTTGTAACAAATATAGAAGCTAAACAAAACCCCAGAAACCAGCTTTCAGCCGCCGGGATCTCAGAGCTGGAGTTATACATTGTTTCGATTATAGAATGCAAACAAACCAGATACCAGCTTTCAGCAGCCGAGGCCTCAGAGCTAGAGCCAGAGCTAAAGCTGGCCCAGAATAAAAAAAAAAAAAGAAAGAAAGAAAAAAAAGGAGCGGTTGGGAGCTGCAGTCAATCGCCAGCCTGAAGGCAGCCCTCAGCCCCTCACCCAGACTGGACAGGCACCCCAGTGGGGACCCCCACCCTGAAGGGTGTGTGACCAGCTGCAAACAGCCATCAGCCCCTCACCCAGGCTGGCCAGGCACCCCAGTGGGGACCCCCACCCTGATCCAGGACACCCTTCAGGGCAAACCAGCCTGCCCCCAGGCCTCTATCCTATATAGTAAAAGGGTAATATGCCTCCCAGCACCAGGATCAGCGGAGCCATGAGGCCTCCTGGCACTGGATCAGCGTGATCCAGTGATGGTGTGACTGCCTTATCCGCCCTGCTCTGTGTGTGACAGGGGGCGGTGCCCTAACTCCCCTGTCGGCCCTTCTCTGTGAGTGACAGGGGGGAGCTCCCCAACCCCCTGATGGGCCCTGCTCTGTGCATGACAGGGGGCAGCGCCCAACCCCCTGATTGGCCCTGCTCTGTGCATGACAGGGTACGGAGCCCCAACCCCCCTGATGGGCCCTGCTCTGTGCATGACAGGGGGTGGCGCCACAACCTCCCCATCGACCCTGCCTTGAGTGTGACAGGGGGCGGTGCCCCAACCCCCCAATCGGCCCTACCCTGAGCATGACTGAGGGTGGCATCGCAACCTCCCAATCCGCCCTGCTCTGTGCATGACAGGGGGCGGCGCCCCCAACTCCCCAATCAGCCCTGCTCTGAGCCCGACCAGGGGCTGCACCTAGGGATTGGGCCTGCCCTCTGCCACCCAGACCAGGGGCTGCACCTAGGGATTGGGCCTGCCCTCTGCCACCCAGGAGCAGGCCTAAGCCAGCAGGTCGTTATCTCCTGAGGGGTCCCAGACTGTGAGAGGGCACAGGCCGGGCTGAGGGACCCCCCCTCCCACCCCGAGTGCACAAATTTTTGTGCACCGGGCCTCTAGTACTATATATAAGAGAGATACTTCAAATGCAGTGATTGAAAAAAGTTAAAAATAAAGAGTTGGACAAAGCTTTACCAAGCAAATGAAGACAATAAGGATACCGGAGTTGTAACTCTAATAACAGACAAAGTAGATGTCCAGTCCCTACCCCCTCCAAAAAATAAATGTATCAGAAAAGGACACTTCATAAAAGTACCACATTCCATAATGAAGGTATGATAGTTCAGAATATCTATGCAACACTTTGTTTTACACTAAATAATACAAAATTTGTAGGAGATACAAGAAAAAAAGTACAAAAAATAGATTTTAAAACACCATTCGTAGTGAAGCAGGTCAAGTGGACAAAAATTAAGCATCAATATAAAAGAGCTAAATAAAATTTAAAAGAAATCTTTTAGATATATACACACTATACATTGAGAAGAAAGAATATATCTTTTTAAGTGCACATGAACTAGTCACAGAAATTGATCATGTAGTAAAGTACAAAGAGCACATCAGTAGTTTCCATTAAATAGAAATATTATAAACATATTCTCTAATCACAATGCAATAAAACTAGAAATTAAAAATGAAACCAAAACACAAAAACAAACCTTCTCAGTGGAGGGGTGAGATAGAAAGCACATAAGAGAGAGTGACACTTTGAGTATTACTTTTACAAAGTTTTGGCTTTTGAAGGCATATCAACCTACAAAGTCAAAAATTAAATCAAATCAAGGAAAATACCAGGAAGAGAAAAAATGAAAACAAACTGAAACAAAGAAATCTAATTATATTTCAAATATATATACCATATCCACAGAGAAAGAAAAAAAGTAATTGAGTAATTTATTAAACCAACCAGAGGCCCAGTGCATGAAATTCATGGACTGGGGGGAGGGGTGTCCCTCAGCCCAGCCTGCACTCTCTCCAATCTGGGACCCCTCGGGGGATGTCTGACTGCTGGTTTAGGCCCGATATCTGTGCGGGATCGGGCCTAAATCGGCAGTCGGACATCCCTCTCGCAATCCTTCTCACCTCCCTCTCATAAACCGGCAGTAGGACATTCCTCTCACAATCCCTCTCATAATCCCTCTTACATCCCTCTCACAAACCAGCAGTCGGACATCCCTCTCACAATCCTTCTCACAATCCCTCTCACAAACTGGCAGTCGGACATCCCTCCCCCAACCGCTCCCCTGCCTGCCTGCCTAATTGCCCCTAACCGCTTTTGCCTGCCAGCCTGATCACCCCCTTACCACTCCCCTGCCAGCCTGATTGACGCCTAACTGCTCCCCTGCTGGCCCAGTCGCCCCTAACTGCCCTCCCCTGCCAGCCTGGTTGCCCTCAACTGCCCTCCCTGCAGGCCTGGTCCCCCCCAACTGCTCTCTCCTGCAGGCCTGATCGCCCCCAAATGCCCTCCCCTGAAGTCCTGGTCACCCCTAACTGCCCTCCCCTGCAGGCCTGATTGCCCACAACTGCCCTCCCCTGCTGGCCATCTTGTGACCACATGGGGCGGCCATCTTGTGCGAGGGTGTGACAGTCAATTTGCATATCACCACTTTATTATATAGGATATTTAACTATATGCCTGGAAGACTTAGGCCTTAAGACATATGGGGATAGGAAGGAAGAGTTGCAAACAGATCCTGAACTTTAAAATCCTCAACCCAGGATATTTTATTCCTTTTTTTTTTTTTTTTTGAGAAAGTGGAGGAGAGGGAGAGGGAGAAGACAGAAACATTGATGTGACAGAGACACATCTATTGGTTGCCTTCTGCATGTGGGGGCTGGGGATCAAGCCTGCAACCAAGATACGTGCCCTTGACTGAAAATCAAACCTGCCAGCCTTCTATCTCTGAGTCAATGCTCTAACCATTGAGCAACCAGCCAGGGCCAGATCCCGAACTTTTAAAAAATGTTGGTCTGCTTATTGTGGTAACATAGGTGAGAAATTTTGAAACATTTTTTATGCATTCTGGGATTAAAGAAAGGAGTAACTATGCTGATATGGAGTAAATGTGTTGATGAGCCAGGGTACCCACTGTAGAAGAAAGGACTTACAAATACAGAATGGAAGAAGGCAAGGTGAGGATGGTTTGGAACTTGAATTATTGTTTTTTTGGAAAAATGTGGGTATGGAGAGAGAGGGAGCATGTGCAAGAGTGTGAATGTGTGAGACAGCACATGTATTGTCTCAAACACATAAAAAGCAAATTTGGTAAAATTTTAACAATAGAGAATATGGGTAAATGGTATACAGATGTCCATTGTATTATTTTATTTTTATTTTCATTACTGCTTGTAAATTTGAAATTATTTCCAAATAAAAATGTTATTATAAATTTGTGACATATAGAAATGTATCTAAAATTTTACCTCTAATATTATTACTTTCATAAAGCATTCACATTTAGGGTGGTATAAAAATAAACCAATTTTTTTAATCAAAGTTAAATTATTTAATTAATTTATCAATTAAAATTAATACAAATTGATGTAGAAATAACAAGAAAATCAGATTTAAAATATATAATTATGTAATCAGGTAAAATAAAGATCTTTCACTTTAGAATATTTATATAAAACTAATAGTCAAAATACTTTCTTTTTATGTGAACATAAGTAATCATGTTTCAATAGCACTATTCCTGACAGACTGTTACTGAGTTTCCTTACATCCTCAAATAGTCACTGTATATATTGCTATATGGTCCCCAGAGAATGGACCCTTAAACCACTCACTCTTCTAGAGATCGATCCAGGCCTCGGTCAGGAGATCGGTGGTGAGCACGTTCCGGTGAATGACATTTTGTATTTGGCTTTAGTGTAGAACTCAAATGATAAGCATTACTTGAATAATTCTGGCGGCGAAGTTCTTGCACAGCCCTATCCCTAAAGCAAAATGTTTAAAATAGAATTTCTTAAACTTTATATCCAGTGGCATTATTAATCCAGTGGCAAAACTGAAGTTCAATTCACATTTTAAAACCTAGCCATCATGGAATAACCAGAATCTGTTGTTATCTAAGAAAGAATGCTCCCAGCCTAAATACTGGATAGAGACCAACTTACCTTTCAAAGCGCTCGGTCCCTAGCTGTCTTTTGGTGATGTCTAAATCAGCTTCCAGTTGCGTGACGACATTCCTGAACTGGGCCACATCTCTACTCTGGATGGCCCTGTGTAAAAGAATGTAAGAGAGTTGATTAGACTTTTAAAAGTCTAGAACTTCTGAACCATGTTGGCAATGTTCTCAGCTGGATCCAAGCCAAACTGTGATCTTTATGGACGTATATGCCAATTTTAGGTGTAGTAAATGTACAAAGTAGCCTACTGGAAAAGCTTAAGGTATGCCAATCACACTCAATTAGTTAAACTTTCTCTGTGTCAGTTTCTTTGTGTTTACATGAAGTAATATTATCTATTATCAATCTCTATTACCTATTTACTGCACATCTATATATATATATATATATATATATATATATATATATATATATATATAAAAGTTTAAGCGACTGGCCGACCAGCCAACCAACCAGTGGCTATGGTGCGCACTGACAACCAGGGGGTAGATGCTCAAAGCAGGAGCTGTTGAGTACAGTGACTTGGCAGCTGCGGTTCTTGGGTGATATACCTGGACCATAGAGGAGGGAGCCCAATTCTGGGGTGCGTCACCTGTGAACCGCCCTCTCACAATCTAAGACCCCTCAGAGGATGTCAGAGAGCTGGTTTCCGCCCGATCCTCACAGGCCAAGCCGGCGGACCCCACCAGTGCATGAATCCGTGCACCGGACCTCTAGCCCATTGGCTCCCTACTTCGGGTCTGGCTCCCCACTGGGCCTCTAGCCCATTGCAGAGGTCGTGGGTCTGGCCCTTACAGTAACTTTTTGACTCAATTAGCTAAATGATGAGATGTGCAGGGCTTACTAGCTGTGGCCCCCGACGTCTGGTGCCCACACCGGCCCATGTGCTTAATATCGATTTCCAGTGGAGGCAGTGAATTTTCCCACTACCATTCTCAGCTGGGAAACTGGCTGCAGCTTCCCTCCTTCTAGGCGGACAGTAGCGCCAGCAGGCAACCTCCGAGGAGGGAAGGAGGCAAAGGAGCAGCTCAGTTGGGAAGAAGGAGGTTCCCACCCCCACAGGACTCCACCTGGGCGGAAGGGCCAGGGCAGGAGCCTGACATTGAGCAAGGTCCTGCCCTAGGCTGACTAGATTCCACGCTAAGTAAATCCTGTTTGTTAAATAATTGCATTTTACAGCCAAATGCCCACAAGTTGTCAGTTACCACCAAACTTAGAGTAAAGTGAGATGAAAGAAGCGAGACTGATACAGAGAGAAAGTGACATAATATTGGGAGAAGAGAAGAGGGAGTCCGATTCTGGGGTGTGTCACCTGAAAACTGCCCTCTTGCAATCCGGGACCCATGGGGGATGTCAGAGAGTCGGTTTTGGCTGATCCCCACAGGCCAGGCCGAGGAACCCCACCAGTGCACGGATCTGTGCACTGGGCATCTAGTTATTTTTATAGAAGTACTTTAAAGTATTGTACTCTTGAGTAATGGTATAACCAAATAATCAAAACTGGAATTCACTAGCACCATGATTCACATGGTCTTTTATATATTAGATGAACCAAGTGCTTTATGTACACTCAGAATTAAATCTGATATTCCCACACACACTCTCCTCCATTTAACAGGCTCTCCTTTAGGGCTAATCCATGCCACAAACCCCCATAACACGGCGCACTGTCATCAGGAAGATAACGACGGGAGACGAATGCTGCTTGTGCGGAGCGCTCTACCCTCTCTGCTTGTTCCCAGGACAGCACTCTAGAACACACAAGTTGATCGTGTTTACCAGGGTAAGGGACAGTACTGACCAGCCAGTCTAAAACAGAAGGTAGTCTTTAAGGGTTACCTTCTTAAGAGATTTCCACCTCTGGCTTGAGAAAGTGACCTGGCAGAACCGGTTAAAGGTAGCACAACAGCCCTGCGGCAGTGACCAAGAAGGACTCAGCAACAGCTGCCATAACCTGGAAACAGTTTCTGAAGGAACTGGCTTTGGCTTTGCAGGTTGGGCTCAGTCAGGGGCTCCTGTGAGTGGCTGATTCCTGAGACCGTGATTCCTGACCCTCCCCAGGCCCCAAGCTCAGAAAGGAGGGCAGAGTTGAGGCTGGATGAAAAAGTGTTATAGAGGAGACAGGTAAGAACAGAGGCTTGGGGCCCCCATGCCTCTGTTTTTGGTGAGAGGTGACCAAGTTTACAATAGAACATTCACTCTCCAGGCAGGCATTTCCACCCACCCTTCCAGCAGGGTCATGGAATAAGCTGCTAATGGTGCTGGGATGCTGGAAGAAGCAGCCACAATCATGCTCTAAGGAAAGTCTTCAGTATTCTGTGAATGCAGGAGTCCTTGCAAGTACCTAGTGTGTACAATTATAGGTACACAAGCAAATACAGTGTGACAAATGGAAAGATTAGGGAGCAACACCACGTGGGTTCATATATAGAAAAATTCTTCTGGCTTCAGAAGTGTATATTTTTCTAATCTGGTTATAATATTTCCTAAAGACAATATTTTAGACCAGACATCTTATTATACCCAAAGCTCTATTGGAAACAATTAACACAATGGTTAAACTTAAATTTAAATCAATTTAGCTAAACATATAATAGAAACTAGCACTAAATTTTTGGCAAATCACAATATTTCTGGTGCTCATTTTAATTAATGGCTAATTATGGATGCTTAAATTATATAAATTCCAGCTTTAAAATTCTACTAACCAATAAAGTATCAAAAATTTAAGGAATATGACTTTGTTATTATACTGCTAACAAACTCACATTTTATTTTCTGCCAAACACAGGTGTTCTTTAAGCAGCTGAATTTCAGATTCTTTTTCTTGAAGCGCTATCTGAGACTGATATTCTTTGTCCCGATTGGCCACCAGCAAAGCTTCTAGATTCTGCATGGAGATTCTCTCATTTGTCATCTGACTTCTGAGGAGTTCTATTTCAGAACGAGCAGAATCTAATTCATTCTCCATCTGTACAACAATAGGAAGATATCTATACTTATTCCCATTCATCACTTAACTGATAGATTATCAAAGACTTATAAAATTTCTGTATTATGTAATAAGAACCCCTTTAATTTCTTTCTTTTTCAAAATCCTCAACTGATATGTTTTTATTGACTTTAGAGAGACAAATGTGAGAAAATGAGAGAGAGATGAACTTTGATGTGAGAGTGAAACATTGATCAGTTGCCTCCCATTTGCGCCCCCACAGGGAACAAACCTGCAACCTAGGTATGTGCCCTGACTAGGAATCAAACCCACAACCTTTTGGTGTATGGGATGATGCTCCAACCACCTGATCCACCTGGCCAGGGCCCCTTTAATTTCTTAAATAGAAATATTGTCCTCCTTCTTACCAAATACACATACACACACAGAGTTTCATTTCTTCCAACTTTTTGATCATATCAGAAAATTCATTAAGTAATGAGTTATTTACCTCAAACTGCAAACAATTTCCATTTCCAGCTTTGATATTTATTTACATATTTCTGCAAGACTGACATGGTGATACCTGTGACCACTGCTTTTACTCTGTTAGGTGAGTTACAAACATCCAACTACATTGTGGAGTGTTATTGCACTCCATTGTTAAGGAAGACAAGGAGTCATTACACATGCCCTCCCTTGCATAAACCCTTGGAAAGCTTCATTTTTTTGAAGGTTATCTTGAACCTGAAATACACTGTGTAAGCCAAATGTTTCTCCAAAAGAAAGAAAACCAGACATTACTATTTAGTAAAAAAAGTATTCCTAAAATTATCTCATAATACACATTACAATAAATTATATATGCATTTAAAAAGTTAAATGTGGCCCTAGCCAGTTTTGCTAGGTGGATAGACCGTCGGCCTGTGGACTGAAGGGTCCCAGGTTTGATTCCAATCAAGCACACATGCCTAGGTTGCAGGCTCAATCCCCAGTAGGGGTTGTGCAGGAGGCAGCCAATCAATGATTCTCTCTTATCATTGATGTTTTAATCTCTCTCTCCATCTCCCTTCCTCTCTGTGAAATCAATAAAAATATATTTAAAAAACTAAAAAATGAGATTAAAGGGGGAGGGGGAGGCAGCTGGGGGAAGAACTTCCTGAACTATATACAATTAAAAAGTGATGTCTGACCAAACAAAAACATATTGATAGTCTATATAAAGCTTAAAATTTACAAGAAAACAACAGGAAGAAAATAAACTCAGTAAATAAAATAAAGAGTTAACATCTTACTAATATAAGAAACTCATGCAAATTGAGAAATGTGAACAGAAACATATAAAATATATCTAATTATTAAACATAAGGGGAAATAACCTTATGAATAATCAAAGAAATTTAAGTTAAAACAAAATGCTATTTCTAGTTTCTTAACCTTGACAGTAGCGACCTTTTGGGTTGGATGAGTACGTGGCGTAGGGAGCTGCCTATGCCTCACAGTGTGCTTACAGCACCCCTGACCTCTACTAGAGGCCAGTGGCATCCCCCACCCCAGCAGTGACAACCACAAGTGTCTCCAGACATTGCTGGATGTCCAGGGGGAGCAAAATCTCTGATCCAGTTTAACAAATTGGTAAATTTCTTAGTGTGTGTTGATTAACATTAAAATAGGCAATAGTAATTTCATATACCTTGCAGGAATACAAAATGGAACATCACTTTTTTTGACAACAGCTTTATTGAAATATAATTCACATACCATATATAACTCACACATTTAAAAGGTACAATTCAATTTTTTTAGTATATTAAAAGAGTTTTGCAATCATATCATAACTAGAGGCCCAGTGCACAAAAATTTGTGCACTTGGGGGGGGGGGCAGTCCCTCAGCCCGGCCTGTGCCCTCTTGCAGTCTGGGACCCCTCGGGGGATGACCACCTGCTGGCTTAGGCCCGCTCTCCAGGGGATTGGGCCTAACCTGGCAATCAGACATCCCTCTGGCAGCCCGGGAGCCCTCGGGGGAGGTCCACTTGCCAGCGGGGAGCAGGCCTAAGCTGCAGTCGGACATCCTTAGCGCTGCTGAGGAGGCGGGAGAGGCTCCCACCACCACCGCTGTACTGGCAGCCATCAGCCT